>NC_142045.1:42574198-42886698 GCF_982192425.1 Myodes glareolus | reverse complement strand
TAAATATATACTAAAATATCAATACAAATATGTCTTTACCACAATGATCCATGAAGTCATTTAATTCATACACTATAATTTCTCCCATTCTTTCCTCTCTCTTTTGTGATTATGTTATGAAAAGGATGAGAGTAAGAGCTACAGAATTACCACAGCTAATAAAGAACCCTGGCTCTGCTGTTTGCTCCAACGGAAACAACCTTGAGTTATTCTCACTGTTTAAATAGACTATGGTTTCCGAGAGGGAGGGGTAAAGTTGGTAAGTGAAGGTTTCAGTCCTAAAAATAGGGACAACGTATCAGTTTATATTTATGGATTTTCATAGGACAATTTATATTCATATTTATGCTTGAGATAGATATTAAAACTTAAAAGGAATCTGAGATAGAAATTGAAATTTAACAGGAAAAAATATCTTAAATATTTACAGGGAAATAGTTCATGGGTAGCATACTTGCCTGGTATGCAGGATGTCTTTGGTCCAGCATAGAAAAAATAAATTCTGTGTGTGCCTGAAGTTTCAGTAATTGGGAGACAGAGACAGAAAGATTGCAAATTCAAAATCAGGCTGATTTACATAGGGATTTCTAGACCAGTTTGGGCTATGAGCAACAGTTTCAAACAAACAAAGTTTAAATAAGGTAAAACAAAGATAATATTTATTCTCGGGTATACAAATAAGTGTTGAAAAATAATATAATATCAAGACTATATTCACACATACACACACACACACACACATATAATCTCAAGCCTCAGGAAAAGGGACCCCTGTGACTTGAGAATGTACATTAGCAGACACAGGGACCCCCAAACTACGTGTCTAATTTGTACTAATTGACTTCCACTCACATAATTTGACGGTAGTGTTAGAGACGTGGACAGGCAGCATCCCAGCTCACAGGATGCTGACCGCCTGTGCCTGGACCAGGTCAAACTATCCTCCCACCTGCCCTGGCACAGAGGAAAATAAACACATGAACCCTTTACTGTCTGGCCCTGTGTCTCCTTTCAAAGCCAGGCTGTCCCGAACTCCAAGTAAACAGCGGCGTGGTTGGTGTACACAGCATGCATTGTTTATGGCAATTATAAAGGCAGAAAGGCAGGGAATGAAGCAACATTTTCTACTGACATAACAAGTTATTGCATGGTAAAAACATCAGCCGCCTCAGTAAATTCTCCTCCCCCGGGAGCCACCACAATCGCATTCTACAAACACTAAAGAAATGAAGGCCTGGAACATTGCTGCCAAGTGCAGAGATGGCCTCTCTCAGTCGGGGCAAAGACTGACAGCGTTCTCCTGTAGATTTCCTTTCCACTTTAAACATTTCAAAAAAATACCTTAGCAGCTCCAGTGGGTGCATTTAACATCTGAGACCCCAAGCGTAATTTATGGATTCCACTAAAGCTGTTTACTGTCTATACGACAGCACTGTTCCCAAACATTTTATTTCGGCCCGCAACTCTGTTTCATTACCTACCTACTAATATCCTGGTGGTTACTCCAGTCAGGGGATCATGAAGAGATCGGTCACGCATCACTGGACACTTCATATCAAACAGAACGGGAAACAAAATTCCTTTCCGCACTGACTTCAGTCAGGAAGAAGGCAGGTAAATCAGATCAGTGTACGACCCCCAAAAAACAAAAACACTACAAAGTCCTAACCGCCACGTTGATTGTTTCCCAACTATCCTTGCTCGTTTTCTCTGGTGTTCCATAATTATTGCTATCTATTTTCCTAATTTTAGTTCTCAAAAAAATAAATGCTCATGAGTATAAACTCAAATATAGCGAGCCAAAACCTACAGTGAACAGCCTAAACAAGACAACAAATAAATATTATTAAAATGGCAATAAATATATGAGTTAAAATAAGGTGTCTCCATTTTCAGTAAAGGATACTTTTAGCTTATGTAATTCTGACAGGATAACGACGTATATACAGAAACTGATCAACAGTGAGAGAGTAGGAAAGTTAAATAACCTTTACCATCTGTGTTTGCAGTTCTTGAATTTCACCTTGTGTGTAGGCATTACTGCTTCAAAAATTAAAGATAAGTATTAAATTTAAAAAGCGGAAGAACAATGGCACCCAACAGAAGAAAGAGGAAACAGAAGACAGCTACTTCATATGCAGATTTCATGTTCTGTTGAAAGGCTAAGTGTAAAAATTATCTGTTTTACAAATGGCAAGAAGCAGCGGGATTTCTAATGAAAAACATCACTTATCCTAAACTCAAAAACTGACACTATCCCTTTGGTTTGTTTAAACATCTGATTTATTATTCAGTCTGAATGTGTCCTTGGTGAAATGTGGATTGAAATAAATTGTCTAAGAAATTTAAGTCCTCTGAAGCCAAATTTTAAACTTCGTGTTCTACACTGACCCCAAAACCCTTAAATACAAAGGATTTTTATGTCTATACTACCGGTTAGTCAGGGGCGATATCTAAGAGGAAATAGAAAGTTGGGAATGAGAATAAGTTTACTGATAAAAATATCGTTCATTTGTTCATCGGTCCAGTGTCTTCCAGAAGGACCAGAGAGAAAACAAAATGAACATAGCATGTCTCCTCGGGTAGACATGCTAGACTTGCATCGTTTCCGGATGACCTGGGGAAACAGAAGCACAGGTTTCAAACAGCGCAGTCGAGACTCCCCATAGATTTAGTTTAGGGATCCCAAGAGCAAGGATCAGTTGGTGGCATGACTGGCAGTTTCACTGTGAACCCAGGGCAGGCGTGGCGGGCTGAGCCACCGAGAACATTACCTTGAAGACCTCAGAGGTGGAATTTTCGGGTGATCAGCAGTGAAGTCTGGAGTAGTGCTAGGTCGGGACAAGGCGAAGTAGAATAGAGGACAAGCCTCCAGGACAGTTAGTCTCACTGCCCTAAAGATGTAGAAACATCATTTTCATTAGCCAAAGCCTTTGAACATATGTGCACTTTACCAACCACAGAGAACTGGGAATACATTTTAGTAATGCTCCCACAGGTGACAAAACCGTCAGAGAAGTCTAACCGAGGACACATTCCAAAAGACCTGGCCATGGAATGAGTGGGAGACAGACAGAAGGGGGCCTCAGAAGCACCAAAGGCCAGACAATGGCATCTAGTGTGACTCAAGCCACAGTGTCAAGAGCTTTTATGGACATGATCAATTCCATCCAAACAGAAATACTTCATAGCCACCGTGCCCCACTCCTCCCTCCTCTCACTCGTGTTGTGATATAAAAATAAACTGTGATCTGGAGGTGACAAGCTCGTCAAATTAAAATGTCCCTTTGGAGACAACACTGGGCAATGGTGCTCGTCCACTGAAAAGAAATTGCAGACAAGAATGAGCCAGAAGGAAGAATGAAGACTCTCAACAAGACGTAGCCATGGGGACGGTGCTCTGCGATGGCTGCTATGGTGCTTAAAGTACCTTGACCGGGCAGACGCTGCTTTTCAGTTTTCAGTGACTCTAACATCCTTTAATAGTAATTCAGCATTTCTCCCCTGCGAACGGTTTTTACCACTGAGGAACTCTCGAGTCCGTCTGAACACTTAGTAATTATGCAACGTGTGAGCTTAAGAGAGTGGGGCTATAGTTTCATACTTCGTCTCAAAATGTTCTTCAAAGCTGCAACGGTTGAATCTGGGGATGGTTTCTCAATTTCTGTGAGGCTAAAATGCTGCTTAATCCCGCAAACAGCATGCTTGCTTATTGAACATGACGAACGCTTAACAAGCAGTTCAAAGACGAGGAATTTTAGCGGCAACTGCCCAGCTCACTTCCTGACTGGAAAAGTCATTTTCAGAGTTAACCTTCGGGTCTCTCCAGCAGCTGGGAAACAGCTTATTTTATTACATACTTAATAAGTGTCGTACACTCTTCCTAAAACAGGCAAAGTATGCTCCCTTTAAACATTGAGAACGTTAGTAAGAGGAGATAAAACACAGACCTCGACACATGCACGACCTGCCAGCCAAGCACAAGGAAGGATCCTTGACCAGTCCGTGCAGCTGAATTTAAAACGTAATGAAAAGGTTTTTAGAAGTCAAGCACTTCAACAACGCCAGATGTGCAGGCATGAGGACATGTGTTCCCATCCCCAGTATCCATGTCAAAACCTGGGCACCCATGAACCAAGTACTGTGCGAGTTAGGAGTAAGAGAGTTGCTGGGGCTCGCTGGTCAGGCAGCCTGTCCGAAAGCCAGAGAGCAGGTTCTGTGTGGGAGCCTGTCTCAGGAGATCAAAGCAGAGACTGACCGAGCAGGGCACTCAACAAATAGCCTTCTCTGGCCTCTACACACATGTGAAGAAGTATGTATGCACACACTTACACATGCATACGCACACACACACTTATGCATATTACATACTGGCACATACACATCATAGAAAGGGAGAGGGGGAGAGAGAAAGAACTGTCTTTGTTATCATCAAAATTTAAGTAAAATCTGTAATTTATTTGGAGGTAAGTTTCTTGAATATTTCAATATTTTCAGATTTAGGCAAGAGAATGTCTGTCCCTTGAAGAGTCATACAGAAGTGTTTGAGAGTAGCATGTTATGTTACCTACAATTACCTTCAAATGTCATTTATTAATTGAGGTTATATGTACCCACACACAAAGATAAAATAAATGTCCTAAAACATTAAAAATTCATTTAACAAAAAAAAAAAAGCTGGTGTGGTGGTTTGAAAGAAAATGGCCCCCATAGGCTCACAGGAAGTGGTACTATTAGTCTGTGTCACCTTGGAGGAAGTATGTCACTGGGGGCAGACTTTGAGGTCTTAGATGCTCAAGCCAGACCAGTGGCTCATGATCTCTTCCTGTTGCCCACAGATCCAGACGTAGACCTTTCAACTTCTTCTCCGGTACCAGGTCTGACTGCATTTTGCCATGCTTCCTGCCATAACAATAAACCTCTGAGACAGTAAGCCAGCCCCAGTTAAACGCTTTCCTTTATAAGAGCTGCCCCTCGCAGCAATAGAAACCCTAAGACAGCTGGGAAGACAGGTCAGTCAGTAAAGGGATTACCATTCAAGCGTGAGTACTTGAATTCTGGCCCCAGAGCCCACATAAAAATCTGATTGCTAGTCATAACCCCAGCACTGAAGTGGTGGAGACAGGGAGATCCTGGGGCTGGATGGCCACCCAGCCCAGCCTAACTAGTTATAGGCCAGGAAGAGAGTCTGTCTCAGAAGAAAAAAATCAAAGTGAACAACAGGTGTTGAGGCATGGCACCTCCGATTAGCCTCTGGCTTGTACTCACACATGGACACATGTGCATACATATCCCTCAATACACGCACATCACATACACATATGTATGTGTGTGCACACATATACCCGTACACACATACACACACATAAACCACAAAAATGATAATCTAGACAACGTTTACAAACATTCACTGAACTGTTATTTCAATTTTCCCATAGATTTTAAACCATGCATGCATACATACATACATACATAGATACATACCTGGAAAAAGGAGCAAGCAGATGCCTCAGTGGAATTCCATCACAGAACTGTCATTCTGCAGAGTGTCACAGCAGAGACAGGCCGAAAAGTCAGCACAAAGTTAAGAGCACATAATATTTACACACACATGATACACACCATTGAGTGTTATAAAAATCCAACCATTTCAGTCTCCTGAAGACGTAAGTTGGCCCCAACTCTACTAGTAAAAGTGAAGAGCCTTTCAGTCATAAAGAAACCCGCCTAAGCCTGAACGACAGTGGAAACATGTCTCCTGGCCACACAGGAAAAGGAGTCCAGACTTGGCCACGTCATTCCATGCTGGAAGGGTCTACACACATTCTGCAATTAGGTTGGGCTCACAGAGCTATTGACAGCTCAATCCATGTCAAGCTTTCTTTCAAGAAATAACAATGGCCGTTAAGGAGGGCCTTGACCTGGCAAGGGAAAGAGCCCGTATCTATATATGTGACTAGCTGGGGCGGGAGAGACGGCTCAGAGGTTAAATGTAGATAGTGTATTTGCAGAGGACTCGAGCTAGGTCCCCCTCCCTCGTGATAGATGGTTCACAACCACCTGGAACTCTAGCCTAGGTGGACCTGATGCCTTCCTCTGGCTTCTGTGGGCACTGTGCACACACACACACACACACACACACACACACACACAATTTAAATATTTTTTAATGTTAAGTCAGCATTTATGAAATGGCAAGCCATTCCTTCACTTTGATGCCCTTTCTGCATCAGACCAAATATTCTTCCCTTCATGCATTTCTGATCACCTGAAGATGGTGGAGATGCTGCTACACACTTCTGTATTTATCACACAACCTGAGACACACATCTCCTTCCCTGACTGAGATCCCAGAATGAGAGAAGAATCTGCCAGGCCATCAGCACACCCACAGGTCGCCACACACCAAGTTTTCTAAGTCAGAAAAAGCTGGTTATTTTGGTTCCTCACCCTTATAGACATCTAACCACTGGCAAATTAATTCTGATGTTGGTTACACCCAGATTGCTCCATTCCTCTCTGTTTTCACTCCCCCCGCCCCCCCTTCAGACCCTGCCTGCCCTCAACTGGGATTGCTACAACATAATGATGCTGAAGACACCTAAGTGGCCTCCACCCTCCCCTTTTGACCACACACGATCTGCTTCCTACACCAGGGCTAGAATGATCTGCTCAATCATCAAACAGAACACTGGTCTCGTGCACCAAAACTGCCAGTGGTTTGCATTTGGAAGAAAACCCAGATTCCTTACCCTGACTCCTCACCAGCTCTTGCGAGCTGCACCTGTTTGCATTTCCGGCCTCATCCCCTTCCAGTTGCTTCTTACTCAGCCATCTTGGCTCTCTTTCTACTCAGGTAGACCTGCCCTCTCTGACCCTTGGGCAGTGGTGGTTTTTCCTCTGCCTGGGATGTGGGGACAGCTGTGTGGCTGGCTAGATAGTGTTGACAAGTTGGTGTCAAATGAAAATTCACTTCTTAGAGTGTCTTCCTGCTACTGAACCATCGGTGCGACCACTCCGGTTGCCATTGCTTCACACACAGCGACCCTGATTTCTTTCTGATTTAAGCTTTTATTGGCTGCCTCCAACTTCCCAGCAAGTTTTCTAATTTATCTCGCAAGGGATTATCTCAGCAACTACATCTGCCAAAAATTAGTAGTGCGAAGTCAACAAATTCCTGAAAAGATGAAATCCTAAAATGAATCGGAAGGGAATAAAATGAGAAATTCTGCAGTGAGTGATGAGATTAACCAGAGAGTTTCGAAACTTCACACGAAGAAAGACCCAGACCTGGTTTGCTAGTGACATCCCCCAAACATGTAAGAGACATTAAGGCACGCTCTTCACGTCATGTGATTAGGTCACACTACACCAAAAGGAATCTAGGGCAACTCACTACAGAGGTGCTACCGGAAGTTGGTAATTGCTCATGAAGGGAGAATTTTTTTTCTTCTAATACCTGGCCACTGGTAGGACCCTCTGCTCCAGTGGATGAAGACCCCTCTCTCATCCAGGTGACCTAAGAGATGTTGGTGACCCACTAGGACATCTGAAGCAGCTCATTCCGGAGCTACCGAAGGAAGCATCCGAGATCCAGAAGAATTCCTTGTTTCTAGAGGAGAGGCAGAACGCGAACGACCAGAAGTCCTTCCGGGTGCAGACGGATGACGGGAGAAGGTCTCGTTAAGGACCGCTGATCTCGACCTGATCTAGGAATCCGGGACCTAGACCGCCAACGGATAGCAGGTGGAGAGCAACTTCAAGAGCACTTGCGTGGCAATGCTCGTGTCCAAGACCCAGAGCATATCTGAAGAGCTGGAGGAGTTCTGGACCTGGGGCAGCAGCTTGTCACTGGAGGAGTTCAAGAACCCAACTACCTGTGGATGACAGCACTAAGTGAACTCAGTGAGCTACCCAAAAATGAAAAGACGTGCAGTAAGGAGGGGGCCATGTTGAGGAGGCCTTAGGAGGAGATGGAAGGGGAAAACCGGGAGAAGATATTGTGTTCCTTTATATATGTGTGCGAAGTACTCAAGAATAAAGAAAATTTAATATTAAAAATAAAGATAACCCTACTGTAGTACAACTTACAAGCCAGGGAATGGGTGTATCTGAGGACACATTTATCTGAGGACAGGAAGATGGGACCGTGGTCTCTCACTCACACACTACACTAATCTGCTTCTTTTGTGTCCGTGATGGCTAATTTATGCGTGACGGCTAATTATGAATGAAGAACTCGTGCATTTGGCCAAATGTTCTGGTTCTGTCTGTGAGGCTTTTCTGAGTGACATTAATGTTTGAATTAGATGACTTGAGTAAAACATGTCCTTCCTGGTGTGAGGGGGTGGCACTCAGGTCAGGTAACTCACTTAAGGGGTGCTACTGAGCTGCTCTTCCTTCCTGCTGACCACCTAGGGCTGGAGCAGTCACTTTCTGCCTGGAGATTCAAACTGAAAAGCAGCGTTTTCAGTTTCTAACAACAAACAAATGGATTCTTTCTGCTGTTAGATTTAAATGTGAAGTTAATCTATGACACCAAACAAGGATAGTTCCTTTTTTTAACTTATTTATTTATTTATAAAAATTTCCACTTTCTCCCCTCCTCCCAATACCCTCCCATTCCCCCCACTCCCTCTCCTCCTCCCTCTCCAGTCCTAAGAGCAGTCAGGGTTTCCTGCCCTGTGGGAAGTTCAAGGTCCTCAGCCCTCCCTCCAGGTCTAGGAAGGTGAGCATCCAAACAGACTAGGATCCCAAAAAGCCAGTACATGCAGACGAAACAAGACCCAGTGCCATTGTCATGGCTTCTCAGTCAGCCCCCATGTCACCCACATTCAGAGAACCCGGTTTGATCACATGCTCATTCAGTCCCAGTCCAGCTGGCCTTGGTGAGCTCTCATTAGATCAGTCCCCATGTATCAGTGGGTGAATGCACTCCTCGCAGTCCTGACATCCTTTTTCATGATCTCCCTCCTTTTGCTCCTCATTTGGACCTTGGGGGCTCAGTCCAGTGCTCCAATGTGGGTCTCCGTCTCTATCTCCATCCATCGTCGGATGAGGGTTCCCTCTGATCCTACCTTCCTTGCTCACATTCTCCCTCCTTCTGCTTCTCATTTGGACCTAAGGAGTTAAGTTCATTGTTCCAATATGTGTCTCTGTCTCTATCTCCATCCATCGCCAGATAAAGGTTCTATGGTGACATGCAAAATATTCATCAGTATGGTTATGGACCAAGGACAGTTCAGGCACACTCTTCTGCTGCCCAGGGAACAATCTGGGGACCTCTCCTTGGGCCTGGAAACCCCTCCAGAATCAAGTCTCATGCAAACCCAAAAATGGCTCCCTTAGTTGAGATATATACCTCCCTGTTCCCATAACCATCCTTCCTCCCTCCCCCCATCCCATTCCCCCAAGCTATCCCCAATCTTCCCCCTCTCTCTTCTCTCTAGCCCTCTCCCCTTATTTCAACCCTTTCACCCCCTGTGCACCCAAGTTTGCCTGGCAATGTTGTCAACTTCCAATATCCAGGAGGATAATTATATGATTTTCTTCAGGTTCACCTTCTTATTTAGCTTCTCTAGGATCACTAATTATAGGCTCAAAGACCTTTAATTAAGGCTAAAATCCACTTATGAGTGAGTACATTCCATATACCTCTTTTTGGGTCTGGGTTACCTCACTCAGTAAAGCGTTTTCTATTTCCATCCATTTGCATGCAAAATTCAAGATGTCATTGTTTTTTACCGCTGAGTAAAACTCTAATGTGTATATGTTCCACACCTTCTTTAACCATTCTTCTATTGAGGGGCACCTAGGTTGTTTCCATGTTCTGGCTATTACAAATAGTGCAGCTATGAACATAGTTGAACAAATACTTTTGTAGTATGATAGGGCATCTCTTGGGTATATTCCCAAGAGTGGAATTGCTGGGTCCTGAGGGAGGTTGACTCCCAGTTTCCTGAGAAACCACCACACTGATTTCCACAGTGGCTGCGCAAGTTTGCATTCCCACCAACAATGGATGAGTGTTCCCCTCACTCCACATCCTCTCCAGCATAGGCTATCATTGGTGTTTATGAGTTTAGCTATTCTGACAGGTGTAAGATGGTATCTCATAGTTGTTTTGATTTGCATTTCCCTGATCGCTAAGGAGGTTGAGCATGACCTTAAGTGCCTTTTGGCCATTCGAAGTTCATCTGTTGTGAATTCTCTGTTCAGATCAGTACCCCATTTTTTAATTGGGTTAATTAGAGTTTTAGTGTCTAGTTTCTTGAGTTCTTTGTATATTTTGGAGATCAGACCTTTATCTGATGAAGGGTTGGTGAAGATCTTCTCCCAGTCAGAAAGTAGCCTTTTTGTCTTACTGACAGTGTCCTTTGCTTTACAGAAGCTTCTCAGTTTCAGGAGGTCCCATTTATTCATCGATTCTCTTATTGTCTGTGCTACTGGGGTTCTACTTAGGAAGTGGTCTCCTGTGCCTATGTCTTGTAGACTACTTACCACTTTCTCTTCTATCAGGTTCAAAGTGGTCAGATTAATGTTGATGTCTTTAATCCATTTGGACTTGAGTTTTGTGCATGGTGATAGATATGGATCTACTTTCATTCTTCTACAGGTTGACATCCAGTTATGCCAGCACTATTTGTTAAAGATGCTTTCATTCTTCCATTGTATACCTTTAGCTCCCTTGTCAAAAAATCAGGTGTTCATAGGTTTGTGGGTTAATATCTGGGTCTTCTATTCGATTCCATAGGTCTACTTCTCTGTTCTTAGGCCAATACCAAGCTGTTTTCAATACTGTAGCTCTGTAATAGAGTTTAAAGTCAGGGATGGTAATGCCTCCAGAAGTTCCTTTATTGTATAAGATTGTTTTGGAAATCCTGGGTTTTTTGTTTTGCCATATAAACTTGATTATTGTTCTCTCAAGGTCTGTGAAGAAGTTTGATGGGATTTTGATGGGGATTGCATTGAATCTATAGATTGCTTTTGGTAAAATTGCCATTTTTACTATGTTGATCCTCCCAATCCAAGAGCAAGAGAGATCTTTCCATTTTCTGGTATCTTCCTCAATTTCTTTCTTCAAAGACTTAAAGTTCTTGTCAAATAGGTCTTTCACTTCCTTGGTTAGAGTTACCCCAAGATATTTTATGCTGGTTGTGGCTATCGTGAAAGGTGATGTTTCTCTGATTTCCCTCTCTGCTTCTTTATCCTTTGGGTATAGGAGAGCAACCGATTTTTTGGAGTTGATCTTGTATCCTGCCATGTTACTAAAGGCGTTTATCAGCTGTAGGAGTTCTTTGGTCGAGTTTTTGGGGTTGCTTACGTACACTATCATATCATCTGCAAATAATGAAAGTTTAACATCATCCTTTCCAATTCAAATCCCCTTGATCACCTTATGTTGTCTTATTGCTATTGCAAGAACTTCAAGCACTATATTGAAGAGGTATGGAGAGAGCGGACAGCCTTGTCATGTTCCTGATTTTAGTGGAATGGCTTTGAGTTTCTCTCCATTCAATATGATGTTAGCTGCCGGCTTGCTGTAAATAACTTTTATTATATTTAGGTATGATCTTTGTATCCCCAGTCTCTCCAACACCTTTATCATAAAGGGGTGTTGAATTTTGTCAAATGCTTTTTCAGCATCCAGTGAAATGATCATATGGTTTTTTTCTTTCAGTTTATTTATATGATGGATTACATTGATAGATTTGCATATGTTGAACCAGCCCTGCATTTTTGGGATGAAGCCTACTTGATCATAATGGATAGTTTTTCTAATGTGTTCTTGGATTCGGTTTGCCAGTATTTTATTGAGAATTTTCGCGTCGATGTTCATGAGTGAGATTGGCCTGTAATTCTCTTTCTTGGTTGTGTCTTTGTGTGGTTTTGGTATCAGAGTAACTGTAGCTTCATAAAAGGAGTTTGGCAATGACTCTTCTCTTTCTATATTGTGAAATACATTGAGAAGTATAGGTATTAGCTCTTCCTGGAAGTTCTGGTAGAATTCTGCATTGAAACCATCTGGTCCTGGGCTTTTTTTAGTAGGGAGATTTTTGATAACAGCTTCTAATTCTTCGCGACTAACAGGTCTATTTAGATTGTTCACCTGGTCTTGGTTCAACTTTGGTATATGGTACTTATCTAAAAAATTGTCCATTTCTTTTACATTTTCCAATTTTGTGGCATACAGGCTTTTGTAGTAAGCTCTAATGATTCTCTGAATTTCCTCTGTGTCTGTGGTTATGTCCCTCTTTTCATTTCTGATCTTATTAATTTGCGTGTTCTCTCTCTGCCATTTGATTAGTTTGGATAGGGGTTTGTCGATCTTGTTGATTTTCTCAAAGATCCAGCTTTTTGTTTCATTGATTCTTTGGATTGTTTTCTGTGTTTCTATTTTGTTGATTTCAGCCCTCAGTTTGATTATTTCCAGTCTTCTGCTCCTCCTGGGTGAATCTGCTTCTTTTTTTTCTAGAGCTTTCAGGTGTGCTGTTAAGTCTCCAATGTGTGCTTTCTCCGTTTTCTTTAACTGGGCACTTAGTGCTATGAACATTCCTCTTAGTACTGCTTTCATTGTGTCCCATAGGTTTGAGTATGTTGTGTCTTTATTTTCATTAAATTCAAGGAAGACTTTAATTTCTTTCTTTATTTCTTCCTTGACCCAGGGGTGATTCAGTAGTTGACTGTTCAGCTTCCATGAGTTTGTTGGCTTCCTGGGGGTAGCATTGTTGTTGAATTCTAACTTTAATCCATGATGATCTGACAAGACACAGGTGGTTACTAATATTTTTTTGTATCTGTGGAAGTTTGCTTTGTTACCGAGTATGTGGTCAATTTTCGAGAAGGTTCCATGAGCTGCAGAGAAGAAGGTATATTCTTTCCTATTTGGGTGGAATGTTCTATAGATGTCTGTTAAGTCCATTTGCATCAATACCTCCAATAATTCTCTTACTTCTCTGTTAGGTTTCAGTCTGATTGACCTGTCCGTTGGTGAGAGAAATATGTTGAATTCTCCTACTATTAGTGTGTGTTGTTTGATGACTGCCTTAAGTTCTAGAAGTGTTTCTTTTACATAAGTAGGAGGCTTTATATTAGGGGAATAGATATTCAGGGTTGAGACTTCCTCCTGATGAATTGTTCCTGTTATGAGTATAAAATGTCTGTCTCCATCTCTTCTGATTGATTTTAGTTTGAAGTCGATTTTGTTAGATATTAGAATGGCCACACCCACTTGTTTCTTAGGTTCATTTGCTTGGAAAACCTTTTCCCAACTCTTTACTCTGAGTAGGTGTCTGTCTTTGTGTTTAAGGTGTGTTTCTTGTAAACAGCAGAATGTTGGATCCTGTTTTCATGTCCAATCTCTAAGTCTGTGCCTTTTTATAGGTGAATTGAGTCTATTTATATTAAGTGATAATAATGACCAGTGGTTGTTGACTCCGATTGTTTTCTTTTCTTTTTTTTTTTTTGGTGGGGGTAGTAGAGTGTGTTTGTTTCTCTTCTTTGAGTTTTGCTTGTGAAGGGTCGCTAGATGTCTGAGTTATTGTAGGCAGTATTGGCAATGTTGGATTCCTTGGGTTGTGATTTTCCTTCTAATACTTTCTGTAAGGCTGGATTTGTGGTTACATATTGTTTAAATTTGTTTTTTATCCTGAAATATTTTGCTTTATCCGTTGATAGTGAATGATAGCTTGACTGGGTATAGTAGTCTGGGCTTGCATCCATGGTCTCTTAGTTTCTGCAGTACCTCTATCCAGGACCTTCTGGCTTTCATGGTTTCCATAGAGAAGTCTGGTGTAAGTCTGATAGGTTTACCTTTATAAGTGACTTGACTTTTTTCCTTTGCAGCTCTTAATATTCTTTCTTTAATCTGAATATTTTATGTTTTGATTATTATATGGCAAGGGGATGGGGTTTTTTTGATCCATTCTATTCAGTGTTCTGTATGTTTCTTGAATCTTCATAGGGATATCGTTCTTTAGGCTGGGGAAGTTTTCTTCTATAATTTTTGTTGAATATATTTTCTGGGCCTTTGATCTGCAATTCTTCTCCTTCTTCTATCTCTATTATTCTTAGATTTGGGTTTTTTATTGTGTCCCACATTTCCTGAATTTTTTGTGATGAGAATTTGTTGGATTTGCTGTTTTCTTTGGTCAGAGCGTTTATTTTCTCTATGGTGTCTTCAGAGTCTGAGATTCGTTCTTTTATCTCTTGTATTCTATTGGTTATGCTTGTTTCTGAAGTCTCTGTTCGTTTACCTAGATTTTCCATAGCCAGCTGGCACTCGGTTTGTGTTTTCTTCATTGCCTCCATTTCAGTTTTCAAATCTTGAACTGTTTCCATTACCTGTTTGATTGTTTTTTCTTGGTTTCCCAGGATTTCATTTATGGATTTACTCATTTCTTCAAACTTTTTGTTATATGTCTCTTCCATTTCTTTACTCATTTCTTCAATCTTTTTGCTATACTTCTCTTCCATTTCTTTACGGCAGATTTTCACCTCCTGTTTAAGTTCCTCTATTATTTTCATAAAGTTCTGCTTAAGGTCGATTTCTTCAATTTCTTCTGGAGTAGGGTGTTCAATTCTTCTAGTTTCATGATCCCTGGATTCTGGCGATGTCATGTTGCCTTTCAGGTTGTTGGAGGAATTCTTGCATTGGCGCCTGCCCATCTCTTCCTCTCTGGATGGGACTCCTCAGCACTCTCGATAGAACTCCTCAGCACTGAAATAGGGAGAGCTGGTATTCCAAAGACCCAGGAGACAAAAGGGCAACAGTGGGGGCAGGGAAGATTCCAGCAGAACACCGAAGATCTTGTCGCAGAAACTGAGGGGGGGGGCTGTGCTCTCTTCTGGGACAGTCTGCCCTGGCTACTTTTTTTTTGTATTAGGTAACAAATGACTGAGAAAGAACTGAAAAGTAAAACTCGTAGGCTGAAATAACAATTGGAGGTATCTATCTGAATAAAGCTGCCAGAAGGAAATGGTACTACAGAGACAGCAAAAAAGAAGGCAGTAGCGGTCAGTAGGTTAGGAGGATAAGGGGGAGCTGATCAGAAGAATGGGATGGGGGTTTTCAGGTCAGTGGTGCTGCTATCACTGTGTGTTTGCAAAATTCATACAATGCACAACACAGTGAGCTTCAGTTTATCGTGACTGTAACAACAGCATTGAACACTGGGGTCACCAACTGTAATAAATGCCCCACATAATAGTGAAGACCATTAGTGACGCAAAACGGGGTCGATGTTAGGAGGGAAGTGCTATTCTGGAAGCTCTGTATGGTCAACCCAATTCTTCTATACCCTTTAAATTGTTCTAGGTAATCTGCTAATTTTAAAACTCAGTGGTTGGGTAGATGTTGAAAGGTCTCGAACTTTTAGGAATAAATAAGAAAACATTCTGATCTTGGTATCTGACAGGCCAGGCAGGGGTGGTGCATGGCTTTAATCCCAGCACTTGGGAGACAGAGGCAGGCAGATTTCTGAGAATTTGAGTCCAGCCTGGTCTACAAGAGCTAGTTCTAGGATAGACACCAAAGCTACAAAGAGAAACCCTGTCTCAAAAAACAAACAAAAAAAAAGTAGCTGATGTATCTGAATACACCCCTTATACCCGTACAAACACTTTTGCTGAATATTAAAACCCAATCTTACGGTCTTAAGAGACGAGGTTTCTGAGAGATAATTTAGTCATGAGAGTTGAATGTCTCTGAGGAGCTGTTTGCTCCTCCTGCCCTCATGCCATGTGAAGACACATCATGCAAGCTCATCTTTGAAGCACAGGCTGCTCCCTCTGCACACACCAGATCTAATATGTAGATCTTGGCCTTCATCATCTCCAGAATGATGGCAAATGAGCTTCTGTTGTTTATAAGACACCCAGCCTAAGCTATTTTGTTACAGCAGCAGGACTAGACTAAGATTATAATATAGAGCAGTTTAGAATTAGCCACTGGCTTCAGTTTCTCTTTTTGAGTTTTACCTGTTACCACACAGACAAGAACTCAAACACAGGACTGAGACTCTGCCCAAGGAGTCCTCATAGCTCCTCACAGTGCTGTGTCCACACTGGGTGGTTGTTTCATAGTCAATAGTCATGAACAAACGGTGTTATAGTTTAGTTGGTGGTGGTGGTGGCAGCGTTGTTGTTTGAGACAGGGTATCACTGTCCAGGCCAGGCTGGCCTTGAACTCACAGAGATCCTCTTATTCTGCCTCCCAAGGACTGTGATTAAAGGCCTGTGCCACCATACACAGCTAAAATATAGATTTTTAAATAACTCCCTAAAGGTCCATGTGTCTATAGTTTGGTTGCCAACTTGTCAATCTATTGGGAGGCAGAAGAACCTTTGAGTGGCTGGACCAACTAAGATGAAGCTTGATTACTGGGAGGCCCTAAACTTCTTGAGACCCCAAACCCCCTTCTTCTCCCAGACATGCATTAGAGGAGCAACTTGAGAAGGCTTGAGAGGGTTGCTCCTGACTTAGAGCAGACCTCTCCTCATCTTGTAGAGAAGACATAATCCATTAGGCCAAGCTAAACTTAAGGTGTACATGGGATGGGGGACACTTCTTGTGGTGACTCTCACAAGAGAAATCATGTGACATTTAGCAATCACAATTCCCACTCACAAAACACCCCCAATACTCTGAAATCATAGCCAGAGGCTCCCCTAGGGGAAGACAGCAATCCTGTTTAAAATTGATCGGTTAAAAGAATAAAACTCACAGCATTGTGAAGGCGGCCCCTACTGGAGTAACATTCTTGGGTCCTTGACGGAACTTGGCACCTCTCCTCCCAAGAGAGGAAAACAACTTGCAGGTTGCTTAAGAAACTGAACGGCAAGTACTGCTCATTTTCCCTCCCTTCCCTTTGGAAGTAAGCTGCCTCGAAAATCACAGGATGCAGCATCTCCCCAAGCTGCAGGCTTCTTCTTCTGGTTCTTTCAGAGCCAGGGTAGGGAAGACGAACCAGCTTGAGTCTACTCCAGGAAGCCCATTGCTGGCATCCGCTAACCACAATCCCTCGCGTCAACTTTATGAGGTACGATGTTGGCATCTGCTAGTCACCTGCTTGCTGCGGGAGCATCTTCCGCTCCTTCAGCCAATAGCCGCTGAAATCCCAACCCACTAGGGCGTGGTCTATTTCTCTTTAAAAATGAACAGCAGCCCTCTGCTCGCTCTCTTGGTTCTAGCTCTTGCTCCAGCAACTAGACTCCTTTCCTGACTGTCGGTGTTCTGTAAGTTTTACCCCTAAAATAAATACCCCTGTGAATCCAAACTGCTGTGGGATTGATTCGCGCATTACCTGCTTTGTTATTGTTCAAAATTCATTCAACATAGTAAAAGAGGGAAACTGAATCCTGAATCTCAAAGCCATAACCATCACACTCCTGTGCAAGTGCCAACTTAAATTCCCTGCTGGGTCCTTTACCCATCACATGCATTCTTTCACGTGATCTTAATTGTCTGTGTGAAGCTCACAACTCTTAACGTTTCGCATTAGTATATTCTAACTTCACATGATAAAGGGCTTCATCATGGCATCCTTATACATATTGTATTTGACCATATTCAACCCCCTTCACCCCTCTTGACTCCTTCCATCCCCACTGACACCTTCCTCTCCCCATTTAGTCTCTCTTCTACTTTCATGTCTTTTGGGGTGCCTACTTTTAGTGTGGCTTGATCCAATCTAGTTTTGGGTGAACCTAAGTTTAATAATTATTGCTTACGGAAGCATCAAAGCCCATACTGTAACAACCCATGCTCCCCACGCTTTCCCATCCATGTGTAAGGTGTCCAGTGGCTAAGTAAAAACAAACTCCTTGGAAGACTTTGGGAAATGCAAATGCCGTTCAGCAAGACTTCCATTTTAACCTCCCATTTTCCACAAGCAGTTCCTGAGTTTTCTGCTCTTGTCTCTAAAATTCCTGAGGCAGGTCAAGTACTTCTTTATAATCTTCTTAAATAATCTCCAACAAAATAAGCTTATCATCAAGGCTAATCTTTAGAAACCACATACACTAAAAACTCATTTCTAAGGAGAACTTTATCTCCTAGCCTTTTATTAGCACTATTTTCATTGCCAGAAACAGTTTCCACAAAGATTTCTCATCTGGAGACTTCTGAGCTACTCAATTGTTCAACTATTTGGGATTTTGAAGGAAAAAAAAAACAGAAGATTTCTGAGCCATTTTTCCCTCTTAATCACTAAACATGTATATTTTAAGAGAAACTTAATCCAGCTACTTCTGGTTTATTTCCATTGAAATCATTAAAATGTTATTTTTCAAAAGTCATTTGTTGTCTGGGAGACTTTTAAATTAAGTTCTTTGCTTAAAAATCCAAATTGGCCATAAGATTATGAGCCGCGATGCCAATCGTTTCAAGGCTGGAACAAAAGCGTGAGCTCCAAGTGGGAGATCAGTTTCAAATGCCGTTTGGGGCCTGAAGGGACCATGTGGATGTTTTCCCGATTCACTGAGCCCTTCATGGGAGCAATAATATGGCAGAGGTTACCAGGAGGGATTCTAAGGAAATCCTGCACTCAGAGTCAGTCTGGAGCTTCTGAAACTTCTAATTTCTGACTTTAATTGTCTCTGTGCCAATTTCCTGTGCTTTCCTCTCTATGGTGCTTAAAGGTGAAAGGACTCTTGGCTAAAATGTGGTTTGTGAAATAATGAGTTACCTGGGTTCCAGTTTTATGTTTGTTCTTCCTTAAATATAAGGAAGCCGCTTCTATTAAGAGAACAGATCCCTGTATACTGCTTATTCTAGGCATTTGCCTCCTAAGAACAAAACTGGGGTTCGTGTGAGTGTTTGAGGCTGATGCTGAGGATCTGCCCCTGTCTGTCTCTGCACCTGAATCAGAACCAAGTGTGTAACTCTAAGGGAAGAGAAAGAGAACCAGAAAACATTCCTAAACAGTTTTCTGCTTTGCCCACTAATTAAAAGGACAATCAAAGCTTAGTTTATCTTCTAGGTAGGCTTCTCAGTCTTCTTCATAAGCAAAAAGGGTTTTGCTCACTCACTTGATACTGTTTGGGATGTGTTAGAAAACACACACTTACCTAGCCGCTTCAACAGTCTCAAAATACAGCCCTATGCACTCTGAACATTACTTCTGAGATAATCCAAGTTCAACTCCCAGCACCCATACGAGGTAGCCCACAATCCCCCCACAACTCCAGCTCCGGGAGATCAGATGCCTTCCAGTTCCGGTTTCTGCGAGCATCTGCATTCATATGCACAGACCTACACAGAAAGACATGCACACATATAATTAAAACAAAACTGATCTTCTTAAGACAGAAAAATATCCAGGATTCGTTCTTGCCTGTGTCATCACAGGCCATTGAGAGAGGGGATCGGAAAGATGGAAGCCTACGGAGCTGGGTTAAAGACGCTGCTGGACAACCATGCTTGCCGCTCGCCATTTTCTTGAGCAACTGCCTGGAAGTGAAGGGAGAAGAGAAATCCATACTCTTGGAGTGAAGGGGGCATGCAGGTTATCACACAGCAGACAAGCAGCCGTATGGTGGGGAGGGGGCTTTAGGGAAAGGATCCGATCCAAAGCCTTAGCGAACGATGCACACTCGGAAATAAACAAAACACGGAGAAAAGCTACAGATTTCGGGTTAATTCAAATAAGCAAGCAGACTCACGCAGCAGCACATACGTGTTCTGGAAGAGACAACGACCGCCTTGCTTTTTAAGACGGGGTCTCTCATTGCACGAACATGAAGCTATTTTGGCTAGACCGTGGGACCCGCAGGTCTTGACCTCGAGCAGTGGGACTGTAGATGCCAAGGCAACAGCCCCCTTGTGTATGGGTGTTAAGAATAGGAATTTGGATTTTGCAGAGCAAACTGCCTTCCCCAGCTCCTGATTAAATTCTGCCACACACCTGTCCACTCAGTACTCCTGGAGAGACCTCCAAAGTCATACCAACCACGTCACCATCACTTAGCTCCCTATCGGTCTGCTATATAGGAACTTAAAGCTACCCACATCGAAACCATCAGTTACCAAGCAGCAATCTGCCGTCAGTCCCCCTCTGAGTTCTGCTTAGACTGATATCTTCATAGAACACAAATACAGGAGATTTATTAGCTTGGCTGATGGGAAAAAAATCCCACAGTACTTCGCTTGAACGTTTGTATGATTTACTACGCTTCCGTTTTAAAGTAGTACAGAATTACGCCTGTTTATCGCAGCAATTTATGCTTCTAAATCAGCCTTTGATTACACCTCTTCATCTCTCCACCCGAGACTCTGTAATATAAACGGTGCAATATGAATGACATGAAATATAGGAAGAACATTACTAATAAGAGCAAAAACTAATTTTTCAAGGTTCCAGAAGCACAGATCAACCTTGTTTGCTTAGTTTCGTGCTGACATTTGTAGAAAAATCAATTCATTGTTCAGGAAAGAAGCTAAATGTTTTTTTCCTCTTTCGCACGAGCCACTTTTAAAGGTTGATAGACTACATTAATGAGTTTACTTTGTGACTTGTTCCAAGGTAGATGGTTTGGCAATTCCAAGCAGGAGTCATTGTATAGTCTAAAAAAAAATAAACCACAAAAAAGACTTGAACTGTTTAAGACATCACTCATATGACGGGCAATAAATTTTTATGGCTTATATTTTAATATCATGCCCGTATTCTGAAAGGTGTTATTTTAATCTGAGAAGTCTTAGAAGTGTTAAACACTGAAATATGAGAGAAGGTGAATATAATTGAACATTCATAGCACGCCTGCACAACCCGAGTCGCTGGAAAAGGAGCCAGACAAACTGCAGAAAACATTGTCAGAGCAACTATGTGCGCGACAAAGCATGGACGGTGGTGCCAAAGTACCTCGTGGAAATCAACAAAAATTCCCCTCCTAGAAACTTCTGGGATTATTTTGGGGGATTATCATCTTATTTAAGGTTCTATCTTCTTATGTCTAATTCTAAAAATGGTTGTCCTTCCTGTTCGTCCTCCTCTTCTTTCTCAACACTTTTCTCGTGGCTGAGATGTACGGAATACTTCGACTGTAGCTGCATGGTGATCAGCAAAATCAGTCCATTCAGACCACCTCAGCCTAATGTTAACAAACAACAGCTCCTTTTCTCATTAGTGCCCCATGGTTCCGACAACCACTGTGCTGGGGTCATTTCCTTTGCCAACAGCTGAAGGAGGCCAGTCACACTAACTCACAGCCCATGGTCTATAAGCTCAGTTGTTTCGAGGCAGAATGATGTCATAATTTCCAGGTTTCATGGATTCTCTGTGAATCTTATTACTGATGTTTTCTCTAATGTAAAGAAACAATAACCTATTCTGGTTTCAGAATAGAGCAGACTCAGTTACCCCAGAACGCCTTTGTGATCGGTCTTCCAGTCACAATAAAAACAGCATCCATGGACTTGTCCAGAAAAATTCCTATTTCCAAGAAGTCAGAGAAGACAAAATATGCAAAAAGAATTCACTTTTTTTGCTACATGTAACTAGCAACAACCAGGAAAACCAGAGACCACAATACTAACCTTGGCTCGAGTGAGCAATGGTTTCAATCTTGGGTAGAGATGAACATATAACGTATGACAGAAGCAGAGTTGTACCACACACTTTCATCATTTCCTTGAGCAGTTGTTGTCCATATGTGAAGTAACAGATTGCCCAGTTGCGTTTGGCTAAGACTAATTCTGTCATTATTCAGAGTAGAACGGTGCTGAAATCTGGAGGTCCGATGAGCAGCATCTCTAGTGCCTCTCTAAGTCCTGACACCAGTGTCCCCCAGGATTTCTATGCAGCTGACCCTTTTGTCTGTTCCAGGCCCTCACTGGGCACATAATATTTTCTGAGTAATATAAATATGCCTTGAAGATTTTATGCATGAGGTAACCACTCCGGTCATTCATCAGACTCCTATGAATAAGCAAAAAGTAAATGAATTCAAAGATGCAGAAGAAGTGGAAAAAGACTTTCTCTTTTTTATTTTTTTTATCTCTTCTCCTTTATAGAAATGCAACATTATGAGGAAAAATGCACATTGGAAGTAAGGGGCCTTTTCTCCTTCACTTTGTAATACTAAGAACCATAACTCCAGCCAATATCAAAGTATAATTCCTACACAGTTAGTAATATTCCCTCTGTGTGAAGTTGGCCTCCAGAAGAAATGTTTTTATGGAATGTGAGGCCTTCTTATCCACGAACTCAGCATCTTAGAGCGGTTGGTGAACAAGTAGAGCATTATCTGTACTGGTGAGCAAATCATCTACATTCCAGGATGGATCTTCAGAGCTCGGAATCTTGCAGTGCCCTGTGAAAATCTGTCATTCTCACCCTTTGAAAGAGCCTTGAGGTTGCAACTGTCTATATAGCCAAATATCATTTTCTAAAATCTGTCCCCCTGAGCGAGGATTTATGAATCCCACAGTTAGACGACGGGAAATTAGCCAAGGAAAAGTTGTCCAAATAGGCGATTATCCAAGAGACTGAAGCCAAGACAACCCTCTGGCGAGGATCGCACAGATTCGGCTGCAGCTGCTTACTAAGGATGGACACCAATCAGCTCTTGAAAGAGTGTCTCCAGGAAAAACAAACTTGAAAGACTGTTTTTGTGTCCTAAGCTATCGGTTTATATTAAAAGAAAAGAAACATGGGAAGAAGGCATACATATTTGCATATCTGTGGTATTTTTATTCTAAATAGTTACGCGGTAGCCTCACAATTCTGGGACATCTCTGGACTATGCAAGACACCAAGCAAATAGCAGCATGTGAGACTGGAAGGCAGAAGACAATATGAGATGTGTCCCTGTGATCCCTGAAGAGGAAGGAAATAATCATAACCTTCCACGAGGGAACTAGTCGCAAACACGCTCTGGGTAACCCAGGAAAAAGTTTTAGGAACCTCCTTTCGTGAACAAGAAATTAAAGCAGAGATAGGTTGGGACACCACCAATGACACCCATAGTACCATAGTAAGAAAAGAGGAAGAATTCAAATCAAACATTCTCAGTGGAACTCTTGTACTGTACAGAAAAAGGATTGTAGCTGAATACGTTCTGCTGTGAGACTAACACAGCAGTCACCACCCCCGCTGGAACATGGGATGCTAAAGATTCTACTTCAGGTTCCTCCAAATTTCTAGTATCTCCTTGGCAACAAATCCATACTGACAGGTAAACATTGGCTCTATGTCCTGCCTTGTCATGACAGCGTCCCTGGTAGTGCTTAGGGGTTCAAGTTAATATTCCTTAATATGTTACCTGTTTTTATCAAATCTCTTTTGCAAATGAACCAATCCCAAGAATGTCTTCTGTCTCTCTTATTCCAAGGAAAATAAAAGAGATGTTGACTACCCAAAGAAGGCTGGTGGTGTATGTCAGTGATTGAATGCTGAGGTTTGCTTCCCCATACGGGTAGACTGTAAACAGGGACTGCTTTTTTGTTTCCTGGCCTCCCAGACCCAAATAATCAAACAAAAAAAGAATATTAATTGCAACACTGTTTGGCCAATGGCTCAGGCATATTTCTAGCTAACTCTTACATCTTAAATTAACCTATTTTTATTAATCTGTGTATTGCCATGAGTCTGTGGCTTACCAGTCAGGTTCTGGCATCTTTATCCTTCTGCAGCTACATGGCATCTGCCTAACTCTGCCTTCTTTCTCCCAACATTGAGTTTAGTTTCCCCGCCAACCTATATTCTGCCCTGTCATAGGTTGTCATAGGCAGTTTCTTTATTAACCAATGGTAGTAAAACATATTCACAACATACAGAGGGGAATCTCACATCAATAGACAGATAGATAAGATGGATAGATAGATAGATAGATAGATAGATAGATAGATAGATAGATAGATAGATAGATAGATAGATAGATGATAGATAGATGGTCCACTTTCTTGATGTTCTTACAATCTAAGCATGTTTGAGTAGAGATTCCTTACAGAATGAAGGTAAACATAAAACAGCTTTTATGTTTATACTGTGTTTATACTGTCACACACTCTCAGTCCATCACCTGACCAGGATAAATACACTGTGTTCATTTAACACTTGTTTACTGGGTTCCATTCTATCAATTTGAAGATGAAAGTACATATACAATAATACCCCTATAATCATAAATTATTAGTAAAACACAGTAGACAAGTAATACCTGTAGAAATTAATTTTTTAAACAAAAACTAATTAATCCAGCATTACTAATAATGTATGTTAAAACTGCCCCTTTCATTTGGTTATATGTCATCAAGATGTGTAGCCTCATATTTCCCTCTGATGCCTCTGTTGACTCTATTGCTCTGCTCAGCCCTTAAGTACCAGCATCCTCTCTCGCCTGTGGAGCTGTGCCTTTGTCTTAGGCATCAAGCTTTTCCTGACTGCTCCTATGTCCTCCAGCCAGCAACACCCAGTCAATATTTCCAGGTTAGAACCCTCTCTGAGGCCAGCTATACACCCAAGTAGATTTCCATCTCCAGCAAATGTTTTAGGGTTTGTAAGAGTGTTTGATCATATCAAAGACGAAGTGGTCAAAACACAAATTGGACTTTGTGGGCTTTTGCAAGTTTTTTTTTTTTATTTGGCTTGTTGGTTGGTTGAGCGGTTGGTTGGTTGATTGGTTGGTTGCTTCATTGGTTGGTTGGTTGGTTGGTTTTGTGAAACAGAGTTTCATCATGTAACCTCATCTGACCTGGAAGTCACTATGTAGACCAATCTGGCCTCAAAATCACAGAGACCCACCTGCCTGACTCCTAAGTGATAGGATTAAAGATTTGTGGTTTGGTTTGGTTTGGTTTGGTTTTTTTTTAAGAAAGAGACCATGAAGATGGGTAGAATGGAAGTGGGAGAGTATCCAGGAGGGGAAAGAATATGGTCAAAATATAGTATAGGAAATTCTCGAGGAATAAATAAAAACATTTTAAAAGATGTGGAAGGCACCAACAAGGTTATTGACATTTATGACGTGGGTATCAGTCCAAATTCCTATAATGTGAGGAACACTCCCCTTCAATTTACACTGTCCGGAACATCGAGACGCTTCCACTAAGAGACACCAAGCTACAGCAGCACTGAGACATCTCTCAAGGGGTGACACCGTGAGAAGAGGAGAAAAACAGAGAAAGGAGAAGAGGAGAAAAACAGAGAAAGACAAAGGAGATTCCGAGACAGTCTTTGAAATCATGTATGACATATATCACTTAAATGAACCATGAACTCTAGGAGGATAAACAAAGAACAAAGGCAGAATGAGAAATAACAATAACTTTAATATCAAACAAAAGGGATTCCAGGAAGGCTTGCATTTCATCAGAGTCCTATTTCTCATTTGTCATATTTATTATTATGTGGCAAAGGGAATATATTCATAACTTGTGCTGTTCTTCTCAAACCATGAGGTCTTGTGCCGATCATTCCTCTGGTGCTCAGCATCACAGTAAGAGGAAAGACAGACAAACACCAGGGAGACAGGAGGAAACATTTCTTGTCTGTCTGTCTGTTCTCTCTCTCTCTCTCTCTCTCTCTCTCTCTCTCTCTCTCTCTCTCACTGGAATTTTCATGAAAATATCTGAATGGATGCCAGATACTTGAATTTCACATGTGATACTTGAAGGAGAAAGGAGAATGATATTTCACCCAATAAAATTTAGAAAGGGAAATACTGACTGATGCAAATTCTACATACCAAATAGGTGCTTGAGGAGCTTCAGGACATTGTTTATTTAGATGACGGATTCATTAGTCCCTATAACCACATGGTCTTCCCAGCAGAATAAAATTAAAGTTGTTCTATACTGACCCATCCTTGGCCATTAAAGAAAGACCTTTGCTCTATTCGTGGAGTGGGTGTCTGTCACACAACAAGAGCGCCTCAAAAGTAAGTGAAGGGTGGTGAGATTTGCATAGTTTTCTTCAGGCGAAACATACACGATTCTTGATGTGCCTCATTATTATTTCTTTTTCTTCCTAATTTGCATCCACCTTATACTTAATGCAGCTTCTGCCTAGAGACAAGGTGTGTGTGGTAAAACTGAAGTAGTCAAGCAAGGCTCTGGGCAGAGGGCTCTTAGAAAGTAGCAAGGCTTGGTAACAAGGAATTGTTAGGGGATCTCTAAAAATTGCAATACAGTGTTCTTCTGCAGCAAACTGTGAACTCGATTCGAAAAGCATCTAGGGTTTGGGTTTTAGGTTTGTTTTTGTGTTTTGTTCTGTTTTTACATTTTTTATTTATGTGCATATGTGAGTCTGTGTGTATAAGCATGTGTCCACTGAGGCCAGAAGAAGGCATCGGATACCCAGGAACTGGAGTTACAGTCAACTGTGGGCCACCCAATGTGAGTACTGGAAACCAAACTCCCGTTTTCTGTAAGGGTAGTACTTGCTTCTAACAGCTGAGTCATTGCCCGCCCCCTTTGAAATTCATACTCAGAAATTCAGAGACATAGATGAAACACTATTAATAAAAGCTCAGTGGCAGATATTGGGGTTCAACCTAATGACCCAAAAAGCAAAGTAACCAGTCACTGACTCTTACATAGACCTCAGTGCAAAATTGGCGGTCCTACCTTCAGGAATCCTCAGAATGAGACTGAGCCTGAGAGCTGTCTCCTCCCGTTATATAATCCTCTCTAGGGCTGGGATTAAAGGCGTGCACCACTGGTATTAAAGGCATGCACCACCAGGTTTCTATGGCAACGAGTGTGGTTACTGGGATTACAGGTGTGTGTTACCATAGCCTGGTCTGTAAGGCTGACCAGTGGGGCTGTTTTACTCTCTCATCTTCAGGCAAGCTTTATTTCTAAAAATACAATTGAAATGCTACTAACATAGGAGAAAGGGATTACTTTGTCCCAAAAGGTTCTTTCTATCAGCCTCAACTCCCTTTTCTCTCATACTATGACGTGACTTTTATATGGACTTTTGGGGTATGTGGTTCTTTATGTTCATATTATATTATAGGGTTGTTTAACCAACTCCATTGAGTTTTTTTTTCCAATGTCTTCAGCCCAACTCAGCTCCAATCATAGTGAGTCATAACTGTGCATAGAAGAGTCTCTAGACCAAGCACATCTTATTCTCTGCTTCATACATGTCATAGGACATCTACTTTTTGATGAGTCATGGGTGCTACTGAATCTAGGTAAAATGCCTATGTTTTCCTTATAACATGGAACATAAGCTGAGCCTAGCTAGAAACTGTCCGTTCTTAGCCTTTTTACCCTAAACTAAATAAACACTGTCAGCTTGTTTTCTCAGAAACCTGGGTCCCATGACTTCAAGTTCCTAATTTCTACAAAATAACTTGTTTTTCCTTTGCTGAGCCTGGTAATATGTCTCTCAAAGGTGACCTCCCGGATGCTGTTTGTCATGAAAACAATTCGGCATGCCGCGACTAGACTTAATGAAGTTTACAAGCACATCACTACACTTGCCAGGGAAATAAAAACACTGGTTAAAATAATATTTCTATAGTAAATCCTTTCTTCTAGGCATGTATCCCTCCGTATTCATACAGTCCTGGCCAAAAAAATAATAATAACACCGCTCAAGATCTCAGGCTCAAAATTATTTCATTTTAATTTCGTATCAATTTGAGCTCTCACTGAGTTTGCTACAGGGAAGGTATAATGTAAACTGAATGGGAAGGGAGGCTGTTTCCCTTCTCGGTACACCCTCTTCAAGGTTAATCTTACGTTCTTGTGAATTCTTTCAATAATCGAGTCTAAAAATGTTTCATCGTAAGTTTTAAAGATTTTATTCATTTTACATTGAGATGTGTCTGTGTGATACATGACACAGACGTGTCTGTATGACACATGACACATTAGGACAGCACCCAGGAAGCCAAAGAGGACAGAAAGCCCTGGAGCTACAGTTACTGGCAGTCAGCAGGCACCGAATGTAGGTGCTGGGAACTGAACCCCGGTCCTCTGAATGAACACAAGTGCGCTTAGCCACTGCGCCATCTCTCCAGTCCCTGCTGTTAAGTTTCGAGAGGTAAAAAAGAAGACGGAAGCCTTTACTACAGAATGCTGAAACCAGAACACCATGACCCCCTTTTCTCATCGAGATTAAGATTGGGAAAAAATCTCCTCCAGCAAAAATCATCCAAAGATTTAAAAACACCAGTTATAGCTATATAAATCACTAAAAAGCAACAAGATTGCATCTTAAGTTAAAGAGAGACACTAAAAGTAATCCCAAGTTTCAAAACAAATAAAATAAAACACAGTAAAGGAACTGTCTCGTGCAACATGCAGCAAAGGTAGTAACTGAGTAAACATGTTCTTTCCATGGAGCGTGATTCATGCTCACCATATTCCCCAGCTAAGATTTTCCCCACAGATAAGACTCTCCCCCAACTAAGACTCTCTCCACAGCTAAGACTCTCTCCAAAGCTAAGACTCTCTCCACAGCTAAGATTCTCTCCACAGCTAAGATTCTCCCCCAGCTAAGATTCTCCCCCAGCTAAGATTCTCCCCAGCTAAGACTCTCCCCCAGCTAAGATTCTCCTCCAGCTAAGACTCTCCCCCAGCTAAGATTCTCCCCCAGCTAAGATTCTCCCCCAGCTAAGATTCTCCTCCAGCTAAGATTCTCCCCAGCTAAGACTCTCCCCCAGCTAAGATTCTCCTCCAGCTAAGATTCTCCCCCAGCTAAGATTCTCCCCCAGCTAAGATTCTCCCCAGCTAAGACTCTCCCCCAGCTAAGACTCTCCCCCAGCTAAGACTCTCCCCCAGCTAAGATTCTCCCCCAGCTAAGATTCTCCCCCGGCTAAGATTCTCCCCCGGCTAAGATTCTCTCCCAGCTAAGATTCTCCCCCAGCTAAGACTCTCCCCCAACTAAGACTCTCCTCCAGCTAAGACTCTCCCCAGATAAGATTCTCCCCCAGCTAAGATTCTCTCCCAGCTAAGATTCTCCCCCAGCTAAGACTCTCCCCCAGCTAAGACTCTCACCAGATGAGACTCTCTCCCCCAACTAAGACTCTCCCCCAGCTAAGATTCTCCCCAGCTAAGACTCTCCCTCAGCTAAGATTCTCCCCACAGCTAAGACTCTCCCCCAGATAAGACTCTCCACACCCCCAGCTAAGATCCTCTCCCTTACCCTTCACATCAAGAATATTTATTTGAGGCTTATTATAGTTGAAGGTCATAAAATACAGTTTCTAGCGGCTACAGATTTTCTTTCTAGTAATAATACTCTTGGGGGCTGGAGAGATGGTTCAGTAATTAGGAACTCTGGCTGCTCTTTCAGAGGACCTGAGTTCAGTTTCCAGCACCCACATGGTTGTCAGCAACCTGCTGTGACCCCAGGTCTAGGGCATCTGGGGTCCTTCTTCTTGCCTCAAAGGGTACCAACAGGAACCCAAGTGGTATACATATATGCAAACAGGCAAAACACTCATACACACAAAATAAGTAAATCTTTAAAAAAAAACAAAACAAAACATTAACACCCTCAGGACAGCAAGATGACTGGCTAGGTAAAGGCTTGTGCCAAACCTGATGACCTGACCTTCCACTCTCGTATACTTCTCTCCCCCCAAAATTAAGTAAATATACAAGTTTAAAAAGAAAGCGACCTCTCAACAGGACTGGGGAGATGGTTCAGCAGGCAAAGTATTTTCTGTGTGATCTCAAGGATCTGAATTCTGATCCCCAACACCCAGTGCAAACCAGCTGTGCCAGCACACACCTGCAATCCCTGCCTGGGGAGAAAGAGACAGGAGAGCCCTGAGCAGGTGGGCCAGACCGTGTAGGCCACAGTTGAGCTCCAGGCTCAGTGAGAGACGCCATCTCAAAAAGTCATGTGACAAGAGTTGAAGACACCCAAGTTGATACCTAGTCTTCCCAGACAGGCCTGCAATCATATGCATGTGTTTGTACACATTAACACGTCTGCATACACACACACACACACACACACACACACACACACAGTTACAAAGACTTCTCCCTAGCCACTGTCTGCTTAACATTGACCTACCACTGCCCTTGTTAACTGTGCTTGCTACCCAGAATTACTGCTTCAGATAGCTCATCTAATCTTTAAGATCTTCGGTTTGCCCCGACTGTCTTGAACTCCAGGTTTGCTACAGCATTCCTCTCTGGATAACTTCTCTCTAATTAGTACTTATGTTGACATGGAATTCCAGGCCAGGCTGCCTACTACTTCCTAATCCACTTCAGTTCCGGGGCCAGACAGGCATTTCATAAACGAAAGCGTGTGTAGGCAGCGGCGTCCCAAGTACTTAATGGAGACAGCATTTCTCAAAAAAAAAAAACAAACAAAAAAAAAAAAACAAAAAACTTCCCCAAATATAAGCTTGACTGGGAAGAGGAAGCCTGCCGTACCCAGGAGAGGCATAAAGGAGACAGTTGTTGCAGTCAAGAGGCCCGGAGAAAAGCTCAGGGCAGGAAGGGGGAAGGATGCAAGTGAGTCGTGGCGGGTTGACTATTTGAAGAATTGGGGAAATATTCCGAATAAAAGAAGGCGTGTAACCATTAGAACAGGAAATTGTATATTCAGCATTGACCCAAATCTGTGGTACCCTTGTGTGTTTCCAGGAAGAAAACACACCAAGCACTGACGGAGCTAGCTCTCCCTCCTGTCACAAGCTCGTTTGGTTCAGATCATTTTAGCACTTGTTTGTGCCCTGTGATGCAGAGAAGTGCACCTGGTGCACAGCTCGCGACAGCATGGCTCCCTCCTCCCTCCAGGATATGGTGTCACTGGAGCCTCACTGCGCTCAGAGAAACTAGCAGCAGAAACAAAACCAGCCGCTGAGTCAGATCCGCTTCCAGTGCTGGGGCACACACTCCCAGGTAGTGAGCTCTGACTGACCATCACTCCAGCACAACAGGTGTTGGCCTCTGCCCTTGGCCATTCATCACGGCCAAGGAGACACACTGGACTTCCATGCCCTCCTGGCTCCAGGAGGAGCAACCAGCAGCTTCTAGGCTCCCTTCTGCCTCAGGATGGCACACAGCCCCAGCTCCAGCCCCAGAACCACCCTCCTTGATTTCCTCAGAAGATGCCACATGACTTTTGGAGCAGAACAGTCTTCCGGGTTCACACCGTATCTCACAGGCATTGGGGTCATTATTCTCATATCCCTTCTAGACACCAGGTCCTCCCTGAGTGATGCCTCAGGTTTCTCTGCTTGTTAGCACCTCTCTCACTTGCCAGGGTTTACCCCAGAAAGAGGCAAGAAGGCCGGGCAATGGGCTCTGAGCAGTCTCCTCTTTCATCCCGCCTTAGCACGCAGGGAGCCTTCCTTAGGTTTCAACACAACCATCTTCTTCCCAAGACAGTGGTACTCCCCTTCCCAGGAACCATACGGTGGAGGGGCTCCAAGGAAGCACACTTTCAGAAGGTTGGAAGAGCTCAGTACAGTCCACCAGGCATTTTTATTTCTATAATCTCTTCTGCAGAAAATGATAGTGCAGCAAAAAGAGTTCCGGGGCCATTCTGAATGTCACTGGCATCCCAGTCATCTTCCGTGACTGTGGGTAAATTTTTCTGGGAATATATTGTATTTTAGACTCTCAAGGAGCAAACCACCAGGAACTGAAGAGAGGTTCAGCAAGCAGGAGCATTTGCTGCTGTTGCAAAGGACCCCAATTTGGTTCCTATCACATTGGCTGGCTCACGACTGCTTGTAACTCCAGCTCTTCCAGAGGACACGAGTTCAGTTCCCAGCACTCAATTAGGTAGCTTATCGCTCTAAGGTGCTGGGAACCCAGCTGAGTGCTCTTAACTGCTTGACCATGTCTCCACCCTCGAGAGAGGTAAGCTCTTGATCAGCCGGTACACAGCCCGTGTTTCCCACCTCTGTATGCGCTGTGCGGTGTGTCTTTATTGTCACCTTAAATCTGAGCTGCTGGGATCACTCACACGAGTTCTGCGCGAGACTGATCTCTTGACGTTCACGCAGGACTGAGGAAAAAGACTCACGAGGCTCCACCCTGAGGTGCATGAGCAGCAAGCATCTGCTGGGAGGGGACGTCTCAGTGATGTAGCAGCCAGTAAGTACTCCATGTTCCTGAGAGTAACCTCAATAAACTCCTAGGTCCACCACACTGGGCTTGAGTGAAATCCATTTGGTCTGTCGCTGCCCTCTCCATATAAAGTTAATGGAAACAGTCTCCCCGCGGAAAGTCACGCTGCAACCTCTCAAAACCTTCTTTGATTGTATTTTCTGAAAGTCACCGAGTCTCCCAGCCATAGAAAACGTTTTTCCAAGGCTTTCTTTTCCAATCAGAACTTGAAATTTCAAAGAGCCGCAGCTCCCCCTGGTGGCCAGTCGCCGCGGTTCACGGTCAATGTTTTGGAGAACAATAAAGTTTAAGCGAATTTCACGTAGTCTTCCACCAGGTGTGGTTTCTTTTTTTCTCCACAAATTCTTACAAATGCTAATTCTTGTTTCAAGACTTGCAATAGATAAATCACAGCCCACTAGAGAATGACGGTGGTTCAACCAAACACTGTATCTGGGCATCAGGGAAAGGTGTATTAATATTTAGAAATATAACGGGCCATGAGACACACAAGTCTGAGCTGTTGGGACGATGTTCTAGTCCTGTTCTGTTGATGCCTGGAGGTGAACTCTGTGGCCAGCTCTGGCGTGTCTGCGCTTCACTTTCTTCATCTATGGTAAGGGATTGGCAATATTGGTAAGCTTACAGTGACCTGGACTTGCGGGTTTGGAGTGAGGACTTCAGCACCGCAGCCTAAATAGAGGAAATGGACAACAATTCCAATGAGCTGGGTGGCTGGATTTGCACCTCAGCCACATTAGTTACCACCGTGTTTGCCCTCTGACCCCCGCTGTGTGCTATTGAAGTGCTCCAGAAAAGAGGTTGTTCTAGAGATACAGAGATAAACACTACCATCCAACTCACATGCAGAAGGCAGCTTGATTCTCACCCAGCTGCACACCACCAAAAACTGATAAAACTGCAGGTTTAGCTCTCATCTGCCCGCTCTATTTCCAGAACATCACTTTCTGGGAGTTTAACCAGAGAAAACAGTGAAGGATACATGTGCTTCTTCAGCTGAGATATTAACCTCAGACTCTTTTATAAAGGAATTTTTTAAAAGATAATCTACATGACCAACAGCAACTACAAAATTCTGGATTAAAGGGGAGATATGAAAATAATTACTCTATGCCCAAACCAAGGAGAACTTCTGGAAGAACTCCTGGAAGGTCAGGAAATGTGCCCAAAACATTGCATGAAAATACAAATATACCTGTATGTATATATGGACATTGTATAGATTATTAAGTAAAAGAAAATTCCCCCAAAGCATGCACATCTATACCAGGGCAGTGAAAATAGAATATTATATTATTCACTATTTCTGCCTAATTCATTCTTCCCAGACCCCGTCTTCCAAATTTTCCCCAATTCTAGAAATACTTGTGGCAAAGGTATTTAGCAAGTGCACTCTATGAGACTTTCTAGTTCTGAATTTCAATTATTTTGAACAAAGGGGATGTGGAAATTAAAAGTATAGTAGAGAGGGCGTATCATACTCCTAACAGTTCCCAAATTGGCTCCTCAGAATCCCCGGGAGAAACCAAAATGAAAATCCCTCCCCAGTTGAGCAGGTGGGCAGAGGGGAGTGGGGGCATGGCTAGCTGATCTCAGTGTTGATGGGCACTCATTCACTCCTTAAATGTCAACTTGGCACAACCTAGAATCACCTAGAAAACAGGACTCAAGGAGGGGTTGTCTGGATCACGGTGGCCTGGGTCTACAGGGAACTGGGTCGTGGTGGCCTGGGTCTATGGGGAACTGTCGTAAATCTCTTAGATTGGTACAGGATGACCCAGGCTGAATGTGGATGGCACCATCGGGACTTGGAGCCCTGGTCAAGGTACAAACAGAGAAAGCTAGCTGAGCCATGTCCCATGCTTTTACTTCTCCGTTTCTGATCTTGGGTGTGACATGGCCAGCTCCTTCAAGTCCCTGTCACCTTAACACACACACACACACACACACACACACACACACACACACAGAGGGAGAGAGAGGGAGGGAGAGATAATTGTGAGCTAAAAGAAACCCTTTCTCCCCTAAGTGTTTTTTGTCTGGGAGCTTTATTTCAGCAAAAGAAATGAAGCTGGGAGACCCCCCTCCTCTGACTGGCACATTAACACGGTCCTCTTAAACACCAAACACAGACTGGAACTATTATCAGCTGTTGATATCAATTTAATAGCTGACTGATGTTAATAAATTTTAACTTCAGGTTTAATTTCTTCATTTTCTTTAAGATAAAATATTTTTTGATTAAGAAGGTGCCGGGGCTGGGCATGAAGTGCCTAGCACACTGAGGCCGTGAACATATAAAATGTTTGTTCCCCAGCATTGAAATAAAGGGACAAAAGGGTGGGGGGATGCCCACTGCAAAGATTCTGAGTGTCAGACCCAACAACACTGGACAGGGAGAATGTATTCTCAACCACACTCACTGGGAATGGCTTGTTCACATCGATCAGCTTTTCACTAAGAACCAAGAGTCATCCCTTGGTGGTCACAGGTCTGAACGCTACAACGTAAGACTCGAGATGAAAAAGAATGCATGTGGTACTAAGAATGCATATGGGAACTTTTCAGTTAATGTGTTGGGGAAACTTTGTTTTAGAGAATGTTTTAGTAGCCCTTAAGTGTGCAGAGTAAGAAACAGTCTCCTGGTCATGCAATGAACATGTTTATGAATCCAAGGTTTGGGTGATGAACTCCAAGAACCTTCCTGAGAATTCTGGAATTCAGGCATTTGTTACCTTTGCTGAAGCTGCTGGTGGGCGTTGGAGCAGGATTCTTGTTTTTGGTGTAGAAACCTTAGTGAGTCTCGGGTACCCGGTGAAGAAGATAGAAGGACCCTGGTGCAGACATCACCAAAGTCTGTTTCATCCAGGGTCCCCACGTCACTTTGTTCATGAAGACCCTTCAGGTCTTGGCCAATGGTCTAAAACTCGAATTAAAACAAGAAGTAAAGGTCTCTGTCTCTTAGTCCTGCGTTTCAAGAAGAAATACATCCAGTTGTGGCAACCACAAATGTTTAAGAATCAAAACCAGAACCTAGGCTGAATTGACAGGCTGTAGAAACAGCCTGGGAGGAGGACCCTTGGGGACACTTGTGGTGTGGGCAGCCAGTGCTGGACTCTCTCACTTGGGTAAATCACCAATGACTCCTCCCCTTCCAAGCTCTTGCTGCTTCTTCTGGGTCAGTTCTCTCCCTTGGTCTTTCCTTCTGCTCTTTCCTGGAAAACGTCCTTCACCAGATGTCAAGTTCCCACACAGACAGACCATAATAAAAGCATCCATTTCTGTTTTCCTTTTTAATATGTCTTTGTGTGTAAGGTGAACGAAATACACATGTCTGGGTTGATACTGAAACCCTTTAGGGACTTATTCTGTCTGTCTGTCTATGTGTGCTCCAGGGTGTGCACATGTGCACCATATGTGTGCAAGTGCCTGTGGAGGCCAGAAAAGGGTGTCAGATCCCCAAAACTGGAGTCACAAGCAATTGTGAGCTACCCCATGTGTGTGCTGAAAGCCAAACCTGGATATTCCACAAGAGTGGTAAATGTTCTCAACTACTGTGTCGTCCTCCAATCTCTCTGAAACATTTTAGATTCCAAGACATAGTATGTGCCCAATCAATAAATAATGAAGAAAAGCAGAAAGGGAGGAAAGAAGAAAGGAAGGCAGGAAGGAATAAAAAAAGGAAGGAAGGGAGGGACGGAGGGAGGGAGGGAGGAAGGAAGGAAGGAAGGAAGGAAGGAAGGAAGGAAGGAAGGAAGGAAGGAAAGCAGCCTACTAATGAAATTAAATTAGAGGTCCCACCTTGCCACACTCATTTTGAGAACTGTGTGATGATGCAGCCAAATCATAACTAGGGTGTAAATAACACACTCAGGACACTGGTAAACAGTTAAACATGCACGTCACTGTCTGCTGGTTTCCCTACTGCAGACACCAATGAAGGAAAAAGTTGCCCAACCGCACACGCCACCTATCTGAATCATCAGAGGACTCACACAAAGACTTTTCCAATAAAAAGCAGAAGGTCAACTTGCTGCCAAGAGCACATCCATTACTGAGGATGATAAATACGCATGCAGGACCTCCCTCACCAGTAATCAAGGATAGTTGGAGTGCCTTCAAGAGGTAGGCAAATTCTGCACGACTATGGCCCCGCCATCACTATCAAGCTCAGGGATAGGAAATGTCCTAGCCTGAGTCCCACTTGGAAAGTTTGCCCAACATGTTGAGGAAATGGTATAATGTTCTAGCATCTTCTTCCTACTTCCAATGCACTAACCTTCCATCATGGCCTCCAGTAAGGAATATATAGGCTCCTGCCTTCTCCCCATCGCCCTGTACTGCAAAGGGCCATGCTATGGTCCAGATACCAAGGATGCATGTGCTAGAACTGTCATCCCTGGAGCGGAGATGCTGAGAGGTGTCGTGACCCTCAGGAGGTTGGCTCACTAGGTCAAAGGTGTTGCCATGCAAGAAATTAAGACACTGAAGAATAATTTTATCTAAATTTTTCTATTTATTTACTTTACTTCATATGAGTATTCTGCCTGCATGTATGTCTGTGCACCGAGTGCACGCCTGGTATCCATGGAATTCAGAAGAGGATACTAGATCCCTTGGAACTGGAGTTATAAACAGTTGAGAACTTCCATGTGAATGCTGGGAATTGAATATGGCTCTTTCTGAAAGAACAGTCAGTGCCCTTAACTACGGGGCCATCTTTCCGGTTCCGGGGCCCTGAATGGCTCTTACAGGAATGCTGATGGATAAAAGCGAGTTGGACACTGGGGAGAAGGCTCAGTAAGTAAAGAGCTTGCGTGAGAGGCTGGGAGTCTGAGTTCAAGCTCTAGAACCCCAGGTAAAAGCTGCACGTGGAGCCTTGCACTGGAGGGAGCAAACAGTGGCCCCTCTGGCTCAGTGGCCAGCTAGCCTAGCCTACCTGGTGAGTTCTAGGCCAGTGAGAGAGTCTGTGTCAAAAAAATACAAAAAACAAAAGCATGGCAGGCAGTTCTGAGAGACAACACCCAGGATTTTCCCCTGGCCTCCACATGTATACACGCACCTGTGCATACACACATACCTGCACACCTTAGAGAGAGAGAGAGAGAGAGAGAGAGAGAGAGAGAGAGAGAGAGAGAGAGAGATTGGACCTTCTCCAGTGCCTCTGGCTCTCTGTCTTGCCAGGTCATCTCCCCAGATTGCACCCAACCCCACCATAACATGGCACCTATGACTCAGCAGACCATTTGGATATTAAGTTTCCAGAAGGGCAAGCTAAATAAACTTTTTTCTTTACACAGTACTAAGCCTCGGATATTTCGTGTGACAATAGAAATCAGATTAACATCGAGCTTAAAATGGTGTGTGGGCGGGGGAGAACAAACTCCGTTATAACCAGTTAACAGAGGAAAAGAAGAAGGAAAAGGAAAGCCATGGTGGCCACACTGTCTAGGGCAACGTTTTCAACAGATGATGTTAAAGTCTTGCCTCAAGCACAAGGAAGGAGTCAAAGTTTGCCTGCCTTGCCTCTCAGATCCATTCCCAATCTACCAGAATCTCACTGGCCGCTTTCAACTTCGGTCTAACCAGGTCTCTCCCAGACCCTTGTTTTAGAAATCCTTATAAAGAAAGAAAACTGCTCAGAGACTCTTCCCCAAGCTCCCAGTTTCGGCTGAACAATTAACCTTCTGTGGCACTTCCAGAATGTTCTTTAACCTCCCCCACTCACAATCATCATTTCCTAGTTGCTAAAATGGAACAAAATTATCATCTATTGGGCACCCGCAAAATGGTTTTAAGATTGAAAAAAGAAATTTTGAAGCATCTTGTTACTTTTTCCTCCAAAACAAAAGGATACAATATTTCCATAATTCCTGCCCAAGCCCAGACTTAGGAAAGATGGGAACTCCAAGGATGAAGTCACTTTCAGGAGCTTATAGGCATTCCTTAAAAGGAGCCTCAAACCTTAGGTCCTGGACAACCTCCCACAGTGGAGCCACTGTTTTAATACATTTTTCTAATGCCAAAGTTTTCTAAAAAGAGGGTAAAAATACCTTCTTAGGGCAATCTGCGTGTGAATGGAACAGCTCATTAAAGACTCCCTCACTGAGAATGTATAAACACAGGTCTTGGCCACAAAGAAACAGTTTCCTGGGGGCAAATTTGATGGTCTGATTTCCCAGAAACACACTGGAAGTGGAACAAAAGAAAATGCCTTATGGTGCTTAGTCTGCAGCCGCAAAACACACGCATGAGGTCCCTCTCAGCCCAAACGTAACCCCGTGCCCCCGAGACGTACAAAAATAAGAGCCAAAGTCCCACCGCAAGGCCACTGCACATGTAGTGACTGTACCACCTACACATGGAGGCCACACAACGATGCCAAGAAGCTGGCCAATCTTCGGTGTGGAAATAGGGGCAGGTGCCCTATCACTGTATTTTTCACACAAGATTTCCAAGGTTTTCGCCATTTCCCTCCCATCTGCTGAGTTTGAATCTCTCCTAAAGGAAGGGTAATAATATAATATTTAGAGTACTTGATGCATCTGCTTGAACATCTGTAATAATACATCCGCTAACTATTAATCTGGGAAAATCAAACCCAGACTCCGACGTTGCAGTTAAAGATCTAACAAGAGATGACGTGCAACACATCACTCGCGGGAAAGTCTGTTCCTGGATTGCTGACATGCACCCACCGCCTTTCTGTATCTCCAGTCAGCTCTATGGGTGTCCGTACCCTTCTCCCGCTCTAGCAACCACCTCATCGCCCAAGTCAGTCACCTCTGTGCACACTGCTGATTGGATAATCAGTATCCGTTCTCCCTCCCTCTCTCAGCCAATCATGACCCTTGCAAACATTCCCTGGAAATTCTTCTGCTTGGTAGCCTATGCCACTCAGTTCCGACTTTGCCTTTCTCTAAGTGGTTCTTCACATCCCCATCGAAAGACGGGAGAAATAAGCCCCCAAGCATTTCACAACAAAAACCTCTCTACAGGTTAAGTTCTTGTTGCTAACCTGGTTCACTCAAAATGAGGAGTTTTAAGGGTGGGGGATATAGTTCAGGGAGTAGAAAGCTTGTGGGATGTGCACAAAACCCTCGGTCACGCCCCAGCACAATGTGTGCAGCACACAGGGTGTGGGTACCCTGAGATCCCAGCACTGAGAAGGTGAAGGCAGAAAGATCGGGAGTTTAAGGTCATCCTCAGCTAGATAGCAAGTTTGAGGTCAGCCTGAGCTAAGTGAGACCTTATATCCAATGTAAATAAGTAGATAAATTAATAAATAAGCAACATTTCATGTAGAGACATATAAGTTATTTTACTACTTCTAAGTTGAAACATTTTGTGGTTTTTCAGTGGTTTTTTTAAAATGTTTTTTTACTAGATTTATTCATTCTGTTTTGTGTGTGTGTTGCCTGTATGAATATAAACGTACCACATGGGATCCCCTGGAACTGGAGTTACAAATGGTTATGTACCATCATGTGGGTGCTGGGAATTGAACCCTGGTCCTCTGCAAGAGTACAAGCACTCTTAACTGCTGAGCCGCCTCTCCAGCACCCTAAAGGTGCTAAAACTCGCATGCGTATCTTCAAAGCATAAGCAAGTATTTCTGAGCCCAGATGTGAAATGTTTGTGTCACTTATTTTGTAAGAGGGTTTTTTTTTCCTCTCTTTCCATAATTGTCCACAAACACAAGTTCCCATTAGCTCAGCTGGCTTTAGTTATTCCTTATTGTATGACATAGCGAAAGGGCACAGGGCTACAGTTTGGAGTTTACTTCTAATTCTTGGTTGAGTTGTGTTACTCTGCCAAGTTTCAGTTTTCTTTCTCAAAACTGGAAATAATAATATTCCCCCTGCTTACTCCACAGAATTAGTGTCAAAATTCAATGAAAATAATATGTGCAATTTTACATATACATATCATATGCACATATGCATTTATAGCTAGTTGATGAGCCCTTAGATTTACTGGTAACAGATAAATATTGCAAATTAAGAAATATTCTATGAAGCAGAAAAGGGCGTTTTTTTCTACAGTTATTGTTTCTGCAACCAATTACGCTCACTGAATACCAGAGGCAGCCTTCACTATTTATAGAAGTCAGAAGTGAGAGTATGCGGACCCTCTGGGGCTGCCAGAACTTTCTCCCCCATCTGTAATCACTCTCTGCTCTCCTTGGCAAGGCCTCCTGAGGTCTGCAACTCATTCCCATCCCCTAATTTCAAAGAAAAGCGAACACAGCCCCACCCACAGCTCGGCTGCCAACAGTACCTCACCTTCATGTTGGCTTCTGAGGCCTGGTTATCCTGTAAATGCAACAGGAAGTAGGGTGGGGAGGGTGTAGGGGAAGCCACTGCCCAAGGTGTGTAGTCTAGTGATGTCATTGTCTCTGATGCATCTGCCTGTGGGTAGGAGCGTGAAGTACGTGTGAAGTAAAAAGATGTCACCAAATGAATGCAAGGAGACCAACTGTCAGCTCCTAAGACACAGGTGACAGATGCGAATCTGCTCAAATTCCAGATCCCCACTTGAAGCTTAACTCAGGCAATCCCCTGGTTCAGGGACCATAAGAACAATTCCCAACACCTAAAGGGGATTTTAGACATATCTAATGTGCCAAATAACCCCTAGTTTTAGATCCTGCTATCTTAGCCAAAAACAAATGAAGAGGAAGAAAAGGGAGAGGGAGGGATGGGAACAGAGTTGGGGGAAGAAGCTGTTGATCGTCAGCAACAGCAACAAGAAGGAAAATGTCATAAAGAAGCAGTGTGCACTACAGTCCTAGCGTGTGGGAGGCAGAGGCACAGAATCACCGTGAGCTGAAAGGCCAGCCTAGCCTACAGAGGGAGCGCCAAGCCAACCACAGCTGTACGGCAAGACCTTGCCTAAGAATGAACTAAGGATGTCGAATCTCCTTATTCTATGCATTTAGAAAAGAGGACACCTTTCTCCCAGCTAGTGTGTGATTCTGAATACAGCTTTGGGCAACACGCAAGTTCTGTGGTCTTCCGGTGTCGGGTTTGGCCATTGCCTTTGAACATCTGCTGGAGATTATTTAACTGCACATTGTACTGAAGTTGCTCTCAAAGAGTTCACGGTGTAGTGACATGATAGCTTGTGATTATTTTCAGTTGTTGAGTAGTTCAAAAATCTGGTTTAAAACACAGCTGTTCTTACCAATAACCAATTAAATGCATTAATTCTGGAGTTTGAAAGACTACCTGGAACTTCTTAAGAATGTTTAATATTGGTGGCTAGAGAGATGGCTCCGCAGTTAAGAGCACTGACTGCTCTTCCAGAGGACCCAGGTTCAATTCCCAGCACCCATATATGGCAGCTCACAATTGTCTGTAAGTCCAGTTCCAAGAGATCTGACAACCCTCACCAGACATATATGTAGGCCAAACACCAACACGAATAAAATAAAAGTAAATAAACCTTTAAAATAAGAATGTTTAAGGTTACAGAAACAATAGGAGAAAATAACTCAAAATAACACAAATTAATATAAAATTCAGATGAAGAAATGTTTCTATGGATATGGCCTGACTCATGATAGGGGACATTTTGACTTCACCAGCAAGGATGAGGGGATCTTTCTGAGGCCCCAGGCTTCAGGAGAGAGCATCAAACTGTCCTCTAAATAATTATCTCAGCCCTTACCAAATAAGTTTCTTTTTGCAGAGGATGGGGTTAATGCATGTGGCTTGAATGAAAATGTCCTTCACAGGCTCGGATATTTAATTGGTGTCCAGCTGACAGTTGCATTTGGGAGGACTGGGAAGGGTGGCGTTGCTGGAGGAAGTGTGTCACTGGGAGCAGGCTTTGAAAGTCACTTGCCATTCCCAGTACATTCCCACTGCTCAAGCTTGGGGCTTACGATGTGAGCTCTCAGCTGTTCCTGCTGGTATTCCTGCCCACCCACACACTCCAGGCCGTGATGGTGATGGACTCTCAACCCAGTGAAACCGGAAGCCCAAACAAGCTCTTCCGTCTCTAGGTTTCTTTGGCCGGGGTGCTTCCTCACAGCAACAGAAAGGGGACTAGAACATTCCAGGAACTCAGATTGGTCAAAGGGCCGAGTATAGGTGACTGTGGAGTGCTCAGCCACAAGTGTGACCATGTCGCACACTCACTTCCCCAGGGCTCGGGAAGAATTTCAGGAATGGAGCAAAGATTTGTAGAGCCAACCCAGGGTCGGGAAGGACCGCTACAACTTGACCGGGCCATTGCTGCCACTAACTCACAGCAGCTGTGAGTTGCCTACATGGGGGAGCAAGGGTTCCCACTCCTAACTGGGGTGCTTTCTGGCAGCTGATAACTGCTGAAAGGGAGAGCCAGTGTTCTCAGGGGTACAGCCCAAGATATGTCCGTAAGTTCCAGTGCACGACCTCACACCTCTGCACATTCAGATAGCACTAATTATACTCGGTGCATTAAAATAATAATAGTAAGTTGGGGGGGGCTATTGAGGAGGTGGAAGGGGATATGGAGATGGGCACTGTTTAAGTACATTGTAAATGTGCATGAATTAGCAAAAAATTTTTAAGATAGAGTTGCAAAAACACATTCAACACTAAAAAAGCAAAATAAGGAATGAGGAATCCGATAAGCAAACGAATATTTGCCATACCCAAGAAAGGAAGAACCTTAAAGCAAGGAAAAGCTTGATTCAATTCTGTATATAACACCAAGTTGTTCAGGTTGTGAGCACGGAAGAACATAATCAGACCAGTACACTGGGAAGACTGTCCAGTGACAGAACGGACAGGATTGAGAATGCAGAGAAAGCTGCCACGTAGTCAGCAAGAAGTGAGGAGTCAGAGTCAACAGGGCCCCCTGTAACTCCTTCCGGAGGGAGGCCACTGAGCGGGCTCCACTGGGATGGGGGGCGGGGTCAGCAGGAAGAATTAGAAAGGTTTGCAAAACCGTGATTTTAAGGGTAGGAAACACAGAATGTGAACATTTTCAGGGCCGTCTGAGTTTGAGCTATTAGTGTTTCCTGGAAACTCAATGTAGCATGCAGCTTCTAACTCTGTGCCTCCGAACAGTCACGATATTAATGGCTATAGCAGGGCTAAGGGGATATCAAGGTGTCTTTGAAAACAGTGATGTCTTCAGGGAGCTAGGGTTGCAGAAACTTGATGGTCACCAAAGCTGTTCCAAACCAGGGGCTTTCGGATTCTTGTCTGCAGAAACTGGAGAATAAAATGGATAGACCACAGAGAGACAGGTTTAGGGAAAACTTTAGGCCCAACAGAACCTCATAGATGTTACCAAGGACTGCACTAGGAGGTAGGAATTCTGGGAAGAAAAAGTATATTTGCTCATTAAAGAGCTAGTCATTCCCTCATCTCTTTAACCGTGCCTAGCTTCCGGGGGGGGGGGGTCCTTTGGCCAGGTGATTGACCTGCCCAACTCATAAGGAGAAGACAATAGAAAGTCTCCACCCAGAAATAGGTTCCTTGGGGAGCTAGGAGATAAGAGATTTTTCTTATTTGGGTCCTCAACGATACTATAGTAATGTTAAGACTAAATTAAAAATCTCCAGTCTGTCCAGAAATTGCTGAAGCCCCAAGAGAGTTTTCAACCCTTAAATAGGTAGGAGATCAACAATTAGTTTGGGATTCCTCTCACGTTCTGAAATCATCAGTCCCTTAATTTATGTTTTGCTTCTTTGTTTGTTTTGTTTCCTTTTCTATTTATTTTTTACACTATTAATTAAAATATAATTGTGTTATTTTCCTCTTCCCTTTCCTCAGTTCAGCCCTTCCTATGTACTGCTTCACTCTCAAATTTTAGCCTCTTTTTCCTTTTATTATTTTACATATTCATAAAAAGCATATATATGCATACATACATACATATATGCATGTGTGTTTGTGCGCCAGTACATAAATACAACCAGACCCACTGGATCCATTCCTGTTGTTAGCACATACATAGTTTCAGAGCTGACCATCCCTGGGAGAGGCTAATTCTCCCTCTCTCATCACTCATTAGAGATGAGCTTCTTGTCTCTGCCTCTCTTATAACAGTGGAGTCAGAAGCAAACTGGTGGCATATCCTTGCTTGAGCAAACATGGAACTCATGTCCCGGAACATTCAGGAAGTCGCTTTATAAGCAGGTGACAGATTGAAGCTACAACTTTTGGTGGCTGATGACCAGTCCAGATGGGCCCTCCTTAGCCCAATGTCCTCAGAAGATTTCAGGCCACGAACGAACCCTCTGGAGCTGACCTAAGTCCTGCAGAGCAGGTGTCTGAGGAACACGGAGCTGCCACGCTTGACGGATGGCTGGGGTTACCTCCAGCTGTTTGAGCAAAACCTATCCAACCGCTGACAAAGACAAGGGACAAGGGACAACACGCGTGTTTATTTAGGAGGAGACGGTAAGAAAAGCAAAACGGCTTCTACTCAGGGGGTCGCTACCTCTTTCTGAATTTCTTTTCCAATTCTCTTAACTGCCTAGTGAGTGCCGAGACCAAAGACTCCTGTGGGCTTTGTTCTCCAGCCTGCCCTTCTCTCACAGACCCTCAAACGCCTTCCTTGAGAGAATGCTAGTGTCTCAAACTCACTTCTCTGAGGTTTAGAAAAACAACATAGTGACAGCAGGTTTTCCACTTCCCACACGGCTGCAGGAGCAGAAACTGCGAGCCCTGTCAAAAATGATGGGGAGTCAGGGCTGTGGAGATGCTTCTGTCAGAAAACTGTCTGTCTGACAGACAGGAGGCTCCGAGTTTCGTCCCCCAGAGTCTGTGTAAAAAGCTGAGTTCGGCGATACACCCTTGTTACTCTGATCCTGAAAAGGCAGTGGTGACTGGCGGGTCCCTGGTGATCGCTGACTGAGCGGGAGGTTATTTAGGGGCCCAAAGACAACTAACTCATCTATGGATACACTACTGAAGAAAGTGACACCCTCTGTAAACAGCCATTAACTGCCTGGGCCACACACAAACAGCAGACCTGAAATGAACGTAAGGGCTCGCTGAGAAGGGTCCAGACGGGGTGGGGATGCAGTAAAAGAGAGAAATGGGGGCAAAAATGAACACAATTTGTTATATAAAAGTATGAAACTGTCACACAATAAAAATAAGATGTTTAAGGTGGACAGCGCTTGAATAATAATACCCAAGGGTGTCCTCTGATGTCCGAACGTGCACACACAAGTACACATGCACTTGACACACATGGGTACCTAAAAACACAGAGAAATACACACACGCACAAACATACATGTGCACACACACTCTCCCATATGACTGATATCAAAATCCTTAGAAACGGAATTCTGAAGGTCAGACAGATTAGAAAACCCCTAATTATACAGATTATTTTTCCTGAGATTGGATTGTGGATGGTCCGTCTTAACGGCTACTCTGCTGTGTCCTGACAGGGGCAGGCGACAGAAACTGCCGAGGATGACACTGGAGCGTGGCACAGCAAGCCCTGGAGCTCCAGGCTGGGTTTACACCCAGCGCTCTCTCTAGCATGAACAATCTTCCATGAACACCCCAGAAATCTTCCAGCGTTGCACATGGAAATAGAGACTGTGTTCTTAATTATTTATCTAATTTCTCCTTTGAGATGCAAGTAATAAATTCCTAAAAGGGCATACATTTCAGTTTCATTGTTAAAGGAGGAAATTCTGGAGAAGCTGACTGTAGACAAAACTGCGTAAGCAATACACCTTCTACACACCATGTCGTTACTGCTCGCTGCTCTGCGCCAAACAAAGATTTATGCACCCCCAAAATATTCAACTCGCTTAACACTTGCACAAGAAAAAGCAGCAGGCCTCGCACAGAGTGAGCCCGGCTGTGGCTGTTTCTAAGAGGGGCAGAACAACAAATCGCGAGGGCATGTTGGGGGAGAGTGAGCACACCCTTATTACATTCCAAGTATCAGTGTTCTATCTCAGCTCTTACAGAGCCCGCAAGAGGCCTTCCTTGCTACTTCCTCTCAGTTACAGCCAGATGATAGAACTACAGGTTTTCTGGTTCACAGAGAACTTTGTACAGGAAGGGTTCTGGGCTCCTGGTAGATACAGAGCAAGTGGTGGTAACAAGAGCCAATGCGTCTCAGCAGGTTTTATGCTGGAGAAACCTCAGAGTAACTTTAGCACTTCACCTGGACCCTCTGGGACACACCGTCCCACATCAGTACTAGGATGAGTTATCAAGTGACGCATGCAGGAAAGATAATTGAGATAAAGTTACAGTCGCAGTGACGGAAGGGTGCAGCCCACAGCAGGAAGGGTTTGGGTGTGTAGTGGGAGTGAGCGGGATCTGGAAATTTTGTCAAGTACAGCCATGCATTATTGTGGCACTATAATGCACAAGTTCTATCTCTCACAGCCCAAGAGACTTGAACTTTTTCTGGACCTCACAGCCAGGTTAATAACACACATTGAGGTCACTTTAAGACTGCTGCCCTACTGTGCACTCAGCCTGTGTGGTTAATCTGCCTTTAACAGGGGTGTCTTTAACCTTGCTAATGCTGCAGTCCTTTAATACAATACCTCATGTTGTGGCGACTTCTTCCATAAAATTATTTTCGTTTCTACTTCATAACTGTAATTTTGCTATTGTTATGAACCATGATGTAAATATTTCTGAAGACAGAGGTTTGTAAAGGGGGTCATCACCCGCAGGTTGAGAACCGCTGCTTTAAGGGAACAACGCTACAACCCAAGCCTAGGCTTTCCACATCACCAGCTTTTATAACCTAAGCTAGGACATAGCTGAGGTCTAGAGTTACATACTCTCCCATGTCCCTGACCCAAGAGTGACGCGTGTGTGCTTTTATGTGCTATGACAATCATTGGCTGAGAACAACCTTATAAAAAATAATATTCCCGGTAAGCGATGGCTACAACAAACGGATGTTGCTTGATAAACAAGGGTGTTCGCTGTACTGTTTGCTATCTGGATCAGATGGAGTCAATGAATCAATTCTTTGTAAAGCTATGTTAAGGATTCTGTGACGTCTCCCTCATTCCTTCCCCATGTGATGCTTTCTGTGCTGCTCGACAAAAGACACAGCAGAGCCCTTTGTCAGGACCGGCACAGGGACAGATTCACAAGACAGCGTTCAGACAGGCACAGGCTCAGACTCATACAACAGACAGACAGGTGATGGGAGACACAGGGAGAGTGGAGAACTCAAATCTAGGCTCACTCAGATCGAAAGAGCACTAAAGACAAACGCTCTGACTTCTGCCCTTCGTGCAACAGCAACATGTGACTGATGTCACCGATGTGACTCCCAGCGCCTTCAGACTGACCACAGGTGACATTCTAGTTGTTAGCCACCATGACTGCTATGTGAAAATCACTTCACTGTGGTTTTTTTTAACCCTTTTTATACACATGACATTTTACAGTAAAAATAAAAGTTAAACATAAAAGAATATCTCATTAATTCATATCTGTTCCCTACTGAGACTATGTTAGAAATACGCGGAAAGGGTTGTTATTTTAAGCTGTGGACCCACAGAACAAGGAGACTAGAGGAGAGAAAGAGAAATCAGAGCTGACAATAAAATCTTGAAGTAAATCATATGGTCTAACAACTGACTGATAAGACAGGAAAACTAACTACCTACCCCTAGGAAGGGCAAGGGTCAAGGTTGAGGCTACCAGACATCCCTGAACTGGGATGTTGTTGGGATTCAGAATGACAGGATTGGCACCCAGTCCTTACAAGAAGCAGTCAGGCCTCCAGAAGTCTCCATCACCCCAGCAAAAGATGACAGACAGGGAACCAAGGGGAATCACTATGCTGGGCCCAGAGCCCCAGTGCTGGGTGAAATTTCAGATGCTGAGGAAGGAGACAACTTAGACACTTCCTGACTTGACCCCCAGGGTGTTGGCAGTGAGCCACACAGCCATCGACAGGAAAGGACAAATTTCTGTCCAAGAAAACTGGTTGAGTGCAAAGAGAAAGCTCAGATGCTCAGAGGTGCAAATTCCATCAATCAACAGTCTCTCTCTGTCTCTCTCTGTCTCTCTCTCTCTCTCTCTCTCTCTCTGTCTCTCTCTCTCACACACACACGCACACTCACACACACTTTCTCTCTCTCTCTCTCAATCTCTCTCTCTCTCAATCTCTCTTTCACACATACACACCAAAACACAAAGGTGTACCACACACACATACGTACACATACATAATACATATAAGTACACACACATACATACACTAAAGCAAATATTCGCATGCACTCACATCCAAATACATTGCACATACATGTTCATATATGCAAAAATATTTATGCACACACTTATACATACATACACATGCATACACATGCCCACAAAAATATACAAACATGACCCTATACACATACGCACATGCCCTCATATATATTCACAAACACATACACACACACACTTGGCTTTTAATCAATACTTTAAGATTTTACTCTTCACCACAAACAGAAAAAAATGATCAGATATTTGAAGAAAAACCTTTAGCATGGAGTCAGTCACAAAGTAAAAATAAATAGATTAAAAATGGAGTTCAGAAGACAGAGTCGCTGTAGAGAACAAAATAAAACTTCAGGTACTGAACTTGTTAGATTTAAATTCAAGATACAGGAACAGAATGCAGAAAAAAAGGGGGGAAAGTCTTTAAGAAAAAGACTCCTGAATAATTAAAAATAATAAGATTACAGAAATAAAATGTGAATTTTTTGTATTTTAAAATGCTGAGAAGAAAGCCATTCACTGAGGCTAAAAGTGTAGCTCAGGGCTAGACACTCACCCAGCATGCATCAGGCCATGGGTTTGACCCAGCATCACAAGGAAAAGGTGCTGAGTGCTGAGGATCCATAAAGAGACAAGGAAAAGAGCACAAAAGCCTGCAGAGCAAACTTAAAACTGGGCACTGGAAAGTCAGCAGGTTCAACAGCAGCCTTGGTCCATAGGAAAAAAAAAAAAAAAAAAAAAAACGCCACACTGTCTTCAAACACTGTTAACCGTCTCTAGATCATTAGTGAGCAGAAACACAGGACATCTGTGGAAGGTGAAGGACAGCAGCCAGGCTGCCCTGACACAGAGGAAGGAATGTTCCAGAAAGGATGGTCCCAGAGGCTGGAGGGAATGGAACTCTGTACCTGTTGTGTCTGAGCATATAGAGAGGAAATTCACACTTCCGGCTTTCAGTCTGACGATAAATTGGTTACAATTATAAAAAATAAACTACAGAAATGGAAAAATTCTTTTTACTGATGATAAGGAAAAATATTATACAGAAGACTTTTAGCGTCCAGCCAAAACAGATGAGCAGAGACTAGACTTACCCTATCACCTGAACCAACCAAACTAAAAAGACAGAACAATGTAGAGCAAAGGTGTCCAGACATTGAGCATCTCTTATTCACCAATGCCCTGCTTCGCAATATTCTCAAGTGAACCATGTTTGTTTAAGTCTTGGGTCATGGGAGATAACTCAGTTAATAACAGACTTGCCTTGAGAACACCAGGGTCTGAGTTTGATCCCCAGAATCCACATAAAAAAGCCCAGTGTGGTGGTACATCCTTACAATCCCAGCACTGAAGAAGCAGGAGGCAGACGGGACTCACTCACCCACTAGCCTAGACTACTTGGTGAGCTCCAAACCAGTAAGAGACTGTGTCAACAAGCAAGGTGACTGATGGCCGGTTCCTAAGAAATAATGCCAAGTTTGACCTTTGCCCTCCACATGTATGTGCACACTCACATGCATGCACACATGCACACGTGCACACACACACACACACACACACACACACACACACACTGAACTTGATGGCAAATTCTCATTAAGTGCTCATAATCCACACATCATTATGAAACTGCAAATTAGAACCACTGTTAGCTACCACCTCACACCTAGTAGAATAGCTGAAATCCGGAAGTTGGGGGCCCTAGCCACTGGCAGGGATGTGTGCTGGAAACTGTCACCCATCACTGACAGAAATGCAGACTAGTGAGGCCACTCAGAAGGATGGCTTAGCAGTTCAATCTCACCAGAGGATTCAGCAATCTCACTTCTTGATATTTACACCAAATGAAATTGAAAACATATGTTCATACGAAAACCTGTCTGCAGACATTTATAAACTCTTTGTTCATATCGGCCAAAATCTGGAAGCAACAAAATGTGCTTCAGAATGAATGAATGAGAGCTCTGTGGGACACTCAGACAACGGATGTTGTTTTGTGTTGAGGAAAAAAGAGCTATGAGACCCAGAAACATTCTCAGAATGGCTGGAGAGATGGTTCAGCTGCCAATCACACGTGCTACACAAACCTGACCTGAACTTGCTCCTCCAATTCCACATAAAAAGCTGGATATGGTGATGCATGATGCGTGTCTGCAATCCAGCACTCCTCCAGCAAAGGGAATCGTGATGCATGTCTGCAATCCAGTGCTCCTCCAGCAAAGGGAGGTGTGATGCATGTCTACAATCCAGCTCTTCTCCAGCAAAGGGAGGCGACTCCACAGAGTTCACAGACCAGCAAAACTGGAGTGTGCTGCACACTGCAAAAACAACCACAGAGGCTGTCCCAAGGTGGAGGGTGAGAGCTGACGTCTGAAAACTGTCCATCTACACAAGCACACAGCGGCATGCACCTGCACAACACACGCACACACACGCACACAGGCACACACGCACGCACACAGAGACAAGAAAAAAGAATGAATTTTTTTAATTTTTAAGACATGAAAGCAACATAAAAACTTAACAGTATGAAACAAGAACAAATATAACCAAAGACAAGAAAGAAATCCATGCTAGAAACTGAAAGTCAGTCGGGTGGTGGTGGTGCACGCCTTTAATCCCAGCACTCCAGAGTCTGAAGCAGGAGGATCTCTGTGAGGTGAAGGTCAGCCTGGTCTGCAAGAGCTAGTTTCAGGACAAACTCCAAAGCTACACAAAAACCCTGTCTCAAAAAAGACAAAGAAAGAAAGAAAGAAAGAAAGAAAGAAAGAAAGAAAGAAAGAAAGAAAGAAAGAAAGAAAGAAAGAAAGAAAGAAAGAGAGAGAGAGAAAGAAAGAGGGGGTAGGGAGGGAGAGAGAGGGAGAGACAGGGAGAGAAAGAGAGAGAAATAAAGAAAGAGAGAGAGAGAGAGAGAGAGAGAGAGAGAGAGAGAGAGAGAGAGAAACTGAAACACAAGGGCCTGGAAAAAATAGAGAAAACCACTGTGTTAATGGTCACAAAAAATAATGTGACTAAGATTTAACTCTTCCTAAGTTAAAGAATAGATGAATTATACGTTTTTAAAAATCCCACCAGATTTCCTACAGCTGTTGACAAGTTGATTCTAAAATTCACTAAAAAAAAATGCAAAGAACTTTGCACAACTACAATGTTTTAAAAACCAAAGTTGAAGATCTACACACACCACACACCCGGAACTGACAGTGAGCATACTGTCTCTGCCCCAGTCCCAGAGAGTAAAGGACCCAGCAGGCCTCCAGTAGACAACTTCACGCAGCCAGAGAACCATATATCACCACCACAGATCACAGATCCTAGGACAAGAAGGTGCCTGACCTGTGCTGGCTTGTCACTTATCTCTCGCACCACTGAGAGATTCCTCCCAGAGCCCACCACCTACACAGTACTGAAGGTGAGGTGCTGTGAACAACCACGCCCCTGCAGTTCCCTGAGCAAGAGCAAGCGCCTACAAGCCCGCTCTGTGTTAGGACAGGGTCTCACGTAATCCAGGACAGGACTCCGGCTCTCTGCATAGCCAGGAGTGAGCTTAAAGACCTCACCTCTCGCTCCCACATCCCTCATCCCCTGTTCATACCCTGTTGATGATGGAACCTAGGACCTCAACAATGCTAGTCAAGCGCTCTCCAACTGGGTTACACCCTTGGCCTGCAAACACACTCTTCTTACTCATCACTATGAAGGACCTGACTCCTGCCTCCATGAGAAACATCCAAGAGTGAAGGGATGATAGCCCACTCAGTCATGGCTCAAACAAGCCTTGCCCTTCTCTCTGGTTCCCTCTGCCTTTCTAAAAAAAAGTTGGATTACATTCCTAAAGCTAGCCCCCAAGGTCTATTTCCTTATGTGGCCACTTCCTCCTCCTAAGGCTGACTACCAAAGTAAAACCATCAAAAACACTCTTTGGGTCACGTAATTAACGTGCCCAGTTAAAATTAAACACCTCGTCCTAACACAGGGTTTCTCCCTTCATCTTTATGAACTTCCATTTGCCTGGGTGTCACATCTGTCTTCCCTCTTTCCAGAGGTATTCCTTTGTCCTTCTAGGACAAACAGCCATTCCTCTCTCCCTTGTTCCCTTCCCTCTCATACCTTATCTCCCTACCACTTATCCTAGCCCATTCTAATACAGACCCCACCTTTTCCTCCTCTTAGAAATTACACCTGCAAGGTCATTCGCTGCTACTTCTGCTTGAGTCCCACGGCAGTCTTTGTAACTTCCCCCTCCCCCGCTTAGTAAAGGATCTCTCCATGAAAACATGTGCTTGGATGTGGTTTGTGTCTAATCCAGGGTCCAGGAAGAAGCCCCCATTGTTCGGAGGCCTCCTTCAAAGAAAAGTTTATACTCTGTTGTCACCAGCCTGTTTTATAACAAACTTTATTAGAATAAGAAAAACTTTATTTAAAAAAGAAAGAAAGAAAAGACAATGTGGTATTGGATCCAAGACACATAGACCAAGGAATAGGGCAGAATAGACAGCTAGATTATAAAGGTGCACTTGTATTTTAGAAACTGATTGTTTTCTAAAGATGCAAAGGAAAATCAGTGGGAAAAGTCTTTTCTTTTCCTTTTATTGAAAATAACTTATTTTCTTACATAATATATCATAATTATAGTTTTCCCCTCTCTCTACTCTTCCCAGCTTCTCCTCTCCTCCCCTCCCATCTGGATTCCCCTTTCTTTCTCTCAGTTGAATGGTGTCACACACCTTTAATCCCAGCAGAGGCAGGCAGATCTTTGAGTTCAAGGCCACTCTGGTATACAAAGTGAGTTCCCGGGTAGCCAGGATACACAGAGAAACCCTGTCTAGAAAAACCAAAGAGGAGGGGGGTCTTTTTTTTTTTACTTAAAAAAATACCAATTCAAATTCCCACTCCCTTCCTTCCTCCCAGTCCCCTCCCTCTCCCTCCACAGACCTTCTCCCCATCCCTCCAACCCTAAGGGAGTGCCAAGCACCCCGCCCTGTGGAAAGTCCAAGGCCCTCACTACTATGTCTAGGTTGAGCAAGGTTTACACCCAAAGAGAATAGAATCCCATGAAGCCGGTATATGCAGTAGAGACACATCCCAGTGTCACTATCAGTGGCCCCTCTGATAGTGGTTCAAGGCGGGAGTTGTAAAGAATAATAACAAAATAAGATAAAACAAAAACTACCACATCAGAATAGGACAAAACAGACAGAAAAGAAACCAAGAAAAGTCACACAAAAGAGATATAGATGCAGAGAGCCACTTGTTCGCACACTCAGGAAGGGGTAGTGTTACGAGCTGGGGGACTTCAGCTCCAGGTTCTTTTCGAGTAATATCTATGAGGACTCTGTGCCCTTCTCCCCAGAGAGCGATGAGTGACCAGATCAAGCAAGAGAATTGTTTTATAATGATTCTTTACTAGCAACTTCAATATCCAATACATCAATGGGGTATACAATCTTAATAGGCATGGGGGATTGATAATGGCAATCACACAGGCAATTCAATATCACAATTGTTAATTCTAATAAACCTAATACATAAAACCAATTCATAACCTTGATCTATCACTTATCCATAAAACACTTCTTAACCTTAATACAACTTATCTATTACTTATCTATAAAACTTTTCTTAACCTTAATACAACTTATCTATTACTTATCTATAAAACACTTCTTAACCTTAACTTAGCCATTAACATTTCCTAATCTTATCAATCATCTATATGTCTTAACATTTCACACACCAAATATATGTATTAACATGTCTATGCTCTTCTCTTAACATCTCATACATGCATGAAATAGTATCATATAACCTTAAAAGGGGCTTAATTAGTATCATATCAGCTTAAAAAGGGCCTTTTGAATTTCTTCAGGCTGGACGCCTGACCGCACTGAGGGCCGGATAGCGAGGCTCTACTTTTGACCCCGTAGTCTGCGCTCGGGAGATAAGGTTCCGATGCCCTGTTCCAGGCTGGTATCGGGTGCTGGATCAATCCTTGACCACGTAGTCTCTGACCTGGTGCTCTCTATCTCAGAATGTAGGGCCTTGGGACTCGGCTTTTCGGGTAACCGAGTCTCGGAAGACAAGGCTTTTAGTTCTCTACTCTCGAAGACGAAGCTTTGCTCTCGGGATGGCAAAGCATTCTGAAAGGCACAGTATCTTGTCTGTTCTCAGGAGACAGACCTTCAATGTCCACTCTCAGGGAATGAGGCTTTGCATTCGGGATGCACGGCGTTAAATGTCTGTTTTCGGGATATGAAGCTCTGTACTTGGGAGACAGAGCATTAAATGTTTAGGCAAGGCGTTTAATATTTCTGCTTTTCGGGAGGCAGGCTTGGAGGATCTCTCCTTCCACGAGGCCAGATACCTGGGTCATTGTGAGAAGTGAGATAACAGTCCTGCATCAGTCCCTCTTTTAAGTCAGTTCGAAACTGCCCTTCGCTTGATCCTTCCGATAACCAGGTGTCCTAGGTTATCAGTATCAATTGGCCACAGAAGGGTGGGGGTCCCTCTTGTGTGGCAAGATTATTTCGTTACCATGGTTGCTGGGTGCAGTCTCCCCATCTCAGCCTTCAAGCGGGCAAAAGTTCTCTTAATATTTCACTTTAGTAATTTTCCATACCACACACAAGAGGAAATGCTTTTACATTACAGCAAGTTGCATTCATTCTTATTCTATAAATTTCCTGTTCTATCTACACTACAGATCCCCCTTTCTTTATGCATTCAGAAGAAATCTGGTTCCATGCTCATTACAGGTGGTCTTTTCAATAAATAGTGCGGGGACAATTAACAAGGACAGAGAGAGGAGTAGCATCCTCCCTCACCCATCACGAAGTTCCTGGCTGAGACCTGGTGACAAGACAGGCTATCGAGGACACCAAGATAAATTCACTTAATTCATATTAGTTTACATAACATTGGAGCCATCTGAAACGAAGACAGCAACTGTATTTCTGTGGACAGCCACACACCAGCGTAGCCTGGGGTCAGAGAAGGACGATGAGAGGACAATAAGCTGAGGAATGCTCTCACTCACAACCTCCTTGGTGTCGGGGCCATTTGGTTCCTCGGGGTCAATCTTTTGGAATGACCTGTTTTTAAGGGATGCTCAGCTGCGCTTATAGGCTTCTTCAGGGTGAGGAGGAGGAAGATGCATCTTTGGAGAGATGAAAGAGGGCTCATCTCTTCTTGTCATTCAAGCCTAAGGGCCTGGTCCACGATAAAGGACAGAAGTGATGAAATTCATGAACTTTACTGCCACTGCCAGCAGCTGCCACCCTACTTTGTAAACTAAATATTACGTAAACTAAATAATAAACTGAATATTATGTAAACCAATATTATATAAACTGAAACCCAGAAAGAACAAGCTAACCCCAAGCAGATGGGAGAGGAGTTAGTGTGAACTGGAAAGCCTTCTGCTTGGGTTTGGAGAGCCGTGCTTCCCCACGGCTTGACTGTGGTGGTGCCTGAGTCTTGGCAGAGTATGTGTGACCTTGAGCATCAACTTGATCAATAGAAAGTCACCTAGGATACTGAGGGACACCTCTGAGTGTGTATGCACTTCCAGAGAGGATTAACTAAGCAGAAAGACCCATTCCATCGACTAAGTACTGGATGGAGTGAAAAGAGAAGGGAGATGCCACTAGTGCAGACATATCCTCTGTACATTCCAGCCTCCTTGAGGTGAGGGCCACTGGTCAGCCACGCCCTCCTTGCCAGAACAAACAGAGCCTCTGACACTATGAGCCAAAACAAATATCTCCCTTCGGCTGTTTGTCTCAGGCATTTTTTTTCCCCACAGGGGTGGTGAACTAGCATACTATTAATTTTATCTATGACCCATGGATTGGCAAGAAATTAGACCACGAAAATATCTTCAGATGAGTGACTATGTGAGCATTTTAGCCAGGCGCTGACCTGAGCCAGTCAGTTCCCTACAGAAGAGGAGATGCTTCGGCTGTATCCGGAGGAGAGGGATGGAGATGCTTCACCAGAGGTCAACTTTCGGTACCATTACTCATATCCTACTACCTTGTTTGTTTTGTTCTTGTTTGTTTATTTGCTTGTTTGCTGTGTCAGGCTTTCTCCCAAGTGCAGCAGCGCTCACTAAGTAGGCTAGGTTGGCTGGCCAGCAAGCTCCAGTGATCCGCCCATGTCTGCCTCCCTAGTGCTGGAATTGCAAGCACACACCACAACACCTGGGTTTCTTTCACGTGGGTTCTGGGGGTTGAACTCACATCCTCATGCTTGCAAAGAAAGCACTTCAGTAGCTGAGCCATCTCGCCACCACAGCTTGTACATCCTAAATGATAAACATCATGGTGCAGTCTTAACACACACAGAGAAAGCCATTGTTGTGCCTCATTCGCAGTGGCAGACCGGCATTCAGAGCTTCTATTTTGATCAGTTTTCATAAGTTACCTGCCTTAGTCCATTTGTGTGACTGTAACAAAATCCGAGACTGGGTACTTAATGAGGAAATGAGCTTGTTTGGGCTCCTATTTTAAGACGCTAGTTAAGTCCAAGCTCAGGAAAACATCTTACAAAACATACTATTTCATAATAACATGACTTCATATTGATAAAATAATATGCTATGATCTGAATGCTTAAAAGGAAATGTTAGTTAAAATTGTGGGGTCAGGAGCACCAGAGCTAAGAAACACGGAGCTTATTGATGAGTATAAAACAGCCAGGCTGACTAGGTTAAAGCAAGGACAGGGCTCTGTGCCAACACTGGCAGAACTGCCAACTTCCCATAGCCCCTTCCCTTGAGGAATATACACAAGGAACTATTTCCTTTGCATATGTTCTTGCTTCAAATACAAGTAACTCTAAGACAGTTACTTAGTTAATCATAAGGACCACATCTAATAAGAAGCTTCTGCCTATTCTAGAAAGGTGGCCACCGCAGCCCACCCCACAGACAAAGAGCTACATATGAAGCAATAGAAAAAGATGGCTATTCCCTGGTAGCCGTGATAGGAGTTAGCTCCACAGTGAAACAACAAGCTGGTGGTGCCAACATGAGAGAAAAGAGAGTGTCTAGAGGACCCACCAAGATCAGAGGCCAGCAACACCTTCAATGTCAGAGAGTAGCAAACAACAGCTCTAGTAAAGGGACAGCTGACTGTCATGGTCAACAGCTAACAAAGCAAGTCAAAGGTAGCTGTAGGGACAGCCAAGCGTGACCATCCTCCGACTTGAGTATCACATACACTTTGTGTGGTCATCTATTTCCCCTTGAGGCCAGGGCTACAGGCATGGAGCATGTGACCCCTCCCTTGGCTCAACTTGTAAGAGGTCCAGAGAATCAGCCAATCTCATAGAAACCTGGCCATATTCAGGTCTAAGTCCTCTAAAAGTCCAAGTCATGGAGATCGATGGGGTTCTCACTCTGTGAGCCTCCTCCAGAATGAGGTTTCAGAACCCTGCTTTCTGCCATGGCTCTTTAATTGCTCTTTGAGCTTTCTCTCTATACTAGTAAAAGTCATCTTCAAAATTCGCCCTACAGCTGATTAAATTCTCTCTTTGAATTCATGAAATGAGGACCAGAAACCACTAACTTCTGAGTTTTGTGTTCCTGAGAAAGAAGAGGTCTCCTCTGCCTTCCAGAGCACTTGCTTCCCCTTTCAATATGGCAGGAGCATAGATGAGGCCAATAGTAAGCATGAGGGGACATACAGGCAGTACACCTCACTTTATAGCACCCAGCTGCCAAGAGACCTGCTCCACTTCCAGAGATGGCAATGAACCCATGTGAGGACTTTGCTCCCATGACCTAACTGCCTCCAACTAGGTCCCTCCTTTTTAAGATTCCACTGCTGTAACATGAGGGGGTCTGCTTGTTAGGGTATCTGTCCCGCCCAGTACCCCCACAACCAGCAAGCCCCAAAGAAAATCACACACAGGACTCCATATGATTATAAAACTGATTGGCCCATTAGCTCAGTCTTCTTATTAACTAATTCTTACATCTTATGATAACCCATAATTCTTGTCTGTGTTAGCCATGTGCCTCAGTACCTTTTCCAGCATGGCAGATTACATCTTGCTTCTCTGTGGTCTGGGCAGGAATGCAGAGGGAGCTTCCTGCTTCCCAGAATACTCCCCTTCTCTTTGCTCCACCTCTACTTCCTGTCTGGTTTTCCCACCTATACTTCCTGCCTGGTCAATCAACATTTATTTAAAACATGATTGACAGAATACAGACAATTCTCCCACACCACACTGCCTCTAGGAAGGGATCAGGCTTTCCAGCACACTACCGTCCAAGCTCTATATTTACCCTAATCAATTCTATTCATTTGATCCCTGTGCACCTAAGGGCGCCATGATGGTCTCAATATGCAGCTATTTCCCTAAATAAAATAGAAATACATTAAACACATGGTGGTTAGTTTTAACTGTCAACATGGCTCCGTCTAACACCTAGGAAGGGAGTTCAAATGAGGGGGTGATAGGATCAGTTGAGCATGTCTTTATGGGATGGTCCTGGTTATACTAATTACTGTGAGAAGATCCAACCCCTGTGGGTGGCACCATTCTCTAGGCAGAGAGTCTTAAACTAGTAAGAGTACAGAGATGCCTGCAGTGAAAACATACATATGCTACTCCATTGTGCTCTGCTTTTGACTGTGTGTTTATATAATGTGGCTGATTCTCTCAAGTGCCTGTCACTGTGATTTCCCCTACTAGATGGAACTGTCACATAAAATGAGTCCTTTCTTGCCTGAGGGTATTTTAACACAGCAACAGACGAAACCATTGCCCAAATCATGCTGAACAGTTTTCTTCTTGAACAGCAACATAGACTTAACTGATAAAGATGTAAATGATGATAATAATATCTTCACTTACCATAAGGAAAAAATTATTTTAAAAATCACAGAAGGGGGAGGAGAAAAAAGAAGTGGAGGGGTGTGGGGTTGGTTTTTGTTAACTTAACACAAACCTTGACAGAACTTGGGAAAAGGGAACCTCATTTGAGGAATTGTCTCCCATCAGATTGGCCTGTGAGCATGTGTGTGATGCATTTCTCTTTATTAATGATTCATGTTGGGAGGACCCAGATCATGGTGGGTGGTGCCACGCCTGGTCATGCCAGTCTATCCTATATAAGAAAGCAGGCTAAGCAAGCCATGGGGAGCAAGCCAGTAAGCAGTGTTCCGCAATGGCTTCTGCTGCAGTTCCCACCTCCAGGTTCCTGTCCCCCTTGAGTTGCCGCCTTGACTTCCTTCAGTCATGGACTGTCACCTGTGAGCCAAATAGACCTTCTCCTCCCCACGTTTCTTCTGGTCAGTGTTACATCATAGTGACAGAGAAAGGAACTGGGACAGAGGGTGACAAGAAGACAGAAGAGGGGAAGGCAGCAGAGGGAGAATAGGAGAACAGGCTGAGGGTGAGGTCTATGAAAATGCTGGACTCTATTTACTCTATTGCTTCTCCTTAAGCAGTAGACCCATGTACGCCATATAAATTCTGTCCATGACTTTGAGTTGCTATCTTCCAGGCTCTGTCTGTCACTGATTAAAGCCCATGTATCCACTACCTTTCATTTTTAATTTTGTGTAAAATAGACGCGCAAACCGTTTTCATGATGATCACTGTGGAAGCTGAAAAGGTGAGAAGCCTTGCGCTCAGACAGAAGCTTTCACTCCGGGTGAGAATTAAAGGCTTAATTAAAATGATCTTCCACAGTGGTTGTCTGTAACACCCATCTTTCTGAAAAGTAAGTGTTGTGTATGCCAACACCCCCAGTGTAGAAGCTAAATTCTCCAGTCTGAAAATATTTCCTTCCAACTGTAAGGATGACGCCATCTTAAAGAGTCCAAGTGTGACTCACAGTTAAATAAAATACAGTTTAACTTTAAGCAGGATGGTTTCACTATCCTTTTAATTTTATACGATATGCCTGAATGTCTAAAGAAGTTGTTTTTGAAATAAAAAGATACAGCCATTGAACAAATCCTTACATGGCCCTCAGTGATGCAAAGGAATAAAGAAAGACACACAGAGAGATAGAAACCCTAGGGTCAGGTGGACTGGGCTGTCTGATGGAGAAGCCACAGCACCCCAGGAGCTCGGCGTGTTTGTTGCATACATTTAAACAGGGAGCCAGAAATATTGCCTACAGCTAAACAAGGAGGCAGGTTTATTGCGTTCAGATAATTTACAAATCATGACCGACGTGATTAAGGCATCAGAACTACAGAGGAATTGGCATGTCTGAAGCAGATCAGGCTCAAGATTCTTTGGGACAATCCAGTTTCACTAGTTCTGCCTTGTGTGTATGCCTCTGTCCCTATCTTTTGTAAATATTAGATCCACACCTATAGGACACCCATGCTAACACCTACGGAAAGTCCTTACATAATACAGAAACATATGTCCAGGTAAAAAATGCATCTTATAAATCTCAGTAAAAGAACATGATTTTGGAATCAGAAATAAGGGGCTCAAATCCCTACTAACCCACACTTTATCTCCGAAATGACTGGCAAGGGTCTCCCTCTGAGCCTCTGTGTTCTTGCTTGTACAATGGCATGTAATATAGTTACCTACCTGAGAAAATATAAAGTACATGATACACAGAGATCCTAGAAGTGATTTGGTTTTAGTTGTAAAGGTTCAGCTTTATTTACTTACATTCTTTCATGATTTTTAGAACAACCAAGATAAATTGAGAAGGCAAACTACAGTAGGCTGGAGCCAAAAATCCTTCCCTGACATCACCTTCCTGAGAAGTTATAGAGTATATTACCCGGGAAGCAGAGACTGTGGGGAGGCTCTGTCTTCACTCTCTGAGGGAAGGACCCGGATTCCAATCATGACCTCTGTGCAACTCCCTAGTTCAGGGTTCATGCCTCGTCCTAAAGCAAACACATGAAAGCAATTAGCTATCTAGCTATCTAAATTCCAGGCAGGCTCCTCTTAGCAGGGGATATTGCTGTGGCCAAGAAAACCTGGTTTACCACAGAGTGCTTTCTGCAGAGAATGCAAAATCACCTCAGCAACTTTGGCACACACCACAGCTTGGCGGAAGAATGCAACCTGGGTGTTCAACTGGCGGTGTATGTGTGTGCTCCTTCGGTGTGATTGTGTACACTCTAGAAGATTAAAGTTGAGGGCTAAGGATATCCTAATAGTGTAAGTGAGAAGAGCAATAATATATAATAATAACCAATAAATAAACTGCTAGTTATTTGGAGGAGAAATGCAATAATTCCAAGATTTGAACAACATGCCCTCAGTACCTGAAACACCCCATGCTCGCTTGTAATCCTCTAAACTTCCTACTTTAACAAACCGTGGTAATTACAAAATCACAGGGCCTTCGAAGCCATCGTCTACTGCATCTAAAGACCTCACACTTAAATTCAACTGAAGATATTGTTATTTCTCTTTTTATAAACTGAAAGGAAGAAAACGATCGCTTCCTTTAGCCTTCCTAGTACTGTAACAGCGGAGAGATTTCGGGGAAGAGAAAGAAGCAGGCTTCTTAAGGAGGTGTCCTACTGCTGCAGAGAGACACCATGACCATGGCAACATTTCACTGGAGCTGGCTTACAGCTTCAGAGGGTTAGTCCATTATTGTCATGGTGGGAATCATGACAGCATGCAGGCAGACAAGGTGCTGGAGAGATAGCTGAGAGTTCTCTATCTGGATTGGCAGGCAGCAGGAAGCCAGAGAAAAGCCTGGCTCCAGTGAGGTACTTCCTCCAACAAGGCCATACCTTCTAATCCTAAGGAAGGAAGGAGGAAGGAAGGAAGGAAGGAAGGAAGGAAGGAAGGAAGGAAGGAAGGAAGGAAGGAAGGAAGGAAGAACTCCTATTTTTGATATTTTTCTTTGCTTTTAAAGGCTCTCCTAGCCCTACTCTCATAGTAACTGTAGTGGTTAATACTACAAGTTGGACTGCCAACTTGACAGAATCTAGAATCACCATGGAAACAGGTCTCTGGGCATGGCTGGGAGGGGGTTCTAGATTGAGTTTATTGAGATGGGAAGTGGGCATCACCATGCTGGGGGCGGGTGTGAGTCACAGAGTAGAAAGGAATAAGTGAGCTGAGTCCCAGCACCCTTCTCTCTGCTTCCTGACCGGGGCATGTGAGCAGCTGTCTCCCCACCATGATGGGCTGTGCCCTCCAACTCTCTCCTTGAAGTTGCTTTTGGCCAACATTTTGTCACCACTATCAGGAAAGGAACTAAGATAATGGCATATCTAACATGCCAAACGCCATTCTCAGTTAGTTAAATATTGACAAGATGCTAAGATACTTTAAAGCTTCTCTGAGCCAGAGATCAAGCTAGCAGCAGTCTTTTTTTATTCTATTTCTCATGAGTGTGTGTGTGTGTGTGAGTGTGAGTGTGTGTGTGCACGCATGTACACACACACACACACACACACAAGCACTCATTACATGCACATATCACAGCACACATGTGGAGGTCAGAGGACAGCATAAAGGAATTGCCTCCTCTACTTGTGCTGTGTGGTCCTGGACATTGAAAAAGGGCTGTCAGCCTTGGCTGCTCTTGAACTACTGAGCTGTCTTTTCCCCTCCCTACCTCCACTGCCTTTAAATAAAAGTAAAATGGTGGTTAACAGATCTACAAAGCAAAGCACTGTTTTTCTTTAAAAATAAAAAAGTGCTTTTTATTGGAAAACAATGATTTGCTGGATCGTAATTTAGCCAAGAAGACCAATTTTCTAATTCTGTAAGAAAATTTGAGCCTGCCTTCTGCTTATTTTTTTTTCAGCTGTTTCCTGAGAATGCAGATCTGCTCTTAATCAAGAATCCAGGACACACGAAGCTAGTTCCTTGCCAAAGAAAATGCAACCTCAAGTTGGCTACTGACCAACTTTTTTAAATCTAGTTGCAAGAAACAGCATTATCAAAAGGACACACAACCCACTCTTCCCTTGAGAAGTTCTCAATTGTCTTCCTGCATATTAGGATTTGAAGATACTGAGCTGCCAACACACAACACTGCTCTCACCTCAAAAGCAAACATCCTAGAGTTAAAGAACTAGTGGGTGTGTCTTTGACTACAGAAGATGAACATTTGGTTAGTTTAACAATCAACATTTTAGGACCATTTGTTTGTTATAAGCATCCATCCAGAGGAGGAGTGACCACAGGAACAGTGACTTTAAAATGTGTGTTTGTTGAAATGAATTCCTTGATTGTTTATGTGAGTTAACCCCAACACTCCAAGTAGGAAGGATCCTTTCTAACAAATAGTCTTCTTCTTCTTCTTCTTCTTCTTCTTCTTCTTCTTCTTCTTCTTCTTCTTCTTCTTCCTCTTCCTCTTCCTCCTCCTCTTCCTCCTCCTCTTCCCCCTCCACCTCCTCTTCCTCTTCCTCTTCTCCTTCTTTTTTAAGAGAGGAAGGGGCTTATTTCACTCACAGTTCATCATCAAAAGCAATGAGGGAACAAACTCACTCTTGGATTACTTACCCCACTTTATTATAGAACCTAGGACCACCAGCCAAGGGACAGCACCTGTAAAGGGGTCAACCTTCCCCCATTGATCACTAATTAAGAAAATGCCTTACAGTCAGTTATAAGGAAGGCACTTTATCAATTGAGACCCCTTTCTCTCTGATAATTCTGATAATTCTAGCCTGTGGAAAGCTGATGTAAAGCTTGCCACTATAGCCAACCCCTTGACAAGTTAGCACACAATCTTAACAGTTTTCAATTAGAACCTTTGCTTTCTTACTTATTCCCAAGATGTAATGTTAATATTAATATCACAAAATAAAGCATAAATAACTTTAAAAGTCCCACAGTCGCTTATGAATCCAAACATAATAAAAGTTTAGTCTCTTTAAATATCCTATCTCTTTAAAAATCAAAAATCTTCTTTAAATTTCAAAATCTCTCAATTGTGGGCTCCTGTGAAAAATCAATCAAAACTAAGTTAACTACTTTCTTCAAGAGGGAAGAACCAGCCAGTCACAATCCGCACAATTGTCTTCTAGGCTCTGGCTGACTTCACGCCACCTCTGCTGCCAGAAACAGTATCTTCTTGAATAACCAGTGAGTCACTGAAAGAATCAAAGGGAAAGTACTCAAATTTCTCGAATCAAATGAAAATTAAAGTACAACCTACCAGAACCTTCGCGGTACAGCTCAGGAAGCTGGAAGAGGAAGATTTATAACTATGTGCGCTTGCATTTAAAAATCAGAAGAAATGGTCTGAGTGGTTTTGGAGCCTGCAAAGGGGTGGGGGATTTTGTTTTGAGAAACAGAGAGAAAACAAAGTTGAATAAATAGTGAGGCAGAGAGAATCTGGGAGGTGTTGGAATGAAAAAACATTATCAAAATATATTATGTAAAAAATTAATAGAAAATTACCAATTCTTCCTGCCCCGGGACTAGAGACCTGGGGAGAACTGGTCCTGCCCCTCGCCATGTGCACCACTCTGGAGAGCAGGCCTTCTACCTCCTCAGGCCAGCACAGAAGAGACATCCCTGCTGGCAGGGGTGTGGGTGAGAAAGTGGGAGAGCTAGCCTCACGGATGGGGGAGGGAGCGATTACTCCCTTGCTTCTCGCCCCCAACCCTAGTCACCTACTGAATTCAGGAAAAGCTGGCCTCAGGGTCCTGAGCGTGGAAACGCTGATCCTGCTCCTCACCGGTTGCAGCACTGGGAAGAGTGGGCTCTGCGTCTATCTCAGCACGAACTGCTGACCCCCTTGACGGAAGTGCAGGTGCTCCTGGGCCGCAAAGGTTCTTGGGAGATCTGGCCCCACCCTTCATCTGACATATTCTGGAGTGGGTGAGGGAGAGATGACCTGTGGCAGGTGGGAGAGTTTGTCCCCCGGGTCCACAACAGTGCAAGAAATGTAGCTGTCCCTCGCCAGCTACAGCACACAGTAGAGCGAGCCTGGCACCTCTCCTGAGGAGCACGCTAGAGCTGACCCTGTTAATGCGGGTGCAGGTGGGTCAGGCTTGTGGGCATGAGAGCCGCATAGCTGCCCCTGCCCCTCCTTCATGTGCTATAGATTGGCAAGGGTAGGCAAAATGTGCCTTCAGCCCACACACACACCCTTTGCCACCTGCGACAGGTGGGAGAGCCAACCTTGGGAGCATGAGGGCGGAAGAGCTGGCCCTGCCCTCACCAAGTGCGGCAATCCAGAGAGAGCAAGCCCTGCAGCTCACCTAAGCGAAACAGTAGAGCGGGCCCTGGTGATGTGAATGCAGGTGAGCTGGACCCGAGGGTGTGAGCAGAGAACTGGCCCTGCTCCTTGCTGTCTGCTGTGGGCTAGCCTTGGCAGTGCCGGAGAGCTTGCTTGAGTGGTGATGATGTGGGAAGCTGGCAGACTGACCAACTTGGCTACCACCCAGGCCTACAACCTGGACTACAAGGTAACCCACACCAACACCCACTTCATTTATGAACGGCTGGAACATATAAGGGACCTGCAGACCCAAAGCTGCGGGATCTCCATGACACGGGGCAACAATAGGATATCCAAGAGGAGTATCATTAGAGGGGCAGTATCAATAGTGTGGCAAAAGCCAGAGGCCTCAAACCAGACCAATGACTCACAGCCATGAACTCTTATAAGTAAAGATGTAGGGACTAGAGTCACAACACGGCTTCCACGCCAAGGTTTGTTTGCTTGTTTGTTTGTTTGTTTGTTTTGTGGTTTGTTTTCTCTAGTGGGTTTTTGGCTTTTTGGTTTTACTTTTAAATTTTGCTTTGACTGGAGGTCTCAAGGGCAGAAGGCGAAAGCAAAGGGACAGGGAGATGAATGGGATACAGGATGCATGATGTGAAATCCACAAAGAATCAATAAAAAGTTTACTTTTTCCCCCAAAAACCATAGAAATCAAAATCAGAAGAGTCGGATAAATAACCTAGTCAAAATTCTAGAAAAACAAGAGCAAAATAAACTTGAAATCAGTAGCAGCAAGGAAAGAAATTAATTAATAATAAATAAGAGACAGAAATCAATAAAACAAAGAAAGAGAACAATACATAGACTCAAGCAAAGAGCTGGTTCTTTGAAATAATAAAGAAAATTGACAAATGCTTAGATAAACTAACCAAAGGTAAAAGGAAAACCCAAATGAATAAAACTCTGACAAAAGAGTTGCGGCTAGTGCATCTGCTGGTGAAATACAAAGAACCGATGAGGATGCCTTGGAAATTCTGTATTTAAAGCAGAACTGTTGAGAAGACATGGATAAAAATTTCTAAACATGCATGACCTACCCAAATTAAATCAAGATGACACAGAAAACTCAAACAGTTTAGAAACAACCAATGAGATTGACAGATTTTACAAACATATCACAACCAGGAAAAGCCTAGGTCACAGCAAAAAACTCATTGCCAAATTCTACCAAACCATTAAGGAGAGCTAATGATGCTCCTCAAACTGTTTTGTAAAGTGGGCTGGGAGCAAATCCTATCAAACCAATGCTATGGAGCCACAACTTCCCTGATACCAAAGCTGGCTAATAACACAGAGAAGGAAGCAGAGGAGGGAACTATAAGCCGATCTACTAACACAGATGGAAACATCCCCAACAATATTCTGACAAACTAAATTCAAGTATTCATTAAGAAGATGCACCATGAGAAATTTGGTTTCATCACAGAAATATGAGATCGGTTTGACATACGCAAATCAAAAGGAGGAGTTCAGCACATGAATAGCCGTCAGGATGATCATTTCAATCAGTGAAGAAAAGTCCTTTGATAATGTTCAACATCTCTTCATGATAAAAATCCTTGAAGACAGGAGGAGTTTTATGCCTGTGTGCTACAAATCTGTAGCTAACATTACATGAAATAAGGAACTGAATGTTTCCTCTAAAATATGGAAGGAGATAGGGTGGGTGACTCTCTCTATTCTTACTCAAAAACACTGCTTAGAGCAACTGAGATAGAGATAGAGGGGAGAGAAATCCCAGGGATTGTGGGGAATCCCACTCATCTTGCTCCAAGGGAGAGGGGAGAAGTAAATAAAATCAAGAAGCAAGGTGAAAGATGCACAATGAAAAATATCAGACATTAATGAAAGAACTTGAGGAGAAATCACTAGAAGATGGAAAGACCTCCATGTTCGTGGGTTAGCAGAACCAATATAAAATGGCAATATTATTGAAAGTGTCTATATATTTAATACAATCCCCATCAAAATCCCAATGACAAACAAATGAAAACTCTGGGCAGCCCAAGCAATCCTAAGCAGGAAGGGCAATTCCAGAAGCTTCACAGTACCTTATCTCAATTATACTAAAGTCACAGTGACATAGACATCTTGGCAGTCACAGAGCAGATGGGTGAATAAATGGAACAGAACAGAAGACCCAGAAAGAAACCCACACACCCACAGCACCCAATTTTTGATAAAGTTGCCAAAAATATACACTGAAGAAAAGAAGGCCCCTTTTATATGTGGTGCAGAGAAAATAAACACATTGAAGAATGAAAGTAGATTCATTTCTCTCACCCCGCAGATCAAAGGCTTTAATGTAAGGTAGCAACCTGGAAACAGCCAGGGAGGAATACTTTCAAAATTTCGGCATAGGGTTTTCTAAAAAGTACTTCAGTGGCACGGGACCAAACCCCAAGAGTTGAAAAATGGTTCTACATGAAATTAAAAGGCTTCTGGGCAGCTAGAGGATGGTCAACAGAGTGCAGAGACAGCCTACAAAACAGAAGAGAAACCTTTCCCAACAGTGGATTACATCTGGGGCATAAAGGAACTGTAAAAATAAACAGTATATTGGCAAGTCCCCATGAGGTCAATAGTGAGCTCATTCGCTGCACAGACAGCCCAGAGAAGAACTACAGCAATGGTCAATAAATACTTGAGAAGGAGTTCAAATTCCTTAGCTGCAAATTAACATTGCTTTGTGTCGGAGACCAGCTTCGACAAAAATACCACTTACCAAGGTAGGGGCATGGGGATTAGAAAATAGTGAAGAGAACAAAGACATGAGTGAAAATAACAAACAGAAACATAGGATAGTACAGGGAGGGAGTCCCAGTGAATACTGAAATTGCCCGCATTAATTCCCACTTGCTTAAAATACCCTGATCCCAAAAGGTAGGAAAACACTGCATTGACATGATACAAGGAAGTGAACAGCCCAGTTGAAGGTTATAGGCTACATCCACAGTTAAACATTCTGTTATTAGAACAAGATAAGTAACACTCACACCCTAGACCAAAACATTCTGTAGGTAAACCACTCCCTGGGTGGAATCCATTGTTACCTCCCTAAGGGAGTAGGAACCTAGTAGGATCCTTAAACTTTTGTTTGGGGTAGAAACATATCTACTTCTCTAGTCCTGAAATACAAGGTCTGGATATTAGCCATACATGTTGACAATAACCTTTAGAGAGCAGAACTCTCTGATCTAAATCTAGGTGGGACCTTTGTTTGAGGTAGGAACAGATGTAGTAAGGAGGGGGAGCAGGCTGTGTCCCGCCCAGCTCCTGGTCACCCGGCTAGCTTATAGCTACCCCGAAATAACAACACACAAATTGTATCTATTTAAACACTGCTGGACCCATTAGTTCTAACCTCTTATTGGCTAACTCTTACATCTTGATTAACCCATTTCTATTCATGTGTATCACCACTTTACTGTGGCTTACTGGCATGAGTCTAACCAGTGTCCATCTTAGACAGGAGAATCATGGCGTCTGCCACATTTCCCTTCTTCCCAGCATCCTGTTCTGTCTACCCCACCCACCTAAGGGCTGCCCTATCAAAAGGCCAAGGCAGTCTATTTATTCAACCAATGAAAACAACACATAGAAAGAAGAACCTCCTACACCAAACAGACAATAATCTCAAAGGAACAGAAGTAGATTCCAACTCTCTAGCCTTTGGTCAGGGTGGAATGGCAGCAACTTTGAACAAGCTGAAACTCTCTGACCTTCAGACAAGGTGGACACAGGCTCACATTTTTGGGCCTCCACAACTTTGATGATCAATCTCATACCAGTCAGAATGGTTACCACCAAGGAAATCAATGACAATAAAGGCAATTAATGTTTCCTTTAAAACTGCATTGTTTCTTATATTCAGGCTGTGCTTGAATGTGGTGCCAGCAGAGGCCACAAAAGGGTATCATATCTGAGTCATGAGCCACCATGTGGGTGCTGGGAACTGAACCCAGCTCCCCTGCAAGAACAGCACATGCTTGTAATCACCGAACCATTTCTCCAGGCCCCATTTTTCTGATTTTTTAATTAACTGTTTAAACTGGTAAACAAAGCAAATTTTCAAGGTGGCATTTGTCATACATAGGTTTCATTATACATTTTCTCTCCCACTGTCATCCTACCACCTGATTGAAATAAGGACCTATTTATTAGGAGATGGCTCAGCAGTTAGGCACACTGGCTGCTCTTACTGAGGACCCTGGTTCTGTTTCCAACACCTACATGGTGATCCACAATCATCTCTAACTTCAATGCTTGGGTATCTGATACTCTTTCCTGGATTCTCTGGGCACTGCACCCATGTGGTGCCTTGAGCATACTGTAATGATTCAGCCACACAATACAGCTGACATTTCCAGGTTCCAGGGACACGCATGTGCAGACTTCCACCCTCAGGTAGAAGTGCCTAATGGCCCCAGGAATCTTAAAGGACCCTGCATGACCCACGTGCAGCATGGTTGCATCATCTACGTATGACGCAGCTGCAGTGAGCCTTTGCACGCATGGGTGAACCCCGACGTCTGTGTATGACATAGCCCCTGTGCACATGCACCAAGCAGCTTTTAAAAGCTTTTAAAAGCTGGATGTGCTCTCTCTTTCTCTCTCTCTCTCTCTCTCTCTCTCTCTCTCTCTCTCTCTCTCTCTCTCTCTCTCCCTCTCCCTCTCCCTGTCTCTGCACACGGATTCCCCAGGCCTGTACATGCCCCCTCTAATAAACTTCTAAGCGGGTTTGTTGCGTGTTCCATGTTTCCTTCTCACTTGCGCCAGGTAATTTCATTGGTGCCATGTCATCCCCAGGTAATTTCCTTGGTGCTGTGAGATTCAGGAGGCTCTCCTGGCCCGAGCTCCTCTCCCGGGGTTGAGATCTGAAACCGGGTATCTTTTCCACAACAACCATGTGTTCCATCTGTCTGAGCAAGATTTCTACGCACACTACTGGCTTCAGTTGGTGAGTTTCCCCCATTCGGGTCAGTTTAACTGTTTATCCTGAGGAATTGACCATTGAGCTCCCGGAAATATTCTGATGTTCCTAGAAACGGGGAACAGTCCCCAGCCACGAGGCTATGGTTGAGCCCTTCACTGACATTCATCCTGGATTTCTTCGCTTAGCTAAAATCGTGTTTGGACAACCCAGGGTCAGTCCTCCCATGACTAGGGGCATAGGATACCTCAGATTTTTCTTTCTCCTTTTTTTTTCTTTTCTTTTTCTTTTCTTTTGAACTACTCATTAGTGGTCCCCACCGTGGCCTCTCTGGCTTCTGAGTCGCCCTGACTGGAGCCAGTCAGGCCTTAACACCCTTCCTGTAGGTAGAGGACGCTCTCCTACAAGCCCTGTGGTGTTCACTGCCATCACACCTATAGAGGGGAGACGTCCCCCTATAAGCCTTGTGGTATCACCGTTTTCACAGGTTTTCACAGTTTCAGCTATGGGTAGTAAGCCATCCAAGACCATCAATCCAGCCCCCCCCCACCCAGGATGCCTTTTAGAGGTCCTAAAACCCCAGGCCTTAATGCCCTACTTATGGATTCCCATACTTGTCCATCTTTCTTCAAAAAATGGCCTCCTTATAATTTAGACAACAATTCAAAGTGGCCGCCTAACGGCACCTTTGATCCTGATATTCTATGGGAGCTTTCTAACTACTGTCAGCCCACAGGCAAATGGAAGGAGTTTCATTACATCCAAGCTTTTTACTACCTAATCTCTAAGTCCCAGCCTTAGATATCACCTTTCATGATATCTATACGATCCTATCTAATAACCTACTTCCTGAAGAGCACAGAGTTTGAGAATAGGCCAGACTACATGTAAACACCAAACGCATGCAACACACCCCCTGGGGGCAGAGGCGGTGCCCCCCCCCTGCACACTGACTTCCCCAGGCCTGTACACGCCCCCTCAAATAAACTCCTAAGGGGGTTTGTTGTGTGTTCCATGTTTCCTTCTCACTTGCACCAGATGATTTCACATGCATGCAGGCAAAATACCATGCACATAAAATAAGTAAAATCTCAAAAAAAAATCAAAGTAAGAATATACTAAAGTTTCTCTCTTCTTATGTTGCTTAAAGAGAAAAGCCTTTATCGTGACAGACAAAGAGGCCACCCTGAATGTGTGTAAACTAACTAACTAAAACAAGCCTTTTCTATATAGTTCCTAGTCTCTTTACAATACAAAAGTTATTGTCCCTTGAAACCTAAACCCTTTCTCTTTGCTTTGGACACATGAACTCTCAGGTATACCACTCCTTAGATAATCACTTTGAGTTCATGCTTTTGAGTTCACTTTTCTGTGAACTCCTGTTTATGCATAAAGACTAATAAATTTTTACCTCCTAAGCATTGTGGCACACACCTCTAATCCCAGTACTCAGAAGGCTAAGACAGGAGGATCCCTGAGTTTGAGGCCAGGCTGGTCTACAGGACAAGTTCCAGGACAGCCAACACTGCACAGAGAAACTCGGTCTCGAAAAAAACAAAATAATAAGTAAATAAATAAAGTTGTGTTCCTTTCCTGTGACTAACTTTTTTCAGTTAACTTCTCGGGATCTCAGTCTCTGATCCTAAGATGCCAGGGGACCGCTTACTCGCCTTAGCACCATCTACGTGTTCCAGCTCCATGTCTCCTGTCAAGAATGAAACCATATTTTACTTTGCTGCCCCTGGGTTCATGGCCAAGGCCCCTGTAACAGCAGATAGAGGAATACATACCCTAGCTTAGTGTCGCTACACTAGATTTGGTGAAGAATGGTGTTGGTGGAGGATTGTGACTCTCAAGCAATACATTGCCCGGAAGCTGGAGCACTTAGGAAAGTCTGCTTGTTTGGATTCTTCCCTGTTTGTAGATATAAAGCTGGTCCTTTCCTCTAGGAATAAGAAGGACCCTCCTGTCAGAAAGCCCAGATTGTATAGGTAGCTAGAGAGGGCTGCAGTCAAGGCGAGAACAGCTCAGCCCTCCTCCAGCTGTCTGGAGGTCACGCTGCAGGAGTAACACAGGAACCAAACCTCATGGCCCCACCCAGGGAAAGAGTGACCACTCCCCATATTTGTCACATATGCTAAGCCAGCTTCCTCACATGCAGGACCTCCCCTTCCTTAGAAACCTTTAAAAACAGATGTCTTGCTTTATCCAGTAGGATCTGGAATTCTCCTTCGAACCCCATTCCCACTCTTCTGATAACCTCTTGACTGAAGGACAGGAGACTTAGCACCTCTCTCTTACCCTCTCTAAAATCCAACATTCCATATGAAGACTTTATGATCTACATTGTGCACAAAGGATGGGATGTGGGGCTCTCTGTGACCATCATGGCCAACAGAGTAATAAACCTCAGGAAACAAGAAGGTAGCTTGGTTCAACTACATAGCCAGAATTTGTTCAGACTTCAAAAGTCTGACCTCCTCTCCCACACACATCTGGTGGATTATTTTAGGCATATTTAAGCATGGCACAATTTGGTGAAAACTTTCCTGCTGATAATTAATTCCATCCTGTGTGCACAATAAAGGTTAAGGCAATTTACTACATCTTTGTAAAGTCCATGTGACATCTTCCATAACGATGGGTCCTATAGCTTGACTACATATAACACCCTTCATAAAGATAGGTTTTATAGACTGGGAAGCTCACAATAAGGGTCTAGGAGAAGCCCTAGTAAAGTCTCAGCCACAGAGTTAGCATGAAGGCCACCAGGCTATTATCCATGTTCTGGGTGGAAAACAAGTTATGCATCCCTTTTTTTCAAGGGACAAGCTGGTGTGTTTGACATTCCTGTTTCCCTTAGTACTTACCTGTGAGTTCAAGGGCCTCTATGCCTCCCTGTGGAGAAGGTCAAGGGATATCTTTCTTTACATGCTTTCTTAAATTCCTACAACTTTAAATATTCAATAGGACAAGGAGCTGTATTTCTGGCAACTTGTTTTGAACATATCTATGGCCTAACATTGAACATATCTTATGTTAGGCCATAGATACATATGCCTGCCCCTTCTCTATTTACCTGAATGCACTTGGACTTAAGTACCACAAAGCTAGGGACAATGGCATTCATTTCTGTGCTCAGTTTCTCCACAATGCCTTCCATACATGCACATTCAACCTTAAATGAATATGCAACAGGATAAAGGCCACTGGTTTAGACCCATGCATTCTGTCCTCCAGAACGGGGCATGTTTTGGTCTGCTTAGCTTCCCTATCATTTGGCTCATTGTGATGAGTTCAGTTTTGCCAGAAAATGCTAGGTTTTGAGGTAAACACAAACAAGGATGGCAAAGAGAGAAAGAAGAAAAAGTAGAAGAGGTTTGGGAAGGAGCAAGACTTGAGTTGCAGCATAGGAATACAGTAATAGTCTCACATTTGGGAAATCCCACAAAGCAGAAGTAAACCTGAGAGGATGTTTGGGGTGCGGGATAAACAGGGGCGCCGGTGTGCTGAGGAGAAAGTCAGGCAGAAGAAGGGGCCTTCTAGACGTAGCTAAAAGTTCCCAACTCTTGTTGCTTTCAGCAATGACTTTTTAATTCCTTTTGGATGCTAGGCTGTATCTCTTTAATGCGGTGTTTTTCTAAGACTGGGCTATATGGGGTGTGGGAACTTATTTGAATGACTCATGAAGCATGCATTCATACATGAAGTTAGCGGAGACCTGTGTTTCATGGTACTCTGTGAGAACTCTCATTAAGCATGTTCAGGGGCTTTGGGTTTGGTTTAAGCTTTTGCCTTTACGTGGGTCTGGGCACGTATGATGAGGTAGTGACAGCCCACAGGCCTTTACACAAGACAGTTGGCCTGGGCGAGATGAGGGGTGAGGAGGTGCATAAAGCTGAACTTTCCAAAGCCCATGGAGGGAGATAACCCAGATGGCTCTCCTTATTATTTCAGAGACTTGTGTGAGCTCTAACAAGAAAGCTGTTACGGGCCAAAACAGGGAAGGAAAATAAACTGCTTTCCCAGGGGACCTATGTAAGGACACGGCTTCTAAAGCAGATCTCTGTGTACCCAGCTGAGGAAACACACGCATGTGGAGTGGTTTGTTTCTAAGGGGCAGGGTCAACGGCAGAATGTACGACTCTCCTTGATGCCGCAACTTCACAGCTATGCGAACACCAGACTATAGTAACAATGACAACAGACCCTGGATACATTCTCAGACAGGGAACTTTAAACAGAAACACACACCTTCGCCATATGCCTAAAATGCCCATGACTGGAAGGTTGCAGGAGGCCAAGGGTGTGGCTTTCAGTGTGCCCACTGATGCTGGCACATCTGATAACACAGACCTGATACCATGTTCTCTTGACGCCGAGGGAAAGAACGCATGTGTGTGTTTGGTGCACAGATGAGTGAGCCTCTTATTTTTCTAGTCTGTAAAAACATACGCACAAGCGTGGTTTATCAAGGAGAATGTGTGTGAATGTAACGCTATAGCCCAGCTGCTGTGCAGACCAGAGTACCATACAGCAGCTCTCTCCTGCACAGACACCCGTGGGCATGCTACAGAGGCACCAAGGCTTTCTCAGGTCAGCATCTCTCACCTGGAAAGTGAATTTACATTCAAAGGGGGTATTGTTGGTCACACATCCTACTCCCCGCCCCTTTCCTGACTCCTGCCTTGGAACCAGAGAGCCTGGCTCCAAGCTTGTAATGTGAGAGCTCCCCCAGCCTCAGAGAGGTAGAGAAAGAGAGCTCACTTTTACCAGTGTCTCTGGTGCTGGGGCCTGAGCTTTCCTTGGCACCCTGGCCATCCTGTTCCTTGAGATTGTAGATTTTCTTTGCTCCAAAGGATTGAACAGTCCAGGCTGGCATCGCAAAGAAACAGAAACCAGGCACTGGTCTGGAGAAGAATTCCAAGTATCTTGGCCAAATAAACCCTCACAGTCATCGAGCTACGAGGTTGTGCCATGCTGGGCGCCCTTTGAGCACACACTCATCCACAAGTCCTTACTGGAGCAGCACTGACTGACAAGAGCCCCCAGGGAGAAGACAGACTGCCTTGCGTCCCCAGGGAGAAGACACGCTGTGTCATGATCCCTGACTACAAAGGTCACTTCTCTGAGGTTTGGGTCTGTCTCTACTGTAGGGTACCTTCTCTGGTCTCTGCCTGCTCTGAAGAACCATCCTGTGATGCATGTTAAGTTCAGAAGGTTCGGGGGGGGGGGGGAGCAAGATTCTGTCTCCTATTGTATTTAGTGGGCAAATCCTATTTCATTTTAAAATGGATTCAAGGCAGCTGACTTGTTTGTGGTTAGAAACCTGAAGTCGTTCTGTCAGGAACAGGGTGTGTGTTGGGTGGGGGTGGGGGAGAGCGAGACGAAGGAGAGGTGAGCAGGCTGGGGCGGGACCAGCTGTGCCCTGTCCTTGGCATCTCGTGGTAACTGTGCTGTTGGGAGCGGGAGCAGCTGTGCCCTGTCCTCAGAGTCTCATGGAGTCTGTGCTTCTGTTTTCTCTCATACAAATTCTTCTCAACTTACATCATTTATTGCTGCCATTTTGCATTGTTATAGCATATATACCCAGAAGATTTTTTTTAAACCTCTCTTCTCAATAGACGGTCTAACGAGCGTAGGGCTGAAGAGGTCGCTCCGTGATTAAGATCGCTGGCTGCTCCTACCGAGGACCTAGGTTCAGTTCCCGGTACTCACATCAAGGCTCGCAACCATCTGTGACTTCAACTCCAGGAGATTCAACCCTCTTTCCCCGTCCCCTTCTACACCAGGCATGCACACAGCACACATGCATATGTAGAGGCTAACACTCATATACAGAAAATAAAAATAATATTTTAGAGATGATATCATATGGGGAACAGGGCTATTGTATTTTGTTAGCAGCAGTAGCTTATACCCACAATGCCTTTGGACTTCACTGGCTGCTGAGTAAGAACACTGGACAGAAGAGATTCCCTAAGAAGAGCTTAATTAGAATCCCTAAGTCAAACCTGGTGGTGGTGGTGGTGCTGGTGGTGGCCCACACCTTTCATCCCAGCACTCAGGAGGCAGAGGCAGGCGGATCTCTGTGAGTTTTAGGTCAGCCTGGTCTACAGAGCGAGTTCCAGGACAGCCAGGGCTTCACAGAGAAATCTTGTCTTGGGGGAGAAAGAAAGAAAGAGAGAGGGAGGGAGGGAGGGAGGGAGGGAGGGAGGGAGGGAGGGAGGGAGGGAGGGAGGGAGGGAAGAATTCCCTAAATCAAACGCAGAGAACAGATGAGAATTGGTTCTCAAAAGTCTAGAAACAGAAAGTGTCAAGACTTCATTTTTTGCTTTTCTATATAAAACTGTAACTCTAAGAATGCATTCTTTTTCCATTTCTAGAAAATTCAACACAGAACAAGAAAAATGGATGAAGCCACAGGCTTCACTTTTTGTTTTGTTTTGTCTCTTTTTTTCTCTCTCTCTTAAGAATTTCTCTACACTCTTCTAAAGAAGATTTATCTTGACTCTCACACCAGCCACAGGCATCTGAAATTTGATCTGCTTCTGGTGGTCCATGAAGTAAAGTATTTCAAACCCCACTTGACAGATGTCACCAGGAGAAAGGTGACGTGCGCCAGGGTTTCTAATTAGCGAGCAGCTCCCCTCTATTGCGGGGTTTGCAACTGAACAAACGCAGGGATGCGGAGATTCGAGTTCTGGTCAGACATTACACAGGTGTCCTTCATAAATGTCAGCGACCAAATTGACTGTCCCTTGGAGGTTGGAGCATTCAGGGCTAAGGCACTAGACACATTCATCACAGACGCAGGCTAGATGCCACGGCCCCAGAGCAGAGCCAAGCCAAGCGTGCCTCGATCCATTAGGATCTCACAGTAATCAGGGGCTCCGAAACCAAACGCAGAGCGTAGACGTAGGAAACCACGATGGGAAGTGAAATCACAGACCTTCGCTCCGCTGAGCTTACGCAAGCTTAGGGTAGAGCAGCAGCCATTTTCTCTGGACTTTCCTACAGCGAAAGGAAATCAAATTATTCCAGGAGGAAAATATGCTGTGGTTTTCTTTTCCGGGGAAAACACAATTTGCTCTTATTATGTTTGACTGGGGTTAGAGCTTGACATTGTTGCCAGCCTGTCTGCTATTGCCGAGTCTTGAATAAGCCTTTAAATAATGGCTGGCAAGTTTAAAACCTGAGCAGACATGAAAAACCCCAAGGGTTTTCATTTTCAAGCTAATATGAATCATTCATTTCAGTAGCTTGAGACGTTTCTGTATAAACACGCTCCGAAGAATTAATGATGCTATACATAACGTGAGCCATTTAAAATTTCATCTCCTTCGTTAGGAAGTCTGGCTTTTAGGGGGCTGGAGAGATGCTTGGCCATTAAGAGCACTCTCTGATCCTACAGAGGACCCCAGATCAGTTCCCTGGACCCACGTAGTGCAGCTCACAACTGCCTGTAACTCTAGCTCCAGTGAGTCCAAGTTCCCTTCTGGCCTCCGTGGGCACTGCCCACACATAGAGCACCTACAGAAAGATTTTTTTAAAAAAGGAAATCTAACCTTTAAACTGGATCCAACCCAATGTTTTCTGACTCCAGTGTCCCTCCCTGTTTCCATGCTGGTACCACACCTTTTCTCATTCTTGATGTTTTCTGACCTAAATTCTTAGTTTTCTCTAAGGCATCGCTCCAACCACCTCAATGCTTAGTTCATGATTTCTCCTTAACGATACTAATCCCATTAGCCATGTCAACCACTTTGCGCCAGCGCCTGCCCTCGCCGTGGTTTTAACCAGGTTCAGGTTCCTCGCCACAGTAAACTGCTCCTGTCTGCCGCCTTAGCTGGGTCGCCACTACGTTCCTTGTCAAACTACATTTTCATTCTTCTGGTCCTGCTTCCTCCTTTAGATCTGAATGAATGAATGAAGAGCGCACCGTGGTCTGGTTGTTGACTGAACAAAAATGCCTTCCATCAAGCAAATTAGCACAGTGCTTTCTAATTCAGCTTCACCCGAGCTTTCTAGGATGCAGAAGCATGCCAGGTTGTTTGCTAGAATACAACACGAATGTGCAGCAGTATATTTGTTAGAACATTCCAGACCAATGTGCTTCCCCATCCCCAGCGCACCTCCAATCATTGTCATTGCTAAGGGCCAGTGTGACACATTTCTATGTCGCTACTAGTCCTAGGGTTTTCGTTGCTATGAAAAGACACCCTGAACACGGAAACTCTTTTTTTAAATCATTTTTTAATACAATCTTTTCTCATTCCACACAGCCATCCCTACTCCCACTCTCTACTTCCCTTCTGCCTCTCCTTCCCCCCACACCCATTTCCTAACTCCTTTCTGCCTCTCCTTTCCCCCACACCCACCCACCAGAAAGGGCAAGGCCCCCCATGGGGCGTCAACAAAATCTGACACATCACTTTGAGGCAGCACCAAGGCCCCCCACCCATCTAGGCTGAGCAAGGTTTCCCTCCAAAGAGAATGTGCTCCAAGATGCCAATCAAGCACTAGAGATAAATCCTGGTCCACTGCCAGTGGCCCCACAGACCACCCAAGGCTCACAACTGTCTCCCACATTCAGTGGGCCTAGCTTGGGACCATGCAGGTTGCCCCGCTATCAGTCCAGTGTTAGTGAGCTCCCACTAGCTCAGGTCAACTGTTTCTGTGGGTATCACCATCACGGTCTTGGTCATATCATCTCTTCTCCCTCTCCTGGGCTGACCCCCAGAAGCTCAACCCAGTGCTCTGATGTAAATCTCTGCATCTGCTTCCATCAGTTGCTGGATGAAGGCTCTATGATAACAATTAAGGTAGTCATCAATCTGATTACAAGGAAAGGCCAGTTCAGGTACTCTCTCCACTGTTGCTTAGAGTCTTAGGAACCTTGTAGGTTCCTGGGAATTTTTCTAGTGCCAGGTTTCTTGCTAGTTCCATAATGGCCTCCTCAATCAAGATGTCTCTTTCCTTGCTCTCGTTTTCTGACTTTTCCCTTTCTTGAGCACCCTGTTCCCTCATGTTCTCCTCCTCCCACCCCTTTTCTCCTCCCCCTCATCTTCTACCCTGCTTCCCCCCATTCCCAATTTTCTCAGAAGATCTTGTCTGTTTCCCCTTCCCAGGGGGATCCATGTATGTTTCTCTTAGGGTTCTCCTTATTACCTAGCTTCTCTGGGGTCATGGATTATAGACTCATTATCTTTTGCTTTACAGCTAGTATCCACTTCTGAGTGAGCACATACATTATATACCATGTTTGTCTCTCTGGGTCTGGGTTACCTCACTCACGATGTTTTTTTCCAGTTCCATCCATTTGCATTCAAATTTCAAGATGCCCTTGTTTTTAATAAATGTACCACATTTTCTTTATTCAGTCTTCAGTTGAAGGATACCTAGGTTGTTTCCAGAATCTAGCTATTATGAATAATGCTGCTATGAACACAGTTGAGCAAATGTCCTTGTGGTATAAGTGTGCATCTTTTGGGTATATGCCCAAGAGTGGTATTGCTAGGTCTTGAGGTAGCTTGATTCTCAATTTTCTGAGAAACTACCACACTGATTTCTAAGTAGCTATATAAGTTTGCACTCCCACCCACCAGCAATGGAGGAGTGTTCTCCTTACTCTGCATCCTCTCCAACATAAGCTATCCTTGATGTTTTTGATCATCGTCATTCTGACTAGTGTAAGATGGAATCGAAGAGTCGTTTTTATTTGTATTTCCCTGATAACTAAGGATGTTGAGCAATTCCTTAAGTGTCTTTCGGCCATTTGCAATTCTTCTGTTGAGAATTCTCTGTTTAGATCTGTATCCCATTTTTGATTGGATTGTTTGGTAATTTGATATGTAGTTTTTGAGTTCTTTATATATTTTGGAGATGAGTCCTCTGTCTGATGTGGGAGTTACTAAAGATCTTTTCCCATTCTGTAGGCTAGAACACGGCAACTCTTACAAGCAAAACATTTCATTGAGGTGGTGGCTTACAGTTTCAGAGTTTTAGTCCATTATCATCATGACAGGGAGGACGGCAGTGTGTAGGCAGACATTTGCTGACTACATCTTGACCAGAAGGCAGCAGGAAATCGACAGACTGTCACACTGAGTGGAGCTTGAGAAAAAGACCTCAAAGCCCACCCCCACAGCAACATACTTCTTCCAAATAGACCACACCTACTCCAACAAGGCCACACCTCCTAATAGTGCCACCCCTTTGGGGGCATTTTCTTTCAAACACCACTGTTGCGTATTTTCCCTATCTACATGTTCCATTAACCCCCCACAAAGCCGTCGTTATCACAGTCTACTCTCTCCCTTTCTTTCCCCTTCCTCTCCCTCTCCTCCCTCTCCCTGTCCCCCTCCCCTCTCCTGTCTCTCATCCCCACTCAGAGGCAGCCATTTGCATCCCCCAATAAGTCTCTTATGTGAGGTCTGTTGCAATGATCTGATTTTTGCAGTATTCCTTGTCCCTCCCATCTCCAGGGTACCCTTTGCCTCAAACCCGTTAGACTATTTCCTAAGGGAGTGTCTCTTCGGGAACCTCATGAGCCTGGCCTCCACTCTAAGTATTGCTATTCACATTCTAACCTCCGTCCTCCCAGAATGACCTGTTAAACTCTGCTTACATCATCCTGGGCCTTCTTTAGCCTGCAGCTCCAAACTGTTCCTTACTCATCTCAAAAACCAGCCCCAGGGCCAAATGGCTGTTTGCTGCGTTCACAGCTGTAGCTCCTCTCTTTATACCGATTTTACCCATTAGTTACTTTTCTAACTGCTGGGACCAAGTGATGCATGAGAAGCAACTTAAGCGAGAAGGGTTTGCTTTGACACTCAGTTTGAGAGGTACAGTCCACCACACAGGGCAAGGTATGGCAGCAGGAGCTTACATCGCTGCAGAGCAAGAAGCAGAAAGGAATGCTGGCACTTCACTGTGTGTCTTCAGACAAGCAGTCTAGCAGGCACCTTGCTTTCCTTGCCTATAACAGACAGAGCATAATGTTTTAAGGAAATAAATAGAAAACGGAATACTAAGTACCCATCACAGTGGCTATCACACAAAGATACAAAAAAAAATTATTTCCATTCTAACCAATTTTCCCAAACATTAGGAACATGTTGATTATTAATAACATGTTAAACATTAAGTACAAGTAGTTAAGGGCAAAGATGATGGAGCCAAACACACCCAAGCGTCAGTCCCTGCTCCTCTAGGGTACTCTGAGGCAGCTGTTTAATCTCTCTGTGCCTCTAATCCACACCCATAAACTAAAATAATTACCTAGTAGATCGTTAAGGGTAAGATACAATATTTAAAAAGCAATAGAGTGGCAAGCACGTATTTCACTAAACCTATGTTTCCGTTCAGTTCAAAATGCAGCTTCGTTGTGGTGGGGATGCTTATATTACTGAGTCGATAAAATATGGTGGTAAGCCCTTGTTAAATATTAGACTTGGTATTCCATATAACTTCTTACTGAGGAGGCTTGTTTGAAGATGCAAGGGTATGGCTTACAGACATTGGAAAGGTCACCCTTTGTCCCTGAATGCTAAGATAAGTTATATTGGCTACAATATAGGACAACAAACATGCTAACAGGAGTGTGTGCATTGTGCAAAGGCAAGTGCACAGTAAATGTGCTAACAGGAGTGTGGACATTGTGCAAAGACAAGAGTGCACAATAAATGTGTTAACAGGAGTGTGTGCATTGTGCAAAGACAAGTGCACAATAAATGTGCTAACAGGAGTATGTGCATTGTGCAAAGATAAGAATGCACAGTAAATGTGCTAGCAGGAGTGTGTGCATTGTGCAAAGACACAAGAGTGGAAGCTATTTTAAGTCTGGTCTCAGATTGTGGGTCAGGATACAGGGAAGAGAGGATGGCAAGGCAAAGACTTCCAAATAGCCAATTCATAACCAGGGTTTTGAAAGATGAGTAGGAGGTTTAAGGGATGGGAAAGGATATTCCAGAAAGTGGAGGAAGGAGCTGAGAAACAATCCCCAGTGCTCAGAAGGCCACGCTACTCAGCAGGGCTGGAATGTGCACAGCCTTTGTCCTGGGCAAGAGTGCACAGACAAGCTCACAGCCTGAGGAGATAAGTCCTCTATTCCCCCAGGGAGCAGCTTCTAAGTAAAGGAATTTAAATCCATTCAGGGAGGAATCATAAAACAAATGTACCAAACTGCCTGACCCTGTAGGATAATACAAGAAAAGATTAATAAAATCTCTAAGGAAAAAAGAAAAATAGACTTCAAGAGCCTGTGTCTTACAGAAAAGCATGCACCAATCAAAGGGAGCTGATGAATTTGAGGGTCTTTTATATTTCCAAGAGACTAAATCCCAAACACTTCTGTAATTTAAATGCATTGTATTTCTGGATTAAATTTAAATTTAATTTTTTCTTTGCCATTTTTACAATGACTTCCTCTTTCGAATTTTTAAGAACTTTAGCACAGTGAATAAGTACCGTTCCTATTTTGTGTGTGTGTGTGCTAAAATATATCACTAAAATTCACTCTGAAGCAGCATGTCTCTTAGGAATGTACTAAAACACACATTTATTTGAGAACAGTAGACAGTCGGCCTGAGATTAAAAAAAAATACTCATTAAAATCAAAATTGAAATTCCTTCAGAAATGCATAGTAAATAGAGACTATTCTTCTACAAGGACTCAGCGATCCTAACAGCCTAGCCCTGGCCAGAGTTCCTTCTGCTGTACGCTATTTCAGTCTTTCCCACCCGCTGCGTACACAGCGACACATTTGAAGGGCAAAACGACAATTCCTGATATTCCAAACCCTGACAAGGGATTTGTGTGTTTTGTTGTTTTTTGAGACAGGGTCTTTTCATGAAGACTAGGCTGGCCTCAGACCTACTATCCCCCTGCCTTAGCTTCCAGAACGCCGGCGTTATAAGTATTTGCTACCGCATAGAGTTTGTAAATAGCGTGTCATCATACAAGGGTAGAGCTGTGCTCCACGGAGGACTCCAGCAGTGAACCTAGCATATATAAAACCTGTGCCAAAACAGTATACAGTACTCAAAGATAAACTATAGAGCGTTAAAATCCTTTTTAAAGTTCACCTGGAGGCCTGCAGAGACGGCTCTGCTGTGAACGCTGGAGGCTCTTCCAGAGGATTCAATTTCAACTCCCAGCACCCAAGTTGGGCAGCTCACCCCCTGCCTGTAACTTCAGCTCCAAGGGATCCCGTGCCCACTTATAACCTCCGCGAGTACCAGTTCGCACTCATGCAAACTGGACTTACACGTGGACATACACTCGCACGTGAAAAAAGTTTTTCATTTAAATTTCATTTGAGCGGACGCAATTCACAAACCAAGTAGCTTCCTATCAGAGATGATTGAGGCTCCACCAAAGGAGATAGAAGATTGCAGGAACTAGAAAGATGGCTCAGTGGTTAAGAGTACTGTCTGCTCTTACAGAGAATCTGGGTTCAATTCCCAGCACTTACATGGAGACTCATAACCACCTCTAATGCCGATAGGAATGTGCTGCCCTCTTATGGCCTCCTCAGACATTGCATGTGCAGGCAAAAGAGCCATTCATCTCAACATAGGCCTGGCGGTGGTGGTGTGGTGGTGAACGCCTTTCATCCCAGCACTCAGGAGGCAGAGGCAGATGGATCTCTGTGAGTTCGAGGCTAGCCTGGTCTACAAGAGCTGTCCAGCCTACAGCATCTTCAACACAAAGCCACAGACCTGTGAAGGAAGGAAAAGGCTTTTGGATTCCAACGGCGTGAAGTCTAGAGACGCGTGGCAGGGTGAAGGTTTGTGTGAGCTCCTAGGAACTGTGTTGCAAAGAAACCAGCTTTGTCTCTGCACCACATGCATGCAGTGCCTGCAGAGCCCAGAAGGAGGCCCCAGACACCCTGGTCCTGGAGTCACAGGTGGTTGTGATCCACGAACCTGCAGGGAATCAAACTCAAGTCCTCTGCAAGGGCAGCCAGTGTTCTTTTTCCTCCAAACCCCCACCTGACACTTCTTAAGTATCTTTGACTCAGAGATATTTTTTTATGTCAAAGGGGAATTTATTTTGCGTGACATCATCCAGTTTCCTTCGCCTTCCAATCAATTGACTAACGGTGGCTTAAGTCAAAGAATAAAAGGAGTGGGCAGAGGAGTAAAAGGAGGAGAAAAACTATCAACGGCGTGAAAATGAGTCCTCTAAGCAGGTTCTGCAGGAGGCCTGCCTGCAATGGTTTGAGAGGTTTGAGAGGCCCTGACTCCAAGACCCCAAATCAGTGATGTCCGCACACAGTATCAGGCGTTCCCATCACTCCAGGCTGTTTCCCATCGGCCTTCCATCACCTGAAAACGTGACCGCTCTGAGGTTTTATAGTCACAGTGAAAAGGCGTGAGACTTGGGATGGCGCAGAGCGGTGGGGGGGGGGGGTCGCAAAATTCAACAACGGCAAGGGCTCTTACCTCGAAGAAATAAAAGATGGTGTTTATCCTAGAGCAAAATATGAGTGGCCGTGGCCTGGAAGTAGAGATTTGGGTCTCCCTAGCAGCAGTGCTCCAAGGAGGCAGCAATTTTGTGGGCCTTCTATAGTGACTAGGACGAGAAAACCATAAATCAAGACACCGGACACCGTGCAACTACATTGATGGGAACACCACGCCTTAGGATGAACTACTCTGATGGCGACCTTAGATGCTGCATGACGACTCTCTTGGCCCCGTGGCCGATGGGAAGCTGGGTTTCTGTTAAGTTTGTACAGCCTAGGTTTTCGCCTGTGCGGCGGGATGTTCAGTCCAGCTTTATCGCTTAGCGACAGGATTCTAGGTCCAAAACAAATTGGGGCGAGAAATTATGATTTAGTGGGTCAAAGGTCACCCAAGAAAAATTGTAATTAGGCTTTGGATTTGCGGCATCCCAGATCTCCACATCACTGAAATTTTAGTCAGTCAGTCAGCACTTGCAGATATGGCTTTTTTTTTCTAAGAATTTTGGTCCACAGAAGGAAGAAAGAGATATTTGAAATGAAGGCAGCCCCAGCCCCAGGGGACTGCTGGAATGCTAGGGCCCTGACTGATGTATAGTCTTTCTCTATTTAAAAAAAAAAAAAAAAGCCTCTCCTCCTTGCATTTTGAATCCCCAGTCCCTGTTTCTCTGCTTTAGTTTTGTTCTCTTTCTTCTCTGCAGGAACCTCCCGACTCCCACTTCTCCCTCCTCTGTCCTGTTGAGGTTTCTCAGCAATCCTGGGGCAACATTTAATGGTTTGCAGCTTGACTTTTTTTTCAGACTATTTTAAGATAGGGAGATTTCTGTGTCCCCATCGCAGGCTGTTCCAGAAGCAGAAGGTGAGAAAGAATGTGCTACCTCTTCTTATGCCCTACTGGGAGCTGGTGCCAGGGTTTCCTGGGCTCCTTCTGAAGGAGAATGACAGCTCTCAAATCTCAGGCCGGTTGGGCTGGGCTGACAAGAGTCTAAAGGTGTAACTGGGGCCAACAAATTAGCAGAAAATCAGCAATAACTAAACTCTGCCCATTGCCCAGACTGTCTGTGAGGGGGAAAATTTTTTTTCTTCATTTCTAATGCTCTTAAAGAGGAATGAAGCCTGCACCTTAATTTTGTTGCTGTTGGCTGCTAAACTGATTGCCAGAAACTTTGACTTTATCGTCAAGAACAAACTGATGGGGGTTGAGGGGATGTGTGGGAAATAGCTCAATTGTTCCCATGCTCATCACACAAGAGGGAGGTCCTGAGTCTGCATCCTCAGCACTCATGTACGAAGAAGCAAGGTGTGGTGGCATGCCCCTGAAATCACAATGTTTGGGGCTCAGAGACAGCAGGATTTGGCGGGGAACTTGTTCAGTCAGCAATAGCCTAATCGGCAGTCTCCAGACCAGAGAAAGACCCTGCCTCAAACACACAAGGTGACCAGCACCTGAAGACTGACAACCAAATTTGACCTCTGGCCCGTCCATGCACACACATACAGGTCAAGAGAGCAGAGGCGAGAACAGATTAAGCTAAGGAAATTGAACTCAGCAAACTCTAATTATATTTGAGACTTAGTTAGGGTTTTATCACTGTGAAGAGAAACCATGACTACAGAAATTCTTATAAAGGAAAATTTAATTGGAGCTGGCTTGCAGGTCACAGGTTTAGTCCATTATCGTCATGGTGGGAAGCATGGCGACATGCAGGCAGGCGTGGTGCTGGAGAGGGAGCTGAGAGCTCTGTGTCTGGATCAGAAGGCAGCAGGAAGAGAAAGCGATATTTGTCTTGGTTTGAGTTTCTGAGACCTCAAAACCCACCCCCAGTGACACATTTCCTCCAACAAGGCCACACCTACTCCAACAAGGCCACACCTCCTGATAGCACCCTCCCTGTGAGCCTTTGGGGGCCACTTTATTCAAACCACCACAGTTTGCCTTACCAGGATCCCCGAATCCTTTAGTAGCAGACATGGTAGAGTAGAGACGATGCTCGGTCTGACCTGTGTCCCACAAGCCTTAGACTTGGCCCCCGGCCTGTGTGTTATTGGGATGTGGTGGAACACTTGAGAGGTGGCTTCTAGTGGGAGGAAGTGAAGTCACTGAGGAGTTCCTGTAAAGGGGATTTTGGGGCTCCAGCCCCTTGCTTTCTCTCCGGAACCATGAGGGATATAGATGCCCTCTGACATGAGATTCTGAGCTACCAGCTCAGACGAGCAAGGCCAAGGTTTCAAGTCTAAACCTTGGACTCCGTGAGTCAAGTCTGTCCTTCCCTCGTTAGGTTGATGGTGCCAGGCATTTTATCACAGTAAATGCTCACTAGCACTGGTTAATCCTTGCAGGCTTTCCTAAATTCATCTTTCTACACAACTCTTTCTCAGCATCTTCCTCTCCTCAAAGATGACGGTTTCCTGGGGAGTTCTGAGTTTCATGCTAACATACGATACTTGGGTCTTGGAACCCTTTTGCTCTCAGAAGTTCATAAGGGCTCAAGAGAGTTTTGGTCTATTACTATTCAACACTGAAAATTAATAAAATTAAAAAAAATAAAAACTAGCTGTGAGGATACATACCTATAACCCCACACTTAGGAGGTAGAGGCAAGAGGATCAAAGCAGTTCTGAGGCCAGCCTGGGCTACACAGCAAGACCTTGTCTCAGAAAAAAAAAGTTTAAATGTATGGACCCATTTCAGATGCTAAAATAAACCTATTATGTTATCATAATATTTTTATTTTTAAAAGTAACTTTCCCCAAACCAAAATAGTCTGTGAGGAAGGAGTGTCACCGCAAATCTCCTCCATGTCGGGCTCAGTAGAGAATATCTCATGCTAGTATCTGCTTCCCGGCTGTCTCGGAAGCCATGGTGTAGGTCAAGGGAAATAAAAGTGGCAATCTTAATATCTCTAACAACCCCCCGAAGAAGCCTTGTCCTTGCTTTGGAGATGTCTAAACTTAGAGTAAAGAGCCTGCAAGAACAGGAAGGGGAAGAAGGAATAACCAACTATGTATGGGGGTCTCCCACATGCCAACACACAGGGAACTTGCAGTAATAATAACAGGCTTTGTCTGGTTCACCAGCATGGTCGTCATTTCGTCCTTTGTCGGTGCGTGAGGAAACACACTCACAGGGGTTATACAGCTGATCCAGCACCAGATGGTTGACAAGAGGCAAATCCAATCTGAAGCTGAGCTGGGGATCTCCAAATACCTTCAAATACCTCATGTCGTGGTATTAACTCTCTATCACTCATAACAAAATCAATTTCCCCAGATAGCAGTACATATCATCTCACCACTAAGTCAACCTGAAGTCCTCAGCTTGATGCAGTTAACTCTTCCCTCTGAGTCTGACATTCAAGCTGTTACTGTCTGGGTTCTCACTCAGAGGTTCTGTGGAGGAACGCTCTTCCAAGCTGATCTAGGCCATCCGCCATATTTAGTCCCATTCAGGGCTGAGTCTCTCATTCTCTCTACTGGTCACTGGACCCTGGAAGCTGCTCTCAGGTCCTGCCCATTTCACTGTCTCCATCCTTCTTTACTTCTGTTCCCATTTCCCAGCATTTCCAGGGTTGAAATCTCTGTGATGACTCCACTCTGTCCATCTGAACCTCAACCCTGCCAATTACCCAGCTCGTGTCCTTCAGAACCAGGTAGGTAAAAATCTCTTGGTTTCACAGCAACTGACCTGTTACCTTCTTTCACTTTCTGCATTGATATAATTATTCATCTTGACCTTTGCCCGCCAACTCCCATGGCTCAGTGTTCCTAAGTTTAAATAAAGAGGAGAATTAGTTATGTTTGGTTCATGATGGCGGTCTCCTTCATTTCCTCTCAAAATATCTTTTTTCCTTGTTTCATTCAAGATGCTTCTGTCTTCATCACTTTTTTATCACTGTGACAAGACACCATGACCAAGACAACTTATAAGAAAAAGCATTTGACTTGGGGCTCCTGGTTCCGAGGGTTAGAGTCCATAACCATCCTTGCAGGGAGCGTGGCAGCAGGCGAGCAGTAAGTTGGGCTGATGCTGGCGCAGCTGAGAGCTCACATCTGAGCCATAAACACAAGGGAAGGCAAGCAAGCTGGGAATAGATGGGTTTGTGAAACTTCAAAACCCACCCCATGACACACCTCTTCCAGCAAGGTCATGCCTTCTAATCCTTCCCCAAGAGTTCCACCAGGCATTCAGCTATATGAGCCTCTAGGGACCATTCTCGTCCAAACCACCACAACGTTTCTGGAGAGATGGCTCGGAGGTTAAGAGCATTGCCTGCTCTTCCAAAGGTCCTGAGTTCAATTCCCAGCAACGTTATGGTGGCTCACAACTATCTGTAATGGGGTCTGGTGCCCTCTTCTGGCCTGAAGGCATACACACACAGACAGAATATTGGATACATAATAAATAAATAAATATTTTTTAAAAATAACAAAAAAACAATAGATTTACTAAGAACATATTATGATTTTAGGACCAACAGCTATATAGTTCTACAGTTCCAGGCAAAGCCTTGTTAAATATTCAAAAGGAGTACCAATTCATCAGAGCATCACAAAATGCCTTGGGGAGATTGGAAATCATCTTTCTTTCATGTCCTGCTGCTCATCTGTAGAATTATTATCACTGTGTTAGTCAGACTTTCGTCATGATATATTTGGCTCATAGTTTCCGAAACAAAGCAGGGCATCTCAGAGCATGAAGACAAGACAGCCAGAGAGGCAGCAGCTGTACAAGCTGGCTGTGGATTTCTCCTTGCTTTCCATGTGTTCCCCAGACTACAGAATGTTGCTGATATATTCAGAGTCAGAGGGGGCTATCCCTGTGCCAACTCAGCCAGTCACCTCCGGAAACACTGTCACAAGCAAACCCGAAGTGTGTTTCATTGTCTCCCAGACACTGAAACCCAGTCAAGTTGTCAAAGTTAACCATCACAGCCACCCAAAAAGCATGGCATTAATAACCATTTATTTTTGGCTTTATTTTTCAGTCAATTTTTTGCTTTTAAATTGAAAAAAAAAAAAGACTCACTATTCAGTTACTGTGTGTCTCCTCCTCCTCAGGGATTGCTGGCCACCGATCTATGAGGGAAGAGGAAGCAGTATGGGGGAATAGAGTTCAGATTCTCTGTGAGCACAGTGGAAATAGCCTTCCTGGAACAAGCTTCAGTAAGACGGACCAACTTTGTGCCAGAGTGAGGGAGACAGGCAGGATGGGGGCAGTGGCGTGTGGCAGCACACTCCCCCGAACAACTGGCGCACAGTACCTGATTATGATAGGAGCGGTAGTCGGGGAGCATTTGCAGGGAACTGTGTCAAAGGTCATACTTAAGTCAGACATTCAAGATCGGGGATAGCCTCCATAGAAAGTCAGGCAGAGAGTAGAAAGCCCCTGTGTGGGAAGGGAGTCCCCGTTTTGTGCCAAGCTCAGAGAGTTGTCCTGCAACGTAAGCAACAGGGCCTTCCAACAGATTACCAAGTGTAGATATTCACTGTGATATATGCACGGTGCCATCTTAAGGCACTGATAACAGAATCAGTATAGTCTATAATTTTAAGTATGTAATTATTAATTAATTGAAAAAATCTCACACAAGAAGCAGGCATGAGAGCAGGAGGACAAGGGGACAGGAGCCATGAAGGACAGGTGCCATCACAGACCCAGAGTGTCAGCATAGCTCAGCGCAATGCAATCATCACGCCCCCAATGAATCAACTAGTAACACGTGTTAGATCAGATAGTTCTGGAGTATTCTATCTGCGTCTCTAAGGATATAGGTGTCTTAGTTAGGGTTCCTGTTGATCTGAAGAGGTACCATGGATACAACAACTCTTATAAAGTTTACTGGGGTTGGCTTGCAGCTCTAAGGTTTACTCCATTGTCATCATCGCTGGAAGCACGGCGGACACAGGCAGACATGGTGCTGGAGAGGGAGCTGAGAGCCCTGCATCTGGATCTGCAGGCAGCAGGAAGAGAGAGATTCTGGGTCTGGCTTGAGATTCTGAGATCTCAAACCCCACCTCCAGGGACACCTACAAGGCCATAACTCCTAATAGTGCCATTCTGTAGGAGCCTACAGGGATAACTGTCTTTCAAACCACCTCCACAAGTGAAATATAATCAATATAATCAACAATAACAATATAATCAAAAATAATATAATTAAAACCAGAGAAACGACTCTGCAGTTAAGCACACCAGCTGCCCTTTCAGAACACCCAGCACCCACGTGGTGGCTCACAAACATCTGTAGCTCCAATTCCAAAGGGTCCAATGCTCTCTTCTGGCCTCCATAGGCACTAGGGATGCAGGCACAACCCCAAACACATTAAATAATTAAATATAGAAGACTTAAATCTGTCAACTTCGAGCTTTGAGAAAACGACACATTACCTAGTATATGTTTGATTGGATAGCTTTAGGATCTTCTTGCACATCTAAGGACATATATGAGACGTAAACACAGCGCTGGAAGGATGGCTCAGCAGGTATAGGTGGCTGCCACCAAACCCAACAACCTAAGTTCAAGTCCCAGGATCACTTGGAAAGAGAGAAATGGCTTCTGCTAGCTTTCCTTCGACCTTCAACTATGTACTGTGTTGCCTGTGTACATAGCACACACATGCACACACATGCAACACACACTGCACTGCACACACGCTGCACATGCATGCTTGCGCACACACATACATACACACAACACACAAATGATAAATAAATAATAAAATGTAATAAACAATTTTAAGATGCATGATTTAAGTCTATCTGATTAGAGCTTTAAGTACAGGGAGCTGTGTTCATCCTCACCCCTTGTGGAGCTGGGAGAATTCTACATTAAGTTAACGTATCAGCGTAAGTCCTAGAGTTCCAGCCTAGAGATCCAAGTGCAAACATAGAAAGGGACTCACAGGATCCGCAATGGCGTGGAACTGCCTTTTAGATTTAACTCCACTTACATGCAGCAGCGCACCTGAACCCAGAAGATTCCATTTTCCCTATCTTGGTGAGTTTCCATAAACAAGCATAACAAGAAATAAAAGTGACGAACATTTTTTATGAACTGCAGCAGGTAAGGAAAACGTGGAAGTTTTTCCAGAGCGGTTCTCTCTCTACCCAAAAAGGGAAAGTGTGGGAATTTTCTGTGGAGGTTTGAGGTGGTTTGGAAGAAAGTGGCCCCCAAAGAGAGTGGCACTATTAGGAGGTGTGGCCTTGCTGAAACACCCATGACCTTGTTAGAGGAAGTGTGACATTCTGAGGGTAGACTTTGAGTCCCTTTTGCTCAAGCTTCCCTCCGGGGTGACATTTGGACCACTTCCTGCTGCCTACAAGATGTAGGACTCTCACCTCCTTCTCCATCACTGTGTGTGCTGCACACTGCCGTGTCCCACTGTGATGATAATGGACTGAACCTCCGAACCATAAACAAGCCACCCCAGTGAAATTTCTTCATTTAAAAGAGTCGCTGTGGTCATGGTGTCTCTTCTGAGAAACAGAAACACTAAGACAAGCCTGTACCCATTCACATGGGAAAGTGTTTCACATTCCTGAGCATGCTCAGTTTACAGTAGTGCTTCAAGAAGAAAGATGGATGACAAGGGCTGAGAAGATGGCTCCATGGGTAAAAGCACCTCCCACAAAAGTAAGAGGACCTTAATTCAAATCTCCAACAGCCACACAAAAGCCAGGCATGGCTTGCATGCCTATGTCTCCAGCACTGGGGATGGAGACAGGTGGATGCCGGGAGCTCTCCACCTCAGATTCAGGGTTTCTCTCAAGGAAGGATGGACAGGTCAGCAAACTGCCTCAAGTGCTTGCTATCGAGACTGACAACCTAAGCTCAATTTCCCAGCAAGTTGTCCTCTGACCTCCATACTGGCCACAGGTACCATGACATATTCTTGCTCTCTCTCTCTCTCTCTCTCTCTCTCTCTCTCTCTCTCTCCCCTCTCTCTCCTCTCTCTTCTCTCTCCTCTCTCTCTCTCGCTCTCTCTCTCTCTCTCTCTCTCTCTCTTCCCTCTCTTTCTCTCTCTCCTCTCTCTCTCTCTCTCTCTCTCTCTCTCTCTCTCTCTCTTTCACACACACACATGCAAATGTAAGAATAAAAACTACACATGTTTGGTGCATGATCAGTTCAAGGTCATTGAGCCTTTCTGGAAAGGTTAAGGGGTGTGCAGGAATACCTCTGAGCCTACTCACCTGGTGTCAAGGTGACAGACAGAAATGCCTGTGGTGTTTGCTTCAAAATGTTATACCTGAAACAAAGGGGAAGGATGCTTTGGCGGCACCTTAACAGGCAATCAGTCCTAAAGGAGTGTGTCTCAGGGAGTGACTAGCAGTAATACTAGTTTCAAAAGGAGAAAGCCGTGCTTTTGTGTGTGGTTTGCTCACGTGATTTGCTCACGTGGTAACGTGACGACAGCCCCTGAAGACTAGAAGTTACACGAGGTCATCGCCATCCTTTCAGCAGCCTTAGCCTGACTCTCAGAAGAAACTAGAAGTTGAGAAATTCTCTTTACTATTGTCCTTTCCTTTTCCAGTCCTGTATAGGGCTCCTGCTTTTCATAAACACATTTCATTTTAAAGTGAGATTGCTGAGGCCTCCATTGCCGTAAAACATTGATATTGCCATGTTAGCCTGAAAGCATTAATGCTATTGTTGTTGTTGTTCTATTTGAATTTGAAAATGAATTATTTTATAAAAAAGAAGCAAATCATTTAGAAACCTTAAAAACAGTTTAGGAAAGGACTAGTGAAAACAGGCGTAAAATATCACCTTAAAATCCACCAGAAAATGTACAGAATAGATACAGCTTGAGATCATCCGAAGTCCCGGGTTCAATAAGAACATTTCCACACTAGTGCATCATATGCTCTGAGCTCGTTCATCCCTCAACCTCCGCTTTCACCTTCATCCCTTGTTCATCCCTCAACCTCCGCTTCCTCTCCCCTCCCCATCACGTTAGCCACCTTCATTCGTCAAGGGACTTTCCTAATACTTTCATGTCATGTGTACATCTGTGATTTTATGCACCGCTCTAAAATCTTGGACCCGAAAACAAGAGCGTTTGATTTTGCCTCTCACACTGAACTCAACCCCCACCCTGCTCCAGCCACCCACCCCCAAAGGGCCTATTTTGTTGGCTAGTTTTACAGCAACTTGACACTAACTAGAGTCAGCTATGAGGACAGAACCTCAATTCAGAGAACTTTCCAGAAGAGTGAGATGTAGACAATGTGGAGCATTTTTTTAACTAGTAGTTAATTTGTGAGAGAGTTCATTGTGGGGGGTGCCACCCTGGGCTGGTAGTTCTAGGTTCTGTAAGAAAGCAGGCTGAGCGGTCCATGGGGAACAAGTCAACAAGAAGCATCCTGCCACGGCCTCTGCATCAGCTTTTACTTCCAGGTTCCTGCCATGTGTGAGTTCCTGTCCTGACTTCCTTCATTGTTGAACAGTGACATGGAAGCTGTCTTAGGGTTTCTATTGCCATGAAAGATACTGTGGCCATGACAACTTTTATAAAGGAAAGCATTTAATTGGATGGCTTATAGTTCAGACACTTCATTCATTATCATCACGGTGGGGCAGGGCAACATGCAGGCAGACGTGAGAAGGAGTTGAGAGATTACATCTTGATATCAGCAACAGGAAGTGAACTGAGATACTGGGCATAACTTGAGCATATATGAGCCCTCAAAGCCTGCCTCTACAGTTACAAACTTCCTTCAACAAGGCCAGGCCTACTCTAACAAAACCACACCTCCCAGTAATGCCATCCCCTATGAGTTTATGAGAGCCACTTGCATTCACACTACTACAGAAGTATAAAGTAGATAAACCCTTTCCCCCCAAAGTTGCTTTCAGTCACTGTGATTTGTCACAGCGACAGTAGCCCTAACTATAACACCTACGTTAAAGGTTCTACGTGGCTGATAGAGTGAGTCAGCTTCTGTGAATGGGGAGAGATGGAGCGCTGCAGGGCTGGAGCCAAATTACCTGGCACCGTCTTAAGCCCCTTAGTAACCACTCAGTGCCCACCCACCTCTGAGCCTGGCCAGGGACCATCTGTATGATGCTTGGGTAAATTCTTTCTGAATATACTAATGAACCACACACTTCCACCTACCAGGTTAAGAGTATCATCAGAGGCAACGTCTAAATCCTGTAGCAGGGACCAGGGTTAGCAGCACCCACAGTTCTGGGCCCTTGAACGTCGATCATCAATCAAGGAAACATGTGACAGACTTATCCACAGCCAATCTTATGAAAACATTTTCTCAACCAAGTGCCTGCTCTTCTCAAACCAAAGTACGCCAGCCTCAGAAAGACGGTTATCATACATGTTCTCTCACCTGTGATTCTTAGATTTCATTTAGCTATGCAAAATCATGTATGTATGTAGGTATGTATGTATGACATGTAAGTAGACTTAAAACTGTCTAGGGTAACTGACGGGAAGGGAGGTAGAGAAGTGGGGATAGGGAGAACATGCTCAACACACAATATACACTTGTAGGAAAATTTTACAATATAATTACAAATGTGCATGTGAATGTTGTTGAAGATGCTAGATTATTTCCGGACACTAACTCCCTGGATATGAAATGAATGCTGTCCACTGGATACCCACCACATGTCCTGGCTTTGCTCATCAGAAGTCCCAGTTTTTACTGTGTTGGGAATGCACTACTCATTTCCCTTATCTTGTGACAAGATGCCCGGCAGAACAACTTAAGGGAACACAGGGGTTTTTTGTTTGCCTCTAACTTCAGAGGGTTTCAGTCCATCGTACTGGGGAAGGCTCAGCTTCACCCAAGGTGGCTGGACTGTGTAGTGAGGCAGGAAGCAGAGGACGGGGCCAAAACCAGGGGTCTGTGGCCACCAGATAGTCCCTTCCTCTAATCCCTCAGCTGATGTTCCCTGTTCCTGAGAGTGTCAGGTTGACAACTGAAGCTTCAGTGACAGTAACTGTGAGCATTACTATAAACTTTCTCCTTTTTCCAGTATGGTAGGTTAAAAAGGGACATCTTTTTAGGTGTTTGTTTCGTTTTCTCTGCTTAAAACTAAAGTGGCTTGTGCTCGTATTGCTACCCGCACGTCTCCATCTGTGGATAATGCTAGCTTGAGGGCCATTTTTCTGTTGGTAAGATTTTCTCTCTCTTAGGAATTCATAAGAGCAATTTAAAAATATAAGTTATATTTTTACTTTACTTCTTTTTGGAAATTCTTTTCCTTGACAGTCTTTTCCATTAAAACTAGAACTTAGTGTTTCCGCATTGTCTAAAAAGAAAATAGAAATTCAATCTCTTGAATTTGAGCTCCGAAATGCACACTTGATAGCTGCAATAGAGATGATAATCTCTGAAGTCATAAGAACAGTGAATGTAAATGTCAGGTTTAAAGCCAGGAAAATACCAAGGGCCAAAACCTGACACATTTACTGCATTAAAGTTTATACTCGGTGGTATTAAAGAAAATGTGAGATGGTAAAAAAGGGCCAGTTCTCTCTTTCAAAGTGAATTAAATGAAAGTCACTTGGTATCCGACATTCAGACAGATTCGAAGCTCTGACTGCAAAACACTGGGATTTTCCTATGTGACTTCAGCTCACATCCAGTGTCACTGAATGATATGTATACTGAACCTCAGAAGCACGCATCCTCTATGACTGTGCAGAACAGAAGGGAATCTCCGCCTGGGTTAGTTCCATGCCTCCAAGAGTGGAGGTCTTGGCCTTTCCTACAAGATGAAAGGATCAAGACCCATCTAAAGTCCCTGGACCAAGAAAGATACAGTAGTAACTATACATAAAAGGGGTCTAGAAGAGACTGTCATCTTCTTACAAAGAGATGGCTGAGAGACTCAGGGGCATCGGATCAAAGCCACACCTTCCTCAGATGGGGTAATAGCTTTGTGAACCATGAGCTGTGACCAATACAAAAACATCAGAGACTATAAATGTCAGCAGACGATGCAGAGTGTTAGAGGCTGCAGAGGCAAGTGCCATGTCCACCTACATGCACTCCCTAGTGTAACACACCCAAGGACCAGGTCATCCTCTTTCTACCTACGCCAGGGACCTCCCAACCACCTTGAACACTGTGGTGGTTTGAATAAGAATGACCCCCATAGGCCCATAGATTTGAATGCTTAGTCACCAGGGAATGGAACTATTTGAAAAGATTAGGAGGTGTGGCCTTGTTGGGGGAAGTGCACCACTGGGGGTGGTCTTTGAAGTTTTAAATGCACATGCCAAACCCAGAATCAGTCAATCTCTCTCTCTCTCTCTCTCTCTCTCTCTCTCTCTCTCTCTCTCTCTCCCTATCTATCTCTCTCTCTGCCTGCAGAGGAAAATGCAGCTCTTAGCTACTGCTCCAGTACCATGTTCCCCGTTGTGATGATAGTGGACTAAGCCTTTGAAACTGTAGGCAAGCCCCCATAATGCTTCCCTTTATAAGAATTGCCTTGGTTATGGTGTCTCTTTCCAACAACTGACTAAGACATGTACCTAGGGAGTAGAGGTGCAATGTAAGAAGTCTATAGAAAACCCTGAACCCTGAGGAACCACTAGATTTTAGTAAGTTTACTAAGAAGTAGCTATAGTACATTTTTACTAATAAAAGATGAAGCTAAATGTTATAACACCAAATTCTAAATAAAGCTGCACTGGTGCACATAATAGTTCCACACTAGAAATCATTTTCCAGCCCATATCCATTGCATGCATTACCATTGCATGCGAAACCAATGTTTTCCTAGGCTATAATTTATCCTTCAACCCTTTCAGGATAGTATTTTGTTGCTGTTAAATTGAGTTATTCTATTAACTGGGCTGTGTGTGTGAGTGCACATGTATATCCATGATGGGAGAGCATGTGTGCTACGCAGTACATATGCAGGTCAGAAGACAGCTGCTAGAGTTGGTTCCTGCCATCCACCTTTATCTGGTTTCAAGGGATGGAATTTGAGTATGTTTAAGGAGCGCTTGACCCACTGATCGTTCAGTTTCTCCCAGGTTACTATTAGTTTGGTATTTTGCTTTTGGGGGTTTTGCATTTTAAGTTTTTAAATTTATTCCCGTGTGTTTTCTGGGATGGGTATGATGTTTTGAAAGTTTTTATTACCCAAAATGATAAAAACATATGACAATATTTTCTCCACTATTCTTATGGTTTTATTTACACATATGAATGAGAGTTGGGTATGACTAAGCTGATTTCAGTACAGCGTTTTAGTGTGATTATCAAACGACCCTCAAAGGTCTTATGTGAAAGACTTAGTCCCCACCCTAGTTCTGTTGAAAGATGATAGAAATGTAAGAGGTGGAGCCTTGAGTGCAGGTCTATATTTAAAGGGAATTGTAGACTCTGGTTATTTTTTTCTTGAACCAAGGCTTAAATGTTCCATGATGTCATCGTGAAATACAGCCACACACAGGCCCAAAAGCAACAGGATCAAGACCATGTGGACCAAAACCACCAAAACAAACCTCCTGTCTTTATATGTTGATTAACTGCAGGATTTGTTACAGGGACAGAGGGTTACTAATGCATGCAGAGGTCAAAAGAATAAATGCATTTTTCCAAGTGATCACCACCTTCCCTTACATGATTCATTAAGTAGTTTATATTTCTATTAATATATATTTAACAGAAGATTAACATAATTGACTTTTTATATACACAAATATTGCTTTCTCAGTTGTTTCATTTTGTTCCCTAAGCAGATAGTATGGTAATATTCTACAAGATATTTTATCCTCCAAAGCTTTATAGTACACTTTAGTATGTCATTAATTAGTTATCTTCTCATAAACATTTATTGTAAAACTTTTTTCAAGTAAAAATTAATTTCGTCTGTTCCCCAAAACATAGTTGAAATATTTTGTCCATTTTTTCTAAATATTTATTTATTTATTTAGAGTACTTTGAGGCTTTGCCTGCATGTATGTCTGTATGAGGATGTCAGATCCGCTGGAACTGGAGTTACAGACAGTTGTGAGCTGCCGTGTAGGTGCTGAGAACTGAAACAGGGCCTTTGGAAGAACAGTCAGTGTTCTTAACTGCTGAGCCATCTCTCTGCCCCAATTTTATTCATTTTTAGTGAAAGTACAGATCATTTTTTTTTTTTTGACAGAGGTTTCGCCATTTGTTGGCGAAGGTTTCTGTCCTGTGTGGTCCAACAGATGTTCAGTCCCAAAGAAACACACAGAGGTCTGCATTAATTATAAACTGGTTGGTCTATTAGCTCAGGCTTTGTTACTAACTAATTCTTACATCTTAAATTAACCCATAATTCTTGTCTGTGTTAGCCATGTGGCTTGGTATATTATATCAGTGAGGCATTCTCATCTTGCTTCTTCTTGGACTGGGTGACAACTGCAATCTGAGCCTTTCCTCTTCCCAGAATTCTCCTGTTCTGGTCGCCCCACCTATACTTCCTGCCTGGCTACTGGCCAATCAGCATTTTATTAAACCAATACAACTGACAAATCATCACAGGGCACAAGACCATTGTTCCACAGCAATTTTTATACTGCTGAGTTTTCCTATTCAAGTAAGTTAGTAATAATGTATGTAAATTAAAGACCTTTATTATACAATTAATAACCAGTTAAGTGCTATTAAGATAGAGAAAAGTCCATTTATAATGTTAACAAGTATACGAAAATACCTAGGAAATTTTTCTCAAGAAGTATGCAGAACCCATATTAGAAAACTCCTACATGTTCCTAAAAGACACAGAAAGTAAATAAACAAAAAACTATATTGGCTTCTAACTTAACAAATCTCATTAAGATACCCACAAAATTACAATGAAATTAGACTAGGCAGGATGATACTAAACTTCATGTGGAAAATTATAATACTATCAATGAATTTTAAAAACGTTAAAAAAAATACTCAAGTTTATATTCAATGTCAATATGTGATAAAATGGCATCTGAAGTCCCAATAACAAAATTAAACTTCTCATAATTGGTTGGAACAATTGTTTAGTTATTTGAGAAGAGATAAAATTTGATCCATACTCCTCAAAAGATGCCCCCTCCCCCAGGTACACTTCTCCTCTCCAAAACGGCAAGAAATAAGAACGGTAAAAATTATCTAGGTGTGGTGGCTTCTGCCTATGATCCCGCGCTTGGGAAGTGGAAGCAAAAGCCCAATCTAGGCTACCCAACAAGTTTGAGGCCCAATCTGACCTCATGATCTGCTCACCTAAACCACCTGAATGCCTGGATTATCTGTGGGCACCACCAAGACAAAGTAAACACTCTGTGTTGATATCAAAATCACCTTCCGACATGTGCTATGAACACCAGGCTCTAGGCAATACCTCATTGCTAAAGCCGCCTCAGTGAGTAAATCACTAGCTCTGAGTTTCACAGGTTTCCGTCATTCTCTCTGCGATGTATGCAGCAGATGTCAGAGAGTGACAGCTCCTAAAATGAAAACCAAGTAGGAACAGGAGAAACAGTGTGCTTCCAACCAGGGCTGCCAGGGCGGCTGTGGCGAGGAAAGCGTTCCCATAAGGAGGAAGTCCACTTTGCAATCGGAGGCTGAAGACTGAAAACACCTTAATTCAATATTAATAATATAAAACTATTGTGTGCATAAAAGGGGAGCTTGTAATCCCCCTTTTGTCCCTTCAGATGCCAATAGTGTTCTACAAAAAGCAAAGGGGCGTTAGAGGCAATGTTCAGGAAGGGGACACTTGCCCGGTACTATAAGTGTACCCAAATGTACACTCTTGACTACCAGTGAGATAACCAACACAAAGAAAGCACTGTTGCTAAAATATGGTTTGGATGATAAAATTTCTCACTAGCAATAATCCCCCTGGCATGAAATTAGCTACCTCTCCAAAAATGGCTCAGAATATACCACAGCCCAGCAGGGCACAGCGAGAATGAAACTCCCAATACGCTTTCTGTCGTGGTGCTTCTTTACAAAATGAAATGTTTCTTTTTCTTCTCGTATTCCTTTTTCTTGACTGTCGCTTGTGATATCATCTGTCACAGAGCCTTCCAGTGCTTTCTGTAGCTATGCCTAACTTAGCTATGTCCTTACAGGTGAGCTTGTTCTTGCTGTCTTAGGTTTTCTGTTCTGCCATGTTCCCAAAGAAATCACACAGAGGTCTACATTAATCATAAACTGATTGGCCCAGCATCTCAGGCTTTTTATTAACTTTTATAACGTATTAGCCCATTATTTTTGTCTATGTTAGCCACATGGTCCGGTACCTTTTTCGGTGAGGCAGGTCACATCTTCCTTCTCCTGTGGCTGGGCCAGGACTGAAGAGGAATGGGCTTTCTTCTTCCCAGAATTTTCCCATTCTCGTTGACCTACCTCTACTTCCTGTCTGGCTGTTCCTGCCTGGCTACTGACCAGTCAGCGTTTATTTAAAATATAATTGACAGAATACGGACCATTCTCCCAATGTTCTCTCTCATGTTCACACCACAGTCAACCTACTGCCATACTATATACTACCTGAGTGTATATGCGTAGATGTGTGTCATCATGATTATTACATATGATTGTTTTACAATGCATCTTCAGGTGTTACAGAATATAGACACATTGAGAAAAAGAAATAAGCTTTTTTTTTTCCTATGAGCAGTTGTCTTGTGGCTTAAGGAAGAGACCTTGGTAAACCATATCACTCACAGTTGAGTTATGGGCTTGTTAGTAAAGTTTGCAATACAATAGCATTTCCTAACTTGAACTGAAGAAAAAACTCACACGTGAGATGGAAATTTGACGAAACTTACGAAAACTTCCCTTTTAGATACATCTTACATTTTCTACTTCTACATATCTGGTATTTTATGAGTTGCTTGAGAATTGTTTTAATCCTTGTTCAACACAGGCCCTTCCCTTTACCAGTGTTTGCCCTTACCTAATGCCATCTGGTGTATATCAGCATATTACATGTCACATAACCTCCAAAGAATTCTTGGTATTATTTATAAATATTATAATATGGGTTGTAGTAAATCACGAGAAAAATGCAAACTCATCTGGAAGTCATTTAAGGGAAATCAATAAGCCCTTCACGAATTCAAGCATCATTTATATGTTGATCTGATTGGCTCACTAAATATTTCCATTGTTTCACTGAACATTGCCTGTTGTCCAAACATGCCTCAGAGTTGATCAAAGGAATCAGAGTCTATACAAAACCCTAACCTACTTGCCTGAGTGTCCTTCCATGTCACTATCCACACTGGTCAGCCTTTAGTATACAATGTGAACACTCCAAGTACACTGGTGAGAAGAAACAGGGGATTATAAATATCTTAATGTGGTTCTATGGACCACAAAAAGTAAATAAATAAAGTAACTGTCTATCATCCAGACAATCCATATAAAAGAAATTACCCATTAAAGATGACTTTGCCCAAGTTACCCCCAAATCACTACTTCATACCTGTGTATCTCTCTTCTATTCCATTGTAACTGTCAGAGAGCCCTGTAAAAGAGGCTCTTTGCACATCCTTAAACGACTCAGCTATAGTCACACGTAGTTCTATTCCCAGTGGGCTTGTGTTTATGAAGTTCTCATTGGCTTTAGCAGGACACACCCATTTCCCAGTGTCCAATCAGCCTTCCTCATTTCTAAAGGAAGAAAATGGTCCATCAATAAAGCAGGAAGCAAGCATGACAAATATCTTATTGAATATGGAATGTGAGGTTTTCTGAACTTTAGACTTCAAATAGACGATGTCCAGTGTATGCTGGACAGACAGAAGTCTTTTACAGACTGTCTCTAGAATTGAACATTGGCCTCTCACCCTGAAAGTCGAGAAGATTGTTTGCCACATCTGACAGCATCCTTTGTACCAAGCATATTACATACATTGTCCTCTTACAAAGAAGTTAAATGTCAAGGCTGTCACTAGGCATGGTGGCACAGACCTTTAAGCCCAGTACTCGGGTGGCAGAGGCAGGTGGACCTCTGTTAGCTCAAGGCTAGCCTGATCTATACAGAGAGTGCCAGGCCAACCAGATTCACACAGTAAGACCGTGCCTCCAAAAACCCAGACTGAAAAAAAAAAAAGGTTGTTGAAGCTAAAACAAATTACCTGTTGAAGGATTCATAATACAAGAGTCAGATGGACTACCAGAGGTCAGGCCCCTCCCACCATACTATGACTCTAAATATGCCCTTACTGAAAAGAGTATAAGCCAACTCACCACGACGCCCATACAGAAGGAGAGCTGTGCTCCACCCTGCTGTCGGAAGTTCAGTATTTCATCATGAGTCCCTTCTGCAAGAGAGCAGCAAGAGACAAAGGTATTAAGAGTCACTAAGGTTAAAGCTTTCTGCAACCCAGTCATTTGAACTGATGGTGTCTCTGTGAGGTTGCCACCGTGCATCAAGACTCGAGGCCTAGAGTATCTCTTAAAAGGCACCACCTCATCTCTAGGGAGTAAATGCTCTGAATTTTCTTCTTGGTATGTTCATGGGAAACAAAGGATCTTAGACAATGCCCTGGTGCCTCTCTAGACTGCCTGGTTTTCAAGACTGTAGTCTTAAAGATAATTTTTAAAAAATAGGGTGCTATATTAACATATCCTATATGTATATCTGGGCAATTAAAGAAATAGATTTTATAAGAAGAGATAAGGTAGTCACGAGAGAGAGAGAGAGAGAGAGAGAGAGAGAGAGAGAGAGAGAGAGAGAGAGGTTGGAGAGAGGAACCACAGTTAAGAGCACGGGCTGCTTTTATAACAGACCAGGGTTCGTTTCCCAGCACCCACACTGTGGCTCACAGCCGTCACAACTTCAGCTCCAAGCAAGCCAACATCCTCTTCTGACCTTCTCAGGCACCAGACACACATGTGGTGTGCATGTATACGTGCAGGTCAAAACAAAGCATTTACACACATAAAATAAAAATAAATCATTTTTTGAAAAGTGAGAGACTGAGAACAAGATAGAGATAGATACATTTTCCTCACACGCTTCCTGCTAAGGTAACAAGACTAATTATTGACACGCTAGTATACATCTGTCTGTACTTACATCCACACATTTGTATATGAATATGAATATGAAGACATGAATATTAAGACATATGAGTAGGCATTTTTGTATGATTGAACAAGTTAAGCATATTCTCAATAGCATGCATTTCTCATTTAATAATATTAAAACCTGTCAAATTGCTTTTTAAAAAAGGGTCCACACAGATATTAACAGTTAAGAGCACTTCAAAATTGGGTTTATAGAAACGGTGAAATGTGGATGCTATAAATGTAAAATTCTTCATTGCCCTACAGGGAAATAAAGCCATAACTTTGGGGTTATCTTCTTTACCATAGAGAAAAAAAAGAGAACTAATAAATGTAATCTCCTCCTAGAGTCCCACAGGGTAGCTTCTAGCCTTTTGCCAGGCTGTGAGACATTTGGCCTTTGTCCACTGTAAGCATCAGTTGAGCCAAATCTCCTTACAGTTGGGAGAAAGACAGATCTTCGGGCCGCCTAGAAAATGCTTTAGCAGGATGCTAAAGTCAGACTTTTCGCCTTACCTCCAAGTTTAGGGTGGACTTCCTTAGCAATAGATGACGGGTGCCCTTCTGGACAGATATGCCACAAATTCACTTTTCACGGCTGCACCAGCCATGTGCAGTAAAAACGCTTTACAAACATTGCAACAATCCCACTATTGATGAACATGGGGTTTGTTTCCAAGGTTCTGGCCAGTGTTGTTTTAATATCTTCATATACATGCCTCAGTACTAATAATTCCACCCTGTAAGGCAGAATCCCCAAAGCAGGGAAGGCCAACAAAGGAAGTAGATGCTGTAAGCTAATATTCCTCCATGCTGTCTTATAAGCGCTGGCTCAGGATGTAGTCCCGTGTATATTTTTAACCTAGTTAAAATAATCCTAACAGAATTGAAAACACTGCTACATGGCAAGCTATAACCATCCCAGGAAATGATATGTAAGTTTCCTGCCAAAGAGTGAATGGTTGATTAATGTGGCTTTGTTAAGGATTATCAGATGGGTGGGGCTCTGTAAAATGAGCGTACACCCATTTACCTTCTATGTACCACACGTGCTAACACAGCACAAGGCCTTCATCCGATGACGGTGACCAATCTGGAACTTCCGAGAATGAAGAACACCATCAAAATAAATATCTTGATATAAATTATTTAACCTTGGATTTTCTGCTATTCCACAGAAAGCAGACTAAGACATCATATGACCCAGAGATTAAACCCTGGGGTATATATTTAAGATAAGGAAAACATATCCACAAAAAAAAACTCATGCATGAATGATCACAGTATGCTACTCACAAGAGCCAAAGGTAGCAACAACTGTGTGGACACCTGACAGACGCATGGCCAAGATGTGACATAGCTGTACAGTGAGCATGCAACCATACAAGAGAACAACATGGTGCTCCGTGAACCATGGAAACAAGATGCTACGTGTGAGAAGCCAGGCTCCAAAGGCCACACGGTAAGTTTTCAGTTATAGGAAACTTCCAGAACAGACAGATTCACAGAGATAGGAAGTGGTTGTCAGAGGCAGAGGAAAGGGGTGTAGTGAGTGACAAGTTAATAGGGGTCAAAAATCTGGAATTAGGGGGTAGAGGCACATTCTTATAAAGCCTTTTAAACGATTGAATTGCACATTTTAAAATGATCGTATGGTATATACTGTGGTTTTGCTGTTGTTTTCTTAAGGGTGCCGAGAAATGATGATTGGAAACGAGGCCCAGAATGGCCAGTCACGGGCTAAAGGGACGGTTCAGTGGTTAAAGTGTTTAGCCCATAGACAAGCGTGGGGACTGGAGTTCAGATCCCCAAAACACACACAAACTTCAGGCTGCCTGCCTGTAATGCTAGCACCTGGAAACCAAGACGGGAGATTTCCAGAGCAAGCTAGCTAAGGAGAATATCCAAGAGCTTCAGGTTTGATTGAGAGTCTTCTTCAGTGAATGTGGAAAGGCCACAGAGAGTAGTTCCCAGCATCAGCCTGATCAGGCTTCCAAAAGCAGGAACACACAGGCATGTGTGCGCACATGCACACCATGAACCCATATATAAAAATAGAACAAGAAAGAAATATATATATATACGTGTGTGTGTGTGTGTGTGTGTGTGTGTGTGTGTGTGTGTGTGTAAAGAATGGTTCAGTATGCACAAAGTCTCTCCGCTCTTGCCTTAAACCTCCAGGACTTTCCTCTCCTTACAGTCTGAAAACGTCGTTCAAATCTAGAATGATGTGGATAGGATGAAATGTGTTTTACTTCTTTCTCCCTGGCCATACAGAGCTTTTCCAACAAGGAATGGAGGATCAGAGTCCACGTAGCTAGAGTTCAGGTCCTGCTCTGCATTCCCTCGCGTACCATGCTCCACCAACACAACCCAAGTTCTTTTTCTTCTATGAACTGTGCTCCACTGTGCTCCGTATTAAACGAACGCCCCCGCCTCCAAACTGTCCTTCTATCATACTGGGGCAGGGACTCCGCAAACTGCACACCACTGGTTACTCCATCCTGTGCTTCTCCAGAATGAAGAAGCACATGCCGGTGTCTGTCGGGTTACTGACAGCGCGCTGGGCCCTTGACTGTCGCCTCCCAAAGCCTGATCGGTCCCCCAGCAGCAGCACGGTTAGAATGGAATCTTGTGACTTTTCTAAGATATCTAGTCTGAAGCAGCTCTCAAACTCACAGCCCCAGTTAACCAGCACCCTGCCTGCAAAGGCCTTAGCCGCACCTCTCTGGGGATGACTCAGTTCTCTGCACTTCTTACATGTGCATAACATTCCTCTGTGTGTGTGTGTGTGTGTGTGTGTGTGTGTGTGTGTGTGTGTGTGTGTGTATGGGGGGGTCTCAATGGGAAATTGGGCTGTTTCTACTTATGGGGTACTGTAAAGAGTGTGGATAAGAACTGACGAAAGTCAAAAGCAGAAAGTCACATATGGTATGAGTTTGTTCATAAGAAATACCCAGAAAGGTAAGTCCTGTTGAATGCTAAGTGGTGATTTCCAAGTCAGTGACAGGAATCAGTGGGGGGCAACTTCTTAAGAGGCATGAGGCTCCCTTCTAGGAGAATGAAAATGTTCTGGACCTGGGCAGGGATGGTTGTGCAATACCACGAAAGTACTCAGACAGCTCAGTTATATGAGGAAACATAAGCGAAGTGCATGCCTTCAGTCTCTGGTGTGAGCCGTCCCTAACGCGTGAGCCTTCCCTCCAAAACCAAGATCACTTTTGCAACCTGAGTCACAGGGTTCTCCCCAATCCTCCTTGTCTACCCTTCCTGTTTCTGCTCTTCCAGAGGTGGCTCATTGTCTTGTCCTGGGGGGACCCATAGAATAGCCACACATGACAATTTTAGTTTCATTGAAATGGAAGCTTTGGTTCTACAGTGGCGTGACCATATTTCAAGTGCCGTTGCCCAGTGGTTCGAGACTAGTGTTGAGCTGCCTATGATATTTCCATCTGGTAAAAAGTTCATCCATTGTCACAATGGAGCCATTGTGTCAAACAACCTTCATCTGTACATCGCATCCCTCCTGAGCCTGCATGGGGTAAGGAGAAAGAGGAGTTTAGACCGGGAACACAACATCACAGTTATATTCCCTTCACTCTCCCATAGCTTCAGCTCAGGAACCCAGTTCTCACCGATTCCTCTCCCTAAGCGCATCTCAATAACTGCACAACTGTTCTGTCTGCGCATTAATTTTTCCTATAAAACTACAAACTATGGAATGGCTCAGGATGTAAAGCCCTTGCCTTACAAGTGTTAAGACCTGAGATTGTATCCCCAGAAGCCAAACAGAAATGCCAAGCCGATGGCATAGGCTTGAACTCCCAGAGATGATGAGGTGGACACAGGAAAATCCCTAGAAGCTCATTGGCTAGCTAGTCTAGCCTGCTCAGCAACATAAGTCAGTGAGAAACCCTGCCTCAAACCAAAGGTGGAAGGCACTTGAGGTTGTCCTCTGACCTACACACACATACACACACACACACACAAAATACACATACACACATGCTCGTGTGTGTGTGAGAGAGAGAGAGAGAGAGACAGACAGACAGAGAGGCAGAGAGAGACAGAGAGGGAGAGAGAGAGAGAGAGAGAGAGAGAGAGAGATAGGAAAAAAGAGACAGAGAGAGAGAGAAAGAGAGCTCTAGGGCAGAGGTTTGAGGTCTGCCATGCTCAGTCTCATGTCCAGCAATGTACTCCCTGAGTGCCCACCAAATAACGTGCTGATTGAACATCTGAAGAGGCTAGCTCTGGTTTCAAGGGATCAACTCCAAACTGAAAAAACAGAGCCGCTGCCAGCGCAGTGATATTGCCCAGCCTAAGTAAACAGGAGTGATTTGCTATGTTCTGCTCCTATGGCTTCTTCTGGGTTTTAGATTTTTAATGAGGATACCACTTCAAAAACATTCCTCGTGGGGACAGCCCAACGGCTCCAAGAGACGGCGAGCTCCCTGATGAGAGCCAGCCCACACTGTCCTCTCTGTTTCTGGGTCACAGATCAATTCCAAAATCAACCCAGAGAGATACAAAGCAAGCAACGTCCCTTCCGAGATACTCTCTGTGTATTCTCGATCCTGTTGTGGCTTCCAGAGAAACCCCCGCGAAATCCAATGGAAAGTTCCAGTTGTCCAGCTGATAAGCAACGGTTTGAAAGCGTTTTTGCAAATACACTTGGATTTTTAAAATATTGGTCTGGCAAAAACGTTCAAAATTTTCTTCTTCTAGCTTTCTGAGATGCACCGTACGCAATTATCACTGACAGTATCTGCATTCATTTAAGCTTGGTGTAATGAAGTCATTCTTCTTTAAGCAAAAAGGCAAGACAAGATTAATCATTTAATGATAGGGGCTGGCGATGCACTCAGGAAGCTGAGGCAGAAGGACTGCTGTGAACTTTTGGCCTGTTTGCATACAGTGTTTGCGTGGAGCTAGTCATTACATGTTACCCAAGAATATAAGTAATATTTATATTTTATGAACCACTTAAAATTAAATCTGAATTTTCCTTTGAAAAGTAATCTGAAAGTTGAAACCACTTCCTCAATATTTATGAATACATTTTCAGGAAACTGCTGATTCCCGTATTCTTCGGTTGTTTGCTGCTGTTTTGTTTCTCTGCGCTGAGCTGGCGAGTGGCTCTCTTCCCACATTCCTTCATGCAGCATCTTGTCATGAGGCATTTAAAGAGGGACTGCTGTGTAGGTCTGTGGTGGTACACACCTTTAATCCCAGCACTCAGGGAGCACAGGGAGGCGGATCTCTGAATCTGAAGCCAGCCTGGTCCAGTGCAGCCAGGAATACACAGAGAAACCCTATCTCAAAAAAACCTAAGTAAGTAAATAAGTGGATAAATACGTGAGAATGAACAGGGTGTGTGTACGCCATGGCAACAAGCTCATCCATGTGGAGGAGTGATAAAATATCAAGAGATAAATTGGTAAGCAAGCGATGAGGCGCCTAGAAGCGCTAGTACCAACACTTAGATCTTTGACCTTGCTGGCGGTGGCCCACTCTGGTCTGTTACCCGTGCTCCCTCGGTTACTACGTTCTCTTGCCAAGATTATAGCACTTCCTCCTTCCTTCTTCAAGTAACGTTTGTCCACCTTTCAGACAGATAAAGTCATTATTGGAATCCAGCTGATAAACTGAGGCAGACACACACGGTCTTATACTCACTGGCTGCTCGTTTCTGTGCCCACAGACTGGTCTCTAGCTATTCTATCCGCAACTGCATCTTTTTGACTGGAGATCCTCTCCCAGGACAAAACAAACAGGCATACAAAGAAGCATCAGGTTATTCACTCACTTTGTGTAGCTGTGATTGTAATATCTCATAGAAACTACTGAAAAGAAAACAGGTGAACTGGATTTACAGTTTCAGAGGGTGCAAGTCCGTCGTGATGGGGAAGGCACAGTGAAACAGTCCAGTCGGTGGCAGTGGGGTGTGGCGGTGGCAGTAGGGTGTGGTGTTGGCATAGAGTATGGCAGTGGGATGTGGTGGTGGCACTGGGGTGCGTAGGTGGCGATGGGGTGCGGAGGTGACAATGGGGTGTGGCGGTGGCAGTGGGGTGCAGCCGTGGCGGTGGGGTGCGGCGGTGGCGGTGGGGTGCGGCGGTGGCAGTGGGGGTGCAGCAGTGGCAGAGGGGTGTGGCGGTGGGGTGTGCAGTGAAAGCTGTTCACAACACAGCAGAGGAGGAAGCAGAAAGTGAGACACAGTTAGGGTAGAAATAATGAACTCCCACAGGCCCCCCCATCAGGGTCCTGCATCAGTCCCCCTTCCTGGAGTTCACAGCCTCCCAAAAGAGCATCATCATCGGGAGAGCAAGCATTCAAAACATGAGCTTGGGATGGGCCGTAATGGCAGATTCAACCTCAACCTGCTCACTGAAAGGAGCCCCTATCCATAGATGATGACAGTGTATATGACAGCCTTGCACCTCTGGTGAGAGACTTTAGAATACATCTTCTAAACGGCTCCCAGAATTTTCCAGTGGGAATAAGCACCAGCTTTTAAGGTAGTTTGCTTGTGTTTAATGGTTTTATTTCCTTTCCTCGCTTACCCACTGGAGTTTAATGGAATTGCCTCCCAGATAAACTCCTCTGTCTGCTTCAAGAGCCTTTTCTGTGGATCCCAAACTAAGACATCTGTTGGTGGCTATTTGCCAATAACAGGCCATGTCCGAGAAAGTGTTCCAACTGCTCCATGTATCATAAGCCACGTACACATCACAGTGTTGGATACGACGGATGCTATAGTTGTTTTCATCATTCTGGGAGGAAATGGAGAACAGAGAGCTAGAATGGCTACCGTGTGAACCTGGTCAACACGGCTTCAGAACCTGTGGCTTCTGGGACGCTGTGCTGCTCTGCCTCAGATAAGCCCCTGAGAAACAGACAAATAAAACAGGAAAGGTATAAAATCAGAAACCTGGGAGTCACAGTGACTGATTAATAAGTTCTGACAACGTGACAAAGAGAGAACTGGCTGGAACATCTAATAGATTCCGTACAGAGCCCAGAGCCAAGAACAGTGTGAAGAACACGGGAGGCGTACCCCTAAAAAGGAATGTGCTCCAGCCCCGCCTCTGACCTCTGTATACAACACACACAGACACGTAATTAAAAATAATAAAAACAAATCTTTTAAAAAAAAAAGAAAAGAAAAGAAAAAAGAGGGCTCAGCAGCTAAAGGAGCTTGCTGTGTAACCCTGGTGATCTAAGTTAGGTCCCAAAATCTACATAAAGGGAAAAGGAGGGAATACCCTCCACAGAGCTGTCCTTAGACCTCCAAACACACACGATAGCACGCATGTGATGTGTGTTCACTAATAAAATTTTTATCATATGTATTTGTAAGTAAATACAAAATATCATTTTCTATGGCTTTTTAAAACATCCTTGGTGTTATTTATGCCCCTCCCTCTTCCCCTTCAAGTTTGAGCTCCCCCTGTTTTTTTCCCATTCCCCTGGCCCACTCTCTAGAGCTTGCATTCCTTGGCCACCATGGTCCCTTTTTACTTTCCTGGTATCTATTATAGTTATGCATTCACATCTGAAGATTAGGAGCTAAGATCCACAGATAAGAAAGCTGTGACTTTTGTCTTTCCGGCTCTGGTGACCTCAGTCCGTATGTTTTCTAGATTTATCCATTTACGTGCAATTTTTTCCCTTTTCTTTATAGTTGAATCATATCCCTTTGTATATGGATCACATTTTCATTATCTATTCCTTGGTTGAAGGACACGTAGGTTGTTTCCATTTCTAGATCCTGTGAATAAGGCATCAATGGACCTGGCTGAGCAAGTATCTGCGGGTTAGGATGTCCAGTGTTTTGTACATATGCCAAGGAACGGCATAGCCGGGTCATATTGGAGATTTATTTTTAGCTTCTGGAGGGCTCCCCGCATTGATTTCCAGAGTGGCTGCTCCAGTTTGCACTCTCACCAACAGAGACTGAGTGTCCCCTTCTCCCTGCACCCCTCAGGCACTAGCTGCCAGTCCTTCTCTTGATCTTAGCCTTCGGACTGGGGTGAGATGAACTCCCAGAGTTGTTTTAATTTACATTTCTCTAATTGCTAAGGATGTTGACACCTTCAGAGGCATTTCTTGGTCATTTTTACTTCTTTTTAGGGCTCTGTGTTTGAATCTGTAGCCCCATTTTTTAAATTGGGTCATTTGTTTCTTGAGATTTGGTTTTTTGTTTGTTTGTTTAGTTCTTTGTATAGTTTAGATATTAATCCTCTAACAAATGTATACATAGCTGGCCATAATTCTCTTCCACTCTGTTGAGTTTCTCCTTCATTCAGTTGACTACTCCTTTGTTGTACGGCAGCTTCTCAGTGTTAGGAGGTCCCATTTGTCAGTTACTGACCTCAATTCCCGAGCAACTGGAGTCCTACTCAGAAAGCCCTTTTGACACTTGCAGGGTCCTGCCTGCAGTTTCTTCTAGAAGTTTCAGCATTTCCGGTTTCACACCATGGTCTTTGATCCATTTGGAGTGGGTTTTGTGCAGAGTAACAGATATGAGTCTAATTTCACTCTTCTACCCGTGGACATGAAAGGATGCTCCCAGCAGAAGGCTGGTAAAAGAACAAACCTGGGAGTAAACCAGCAGGGTGGGGCTGTCTACAGAATGAGGAGGGAGACGGCCCTAATAGCAAAGGGAGCTCTTAAGTCTAGAGAGACCAAGAATAACTTCCCCCCATACAATGTGATTTGTTGAATGTTTAGAAAATCGGTGCTGAACACCTACTGTGTGCAAAGCCACATGCATGACACACAGATTACCAGCATGTGTCTCATGTGAGTTATACTCTCTGGAAATGTACAGACGCGAGCTGGCAAATTCAGGATGGGACTTTATCTCGGAAGGCATTGGAGGCAGGTCAGTCAGAGGGTCCTGGCGGGTGAAGAAAGCGTAATAAACTGCACTTTATCAAAAGTAGAAATTTCCATTCTCCAAAGGCCCTGTAGAGAGAAGGAAGATACAAGTTGCAAACAGGGAGACAATGTCTGGAGAGCACTTAGACAACGGACGGGGATACAGACTTTCGCATCTCACAAAATCAATTGTTAGGGGCTAGTGAGAAAGCCGTTGGCTGGGCTTGCCTCGCGAACATGAAGACCTGAGACTGGATCCCCAGAACCCATGTTAAAAATGCTGAGGTGTGGTAATACACACTGTAATATCTTCGGTGGTGAGATGGGAGTTGGAGACAGGAAGATTTCCTGGAAGTTTACACGTCAGGTCAGCAAGCCTAGTCCACTTAGCAAAGTTCAGACCAGTGAGAGCCCGTCTCAAAAGATGGAAAGTTCCTGCGGACAAACAACAGAGGCTGTAACACACACGTGTGCTCACGCACACACATGCACACATAAGCATACGAAGGTGTGGATCACATGTGCACACATGAGCTTACAAATGAGCACACAATAAAAAGTAAAATTTTTAAAATCCAAGACAAATAGAAGACATGGACGGCACACAACAGGTACATATGTATCTGATAAACACATGCAATCAGCCAGAAGGGAAAGGTAGTTAAAACCACAACAAGGTAGTTTTATAGACCTCTTAGGATTACCAGAACAGTACAAAGACAGCACCTGCTGGGCCACAGGTTTGGGGACTCTTGAGACTTTGTCCACTTTTGGTTGCCGCATATACTGCTTTTAAAATATTTTATCACATTATCTATCTATTTGGGTGAGCATGCACACACTGATGCCAAAGTGTGTGTGTGTGTGTGTGTGTGTGTGAGTGTGTGTGTGTGTGTGTGTCAGTCAGAGGACAACTTCCAGGTCTGGATTCTCTATTTCCACCACATTGTGGTTCTGGGGATTGAATTGAGGTGGTCAAGCTTGGTGACAAGCACCTTCACCTGACCTTATACTTCCTGTTAACTTATAGTAAATCACTAGCAACCATCTTGCTGGGCAGGGAGCATGAGGCACAGAGGGATGAGAGACTTAGCATGCGTTCTCTGCCCCACAACCGGTCGGCCCTCCGGCAGTCAAACAGGAAAAGGCAGAGCAGGTCGCCATCCACGTGGGAGAAAGCTAGCAGTTCAGGTGAACCGTTCGCTGGACAAGGGAAATAAGCACTGACTGCTGCTTCCTGGGCACCCAGGTGGGTATGAAAGATGATGGAGAGCCCTGATCCCTTTTAAGAAAATATTTCCACTCTCTTGGCAACAGAGCCACCACTTGACAAAGAAATCCAAGAGCTCCAGTAGGACGCCAATCGCCGGCACCTCGGTTAGTCAGGGACCAAGCCAAGATTCGGGGCCATTTCTTCTGATTCCAAGGCCGACTCTCCCGAGGCCAGCTGCTTCTCTCCCGCTAACAGCTTCAGACAGCACTTGGCTAAGAACCCCACAGCAAGCTGGGCTGGCAGGAGGAGGAAGTGCGATTAAACTGATCATTCCCACCTCTCATCATGTGGGTTCTGAACGCTAGTTTGGACAGACGAACCTTTCGAGTTCATATTTGGAAGACTATATCGCCTGTGGACACCGCCTTTCATTAATAACACACCAAACGCTTTCAAGTACACTTGATCCTCACGCAATCCTATGAAAAGGTAAGGCTGGCTTTGTTAAAAGTAATTTATGTAAAAATGAGGCTGGTGAAACTAAGTGGCTTGCCAAAGATGACATGGTTTGTAGTGGAGGTGGGACTGGGATGAGGAGCCAGGTTCTCTATTGGCAGCCTCCCACACACACACTTTGGTTGTTCTTTTCATGTGTTTGTGTGTGTAATGTGTTCATGTGCATACGTGTGTGTGTGTGTGTGTGTGTGTGTGTGTGTGTGTGTGTGTGCAAACATGCAAGAGTGCATACGGAGGACAGAGGTTGACAGAAATCTCTGACTACTCATCCATCCTGGGTTTTTTAAGTCATTTCTCTCATTCAAGTCTAGAGCTCACTAATATCTTGACATGACTAATCTTGACTAATGTCTTGACAGCTGGCTCTCTCCAGCTTCCAGTCTTTGCTTTCCCAGGGCGGAAATTACAGATGCGCTGCCATGCACACCTGGAACTCTGGTCGTCTGGCATGTGTGGCAAGCATTTTAACCACTGAGCCATCTTTCCAGATGTTCTGGTTAGACTCTCTGCTGCCGTAGTAGAAACACTAACCAAAAGCATCTCGGGGAGCAAAGGGTTTATTTCATCTTAGAACTCTCGGGTCACCTTCTGTCACTGACGACAGTCAAGGCAGGAACTCAACCCAGAGCTGAAGCAGAGAACATGGAGAAGTCCTGCTTGCTGGCTTACTTGCCATGGAGTGCTCAGCCTGCTTTCTTGTCCATCCCGAGACCACATACCATATTCTTTTCAAGGCCATCTGAGCCTTCCTGCATTAATCAATCAAGAAAGCGCCCCCACGAACTTGCCTACAGACCAATCTGATGAATGCAATTCCTCATGGTAGGGTCTCTCTTCCCTAGTGATTCTAATATATGTCAAGCTGACAAAACTAACCAGAACACCACCCAATAGCCTTTTAAATATTTTTTTTTTTTTTTTTGGAGACGGGATTTCACTATGTAGCCCAGACTGGCCTTGAACCTCTGAACCTCTTGTCTCAGACTCATGAATGCTAGGGTCCATGCTCAGTTTTATTAATTCTTTTATATGTGAAAATATTTATATTATCAACTTCCCGGACTGAGATAGTAAGCATCGCCATGGAGTCTGCCCCCTGCTGACCAATCCCAAGTCTCACCAGCAGTGAACTGTGGAGCAGGCTGACACCCTGATGCTCTCTGTCCCAACAGCCTTTTGTCACCTCCCTTTCCCCTCGGTCTCCACCTCTGTCCATCACCCCCTTGCCTGCCCTGGTGTTTCACTCTCCAGCTTTATTTCTCTAAAAATATGCTGCTTAGCTTTGCCCACAGTCTTCTGGAAATAGCTTTTCCAGTCCATGTTTTGCTTGCAAGGCACGTCTATCTTTTCATTTTCCCTGAAGTGCGGGGTTCCGTAGCATGAATTCCCTACAGCGTATTCCTCAAGTCCCTTCCCACTGAACGTGGGCTTTGCTTCCTGCCTGGGAGTGTCGTAAAGACAGCATCTGGATGTATTCTTGAACATCTCTCCTGAGCTATGGGTGTAAAACTTCCCCCGGGTGTGAAAACAGCAATCTAACCTGTAGGTGGAAAGATCTACAAATTTTCAATATGACAGCATCATTTCAGGTTCTCCAGGTTTTGTGTCAACTTATATTTTAGCCATCAGCATGCAAAGATCTCTGCTTTATTGGTACCCCTCTGCAGGAGATAGAAAATCTCACTGTACCTCTTTGTGGTTCCACCTTGCCTTTCATTGGTCACTGGTAAGATTGATCTTCTTTTCAGATGTTTTTGGTCAGTTCTCTTTCTTTTTTCTTTTGTGCAATGCCTGGTCATAGCATTAGCCCAAATTTCTGTTGGGTTGTTTGCCTTTTGCTTACCAATATTTTAAAGGAATTTGTAGTTCTTTGTCAGTGATGCCTCTTACACTTGTTTTTTACAGACTGGAGAAGAATTGTGATAGCCAATCACAATGGGGCTTTGAATGAGCAAGTTTGTTAAGTACACAACAAGCAGAAGTAAAAGAAGAAAAGCAAGTAGGAGACAGAGAAGAGCAGCAGGTAGCTAGCAAAACACCATCAACTCAGGAGTTTACAACACTGAGCAGAAGTAACAACAAACCCCTTCCTCAACTTGAAACCTAAAAGTACAGTATAGGTTTTGTCAGAACAATGTTTGCCATCTATGTTCACGGCCATGCTCAGATACATCTTACTAGGGCAAAAGTAAATGAGGGCTGGGCAGTGGTGGTGCACTCCTTTAATCCCAGCACTCAGGAGGCAGAGGCAGGTAAATCTCTGTGAGTTCAAGGCCAGCCTGGTCTACAAGAGCTAGTTCCAGGACAGCTAGTACTGTTACACAGGGAAACCCTGTCTCAAAAAAACAAAAAAAAACAAAAAGTAAATAGTAAATGGGGAAAATCTATAGGAGACTGTTTTAAGTGCTTGAGTTTCACGCTAGTTAAACCCTTTCAGTCTCAGTTTTTAGTAGAGAAGAATCAAAGGCATAGATAATCATAAAGAAAAATAATATTCCTAATTGCCCAAAACTATCACAACTACTCTATGTGTAAATGAATAGACATCTACATATATTTTCATATACACATAACACAATATACTGAATTTTATCTAAGGAAATATAGATCTACATGAGTTTTGATGAATAAGTAGTATTTCATAGAACAAATGAATTAAAATTTATTATAATTGCCTAGTACATTTGAGTCATTTTCCATTTTTTCTGTCATAATTCTTCAGTGGACGGCTTGGCATTTCCAGCTGTTTATTGGTTCTGTCACTTCCTGGGTAAGCATCTCTAGATCTCTAGAAATAGCTGCATCTGATTTCTACTTTGCAAAATTCTCCAGTCTTTGGAATCTTCCAGATCATTTAGTCACCTAAAAAAAAAGGAATGAGAGAGAGAGAGAGAGAGAGAGAGAGAGAGAGAGAGAGAGAGACTTTTGACACCTCCACCCCCACCCTGCTGGTCAATAAATCCAATTTTCTCCAAAGCTGTAGAGTGCCAAAAAGTATTTAGCCAGGTGTGGACTAAGAAAGAACTCTCTAGAATCCTTTGGGATGTATATATAGCAGTCTTCTCCTGCAAGGAAGACAAAACAAAGACACGGCAAGAATTCAAAGAAAACTATGCACAGCTATTAACCTGCTGGTTTTTTATTTCCACATGCCATGACGATTAGTATGTCGTTTGCAAATGATGATTCGAGTTATTCTGCTCAGATAACACATATTTCTCCTTTCCAAAGAAGATGACTTATGTGTCTTCCTGCCTGACTTTCTTTAAAGTGGCCATCTCTGGAGACAGGAAAACAATTAAACAGGAGGCTGGTTTCTGGCAGGACAGAGTGGCCCGCACTGCTCACCGCTAAGTGCACTCTGCCTGTCCTCCTCACCCCAGCACATTGCTCTTAGGAAGGAAAAATAAGAGAATTATTCTCCTTAATCTTGTGCAGTTTAATTTGGAAGCATTCCTAGCCCAACATGGAAAATAATTTAGGTCAAGTAAAAAGAACGATGTTAGCCTTGACCAAACTTCAAGTAACTACTCCAGGCTGGCTGTGTGTGAAGACAGGCGTGGCATCAGGACCAACTGAGGAAGAGAGGCCTCATTTCTTCATGCCTCAATTCATCGTGTGGGCCAAGGCTGGGTGGTTTGATGGGTCAGAGGTTTGGGATCAAAGAGTGAACTGGTACCCTTAACAGAACACTAAATAGGCTATAATGGCTTTGGTTTGCGACCCGTCAGTTCTGACTGTCACCTTGGAGCCCATTTTCCCCAGAAACAATAAAGTGCTCAAAAACCTGGGCTTTGGAGTCAAGCAAAGGAAAACGAGAATACCTGACCCCAAACTCAAGCAGCCTGAATACTAAAACTGTGTCCATAAGAATATACAGCTCTCGCCACAAAGGAAATAAGAATTTATCCTGGGGTCTGGGGTGACGGCTTAGTGAGTAAGGTGTTTGCTGTGTGCAAGCATGAGGACCTGAGTTCGAATCCCCAGAACCCATATAAGAAGGCAGACACATGGTACACACATCTCTAATCCCAGTGCTTCTGTAGAGAGGTGGGAGGTAAAGATAGGAGACATCCTGGGAACTCACGAGTCTGTCAGGCTTGCAGGCAGAGCAGGAACCAACAAAGAGACCCAACACCAAGGTTGTCATCTGACCTGTCTTCTGTTCACATGCACCATGAACTGTGTATACCTGCACGCATGTACAGCAATGTGCAGACTGTTTCCATGAAAATCTATGAGAGTAAAGTTCTGGATGTCCAAAACAAGTATGACATGGACCTGGAGTGTGGCTCAGTGGTTAAGAGCACAATTTTGTGGAAGACCTGAGTTTGGTTCCCAGGGTTCACATCAGGTTCATGAACACCTGTAACTCCTCCAGTTCCAGGGGACCCAATTCTGGCTGCTGCAGGCCCTCATACACATACATGTGCGTGCATATAATTAAGAAAAAGAAATTTTTATAAACATGACCGTCATAAGGATGAATACTTACGATGAAAGACATTCTTTTATTTTTGTTTCATCAATGATAAAGAACGTAACTAGTTTCACCAAGCTTTTACTTAATGTCATTTATGTCTACATTTTTAGAGAGAGTCAAAAAACGATGCACAAATCTGATGCACCCCCGTCTCAGAGCTTTCACAGCCTGGAGAGAAAAAGAGGAACATCGAGACAGAGGGGCCAACAGGGTAACAGGAAGCAAGGATCAGTTAGAAGCAGGCACATCAGCCACGCAGGGCATGTGGAGATCGGTCGTGCATTCCTTATGTACTGAATGCTACCTATCCAAAAGGCCTTGTTGTGAATCGAATATTCACTGTTCCTATTTCAAAAATCCAGAGTCCTGCCTGTATTATTTCTGCAATCAACTTAGACACAAACATGTCATTTGTTTTTTGAGGCAATATTTTGTAGACTTTTTTTTTTGCACACTACATGCGTTTCTAGCAAGTTATTTACACATATACATAGTCTGCTACACAGTCCAGACTAGTCTTGAATTGACAGTCCTCCTTCCTCTATCTCCTGAGTACTGGGATTATAGGCATGCACCACCTGGTGTGTGTGTGTGTGTGTGTGTGTGTGTGTGTGTGTAAGTTATATAAAATTTTAAATATTTAAAGTACTTTGTATGATTATAATAGTAACTCTAGAAAGTGTTTAGAAATACAAAAAAATGCATTAAATACACTTAACCTACATAAAAGTGTTGTTGACTTTCACACCCACACACACCCCACACACACGTGGGTCTATGTAATTGGGTTAACAAAGAGCACACACTATTTGCTGTGTGTTCTTCACTTGACATTGAACATGAGTTGTCCTACAGGAGGGCGTCAGACAACCTGTCTGACCAATCTTGTCCAAAATTCCAAAATCCATTCAAAGAAATTACAAATTCTAGTGAAGAACATGCGTAAGTAATCTTCTGTTCGAATGGCTCAGAACTTTCACGAACATTTTATTTTCATTGAAGGCAAAATATTTGCATGAATAAATTAGCCTGAGAATTATCTTATCTTCGCATCAATAAATCACTATAAATCTGAGACCTTTACTTTTATTCTTTCTTATAAGGACATTCGACAAGTTCCATATACCTGCCCTAATTTCTGATATTGACATGACACACAAAAAAATAAGCATCTTTAATGTCTTCTTGACTAACTGGTAAAAGCAATCTTAAGATCAGGTGGCCTCACAGAAGTAAAAGCTCCTTGGCCCAACATAATACTTTTCCATTCATAACCATCACTTTTAGAACCTTGATTTTCCTGTCACAGGACGCATATGTGTCCTCTTAGAGAGAATTTTAACAAAAATAATACTAGGAAAAGGAACATTAGCAACAGCGTGATGACTGAAGAGACCAAAGGAGACGCAGCTGAAGAGGTCCGAGGTCTCACCAGGCTGGGGACGCTCATGCCACACACAGAGAGCTGGCTGGGTCCACAATGTTGATCTGGAATGTAGCTGATGTCAACATGAGGCCAGCAGACGTATTTCAGTCTATGGAGTACCCAAGGTCAGCAAACATCAGCAAATATTCCCCCAACCCCACCCCATCCCTCTTTATTTAAAAAAAAAATTGAATTTATGCACTTTTTACTTTTGGTTTGGGAGGTTTGGGGTTTGCTTTGAGAAAGAGAATTGCTCTGCTGCCCAGGCTAGTCTCAAACCTATGTGCTGTAAGTACTCAGATCAGTCTTCTGCCTCAGCCTACTGGGACCACAGGTGCCCAGACACGCTTGACTGAACAACCCCAAAGTCATGGTCTTTTGACTGGGTTTAGAATGCTAGCAGGCTGGCTTTCCCATTTACGTCTAAGGTGCTCTGTCCTTCATTTGCTAATGTGGTACTGGTTTATCCACTAGGAAACAGGTCAGAACAGGGTCAAGAGAAGAAGCAGTAGACACTGGGAAATGAACGATCTGTAAACAGCGCCTCTACAAAAGTCTGAGACCCAACACAGCGTAAGGATAGAACTTAGAAGAGCTGTAAATATTTAGGAGTTCTTCACCTCCCCTGTTAGTCTGGTAATGTCACATCAGATAAAACCCAAGACTTCATTTCTCTGTTCTCCAATTCTCCTTATCTGATGGAGTTTTTCTTGCCTTTCTCTTTCTGCTGTCTAGGAGACCGGCCCCCCTGCAGTTCCTGGACCTTCCCCACAGCCGGACATCGCTGAGGAGGGCACTCACTCCTAAAGATGGGGAGCCGTCAAATTTCACAAACGAAAGCACTCAATTGACAGATGTCAACATTAGACTGCAAACCCCCAAATGACAGTTTCTGGAGTCATCACACTTTTCAAAGATTTCATACACAGCATTGAGATTTAACTAACTTTCATTAGCTTTTCACCTAATATGAAAAATGAGTCCCTAAAGGTCAGGAAGGAGCATGTAAATGCCATAGTTATCAAACTCAGATAAAATGGATGCAAAAACACAAAATTTTAAGAAAAAAAATGTGAAGAAACCCTTGATTTCCTCGGCTCCTTGTGAAACAATGTCATCTTCTGTTTCTGAGAAGAGCAATGAATGCCCTCTAGTGTTTGTTGAAATAGGTGTTTTGAGAACAGAAAGATAAATTGTCTATTTAAATAACATTTCAAAACTACATAAAAAGTAAATGTTAAAAAAAAAAGGAAATGTTGCCAGATATGACGGCTCACACTTATAAACCCAGTATCTGGGAGACTGAGGCAGGAAGGTCACCAATACAAGACCAGCCTGGGCTAATTAATGAGTTGTAGGAGGGCATAGGTTATAAAGTAAGAGCATGCCTCAAAAATAAACAAATAAATAAATAGCTCATAAATAATAAAATCTGAAGTAAAATGTTTTAGAAATTACAATAAGCAAAAGAAACAAGATATTCTTTCTTGCGTAAATAACAGATATTACAGTATTATACACAAGATGGTAAAGATCAGAGTTGCACCAAGAATTTATACATATATATATAATATACATATATATATACATACATACATATATACATTTTGCCCCCTTTCTAGTTATCACTGCTCAAAAGCAATCACAAGAAACATTCTCAAAGGAACAATCCGCAGTTGTTCTCAGAAACAATCTCAAACGCCACACTCGTCTATGCCTACAAGGAGTTTCTTTACAAATAAAGAACTAAACTTCATTTCCACGGACATCTACTGTCCCTCGGAAGTGAGCGCTCTTGCTGGAAATGACTGTGGTAGAGAGAGAAAACCAGAAACAGGATTTTCCCAGGCAGGCGCCAAACTGAAGTCCTCCGGTGTACCTTACCTTAACTCTCCGTATCCACAGCCATTCTAAGAAGCCGTGCCAGGAAGAAAAAATGCCAGTCCCTCAGGGCTTGGTAACCAGTGCTCAGTCTTCCTTGTGTGGCACATTCAGAGAGGGATGAAACGAACACGTGGAGACACCATCCTGATTAAATTCTGTCATACGATCTCTAAAAACGAAAAAAATAAAACCACCCCAGACAAAGGGAGCTTTAGCAGGTGAGGACTAAGTCAGGCATTTGGCGCCTGTTACCGTTCTTACCGCACGCTTAGCCTCTTTCCGGGGCTGCCCATCTTCTGTAGAACTGGTATTTCGTGGAGACTGTTTCACAGTTGGAGGACCAAGGAATGGGCACCAAAGACAACCTTGGTCAGAATTTAACCAAAGAATATAAAGCTTGGACCAGGCAAAGGGAGGTGAAAGGGTGTTACTTAGAAGGCCTGAGCAGCGTGCTCCTGTGCTCCCCGAGATACGCGCGTTCCTAAAAGCCCCACGCTGTTGCTCTCTTCTTGCTTAGATTAAGCAGGACACACTATCAAGCTATTTCCTAATAATGCCATGCGTGTCACAATTGCCTAAAACATAAAGAACAAAATTAAGTGCTGTCACGTTGTGTTTCGATTACAAAAGAATAATTCATGCAGGATATAATATCATTGAGATTGTGGCCTCAAAATATAATTGGGGAGATAAATTAATAATTTTTTAAAAAACTATGAAAGAACACCAGAAATTATTAGAGAAAAAGTATTATTCATTGCTGTCTACAGACAAAGAAGTCTGTCTCCTTTGGCTCTTTGCTTCTGTGGTCAGGCAGTATGAAATGACCCCCCCCTTTTCCATTGTTTTTCTGTTTCCTACAGGTCCTTCATCCAATTTAATTCATATTTATTCCATACTAACCTTCCAAAGGTGATTAAAGGACCTAATCTTTATTATTAAATGATCCATATAGCTTACGGAACAAAGGGAAAGTAAGGACAATAGTTCTACTTGAATTGTTGATTTAGAATATCTTGAAGAAACCTCTGAGTCAGACTTGGTAGCTCACACTGTGAGCTCAATACCTAGGGGGTAGAAGCAGAAGGAATAGGCGGCCAAGTTCTAGGACAGTCTAACCTGCAGAGGTGGGTGAGGGGAGTGAAGGTGGGTGAGGGGAGTGGAAAGAGAATCAGGTCTCTTAGTATATACTGCAAAAAAATCCTAATAAAAGATTAAAATACCTGTTTGTTTTCTTTAGCCAATAATTTTATAAAAATAAATTATCACTAATAATAAAACCTTCTGAGGCAAATGTGCTTTAGTTTAAATGTCCTCAAGTGGTTGTTTATTATTATTATTATTATTATTATTAATTATTATAGTCTTAAAACTGTGACAGCGGAGAGGCTGGTTCCTCTACCAGATAAAGAAACTGGGGCTAACGAAGGGCATGAGGTTCACCCGGGCCTGAGGGTACTGCGCTCCCGCCAAGTAGGGTCTCTGCTGGACCTCTCCACCCCATGCTGCGTTTGTTTCTGTCAGTCTACATGGTGGCCTGAAGCTTTGTTTCCCTAGGGTCCTGTCACCATGTGAGTGTCAGGAGTTGAGCAAACTGAGAGCACAGTGTGACGCTAGACCCTGCATTTTCCAGAAGTTGTAAGTTACCGTGTCCTTTCTATGGAAAACCGTAACCCCTCATCCCTCCATGCCAACGACAGTGTTCGGGAACAGGACAACGGTGTCAACCCCTTTCAGAGAAAAAGTCCATAGACTCTGGCTCCCCAGAGGAACCACCGCCAGCACTTAGGCTGAACCGTAGTTAACTGTCAGCATGATGCGCTTTGTGTATACAGAGACGACACCCAGGACTCTACCTGCAGTGGTTTCTGGAGCTTCCGGCATCACTGGTATCCCAGGACATGAGCGCTAATAACAAAGCTGTCCAAAAACTAGGCTCTGAAGTCTCGTGTCTTCACATCCTCATTTTTCACGTGACTTTCAGAAGGGATCTCACGTTAGTCTGGGGTCTTAGAGAGGCAGATACCAAAGAAGGAGTTAAACGTCCAGTACAGCTTTCCTAAGTGGGAGACAGTGTCCTCCTGTCTCCCCAGGGTGTGTTCTGTGTCTGGCATCCTGGGCTACGTCCTTGGGGGCTGCAGCCTGCGGGAGGCATGGACTAAGCAGGAACCAAAGGACGACAGGATTTCAGAGCCCAGAAGTGGGACTTTACTGTCAGGAGTGATTTCCCCACCACAGACAGTGTGAAGGGAAGATGGAGAAGTTTCTAGAACCTTCCAACGTTAAAAGTAAGATCCTTTTTTAAAAAATTAGATAATTCGTAAAACGGACAGATTCCCTATAATTCAGAAACAGTATCAATGACTTTGCTCCTGGAGGATTCCGAAAGCCTTTCCAAACCAAGGAATATAAATTGGGCGATTCTTCTGTTCACCACCAGGTGGCGCTCTTTTGCCTTTTTAAAACTTTTTTTTTTTAATTTGATACAGGGTTAGTTTGACGGTTTGAAAGCTCTTAAATTATCTTTTAAAATCACTTGGATGGCTTCCCTTCGTATTGGCAACTTTTATAAACCTGATTTCGCCCAAATTGCTACAGACTGATCAAATGGCAAGGTTATTTTTCTTTAAAAGCCACCAAGACTAAACATAATTAAATCACTAAAATAAGGTCGTAGATAACGCTGCTTTTTAAATTAATTTTTTAGGCTAGCATAAAAGGTGATGAGTTCCATCATGAAAGTTCCGTGTATGTACGCCCTAGTCCTTTGCTCCTACTCTTGCCCCTCCCCAACTCTCTGCACCCAGGTCTGCCTTCCCCTAGTTGGCCCCCACTTCATAATACTTTTTTTTCAACAAGAAGTTGGAAAAAAAAACATTTAATTCTCATATTCAGTAGCTACTGAAAACACTATCCCAAATCTCCCACTTGCTCCATAATTATTTTCCATTCATCCAAAATGCATCCTGTATAGGAAATATATTGCTTTAAACCAGACTTGAGGGTGTGTGTATGCGCATGTATGTGTGTGTGTGTGCATGTGTGTGTGTGTGTGTGTGCATGCTCATATGTGCATTGTGTGCTTGTACCTGTGTGTAGGGGTGTGTGTGTGTGCACGTGTGTACACTGTGCATGTGTGTGAGCGTGTGCCCATGTGTATGCATGCACAGCACTGCTTTGTGGGCAGGGTAGTGGCACTGAACTCAGGTCTTTGTGCTGTTGAGGGATGCGCTTTTTGATTTAATTTTCTCCTGTTCAAGAACAACATTTTTAAGAACCTCTCCGCATCCTTCCCCCAAAGAAGGCAGCACACACAACTAACACTGTCTACAATGCAGACTGCGGCCTTGACCAGGGGTTTGTTCTGTGCCCGCGCTAAAGGGAGCTTTCATTGTCATCCCAGGAAATTTTTTAAAAGAATTTTATAATAAAAATGGGAAAACATAATAATAAAATCAGTGATACAGGCGGCAGACCTGCTAAGGTCTATAAGAAATTCAGCTCTTGCTTTCACATATTTAATAACTGCACATATTCCGAGGTAGCGTGTGAGATGCCGTCGCCTGTGTGTCGTCTGCTTCCCATCTCTGTGACAAAATCCTGACCAAAAGCAACTTGGGGAGGAAGGGTCTGGGGGAGCTGTAGCAGGGGAATCCGACAAGCAAGAAGTTACCCTCTACCTGAGACTCCACAGAAGAGGAGTGTGGAACAAAACATTAAAAACAGGGTTTTAAGAGGAATGTTGACTTTACGAAGAACGGCAGGTGAGAAAGAACATCAAATTCTGAAAAGTGAGAGTGTGTCAGCCCAGCTACAACAGTGCTCCAGGGCTCAGGCGAACCTCACAGTCTGCTTTCTGTCGCTGTAATGAAAACACCATGGGCAAAAACAATTTGGAGAGGAAACAGTTTACTTGGCTTACAGCTGGGTAAGCCAAGGCAGGAACCTGGAGGCAGGAACTGAAGTAGAACCCTTAAGAGTTTACTGGCTTGCCTCCCATGGCTGTCTCAGCCTGCTTTCTCAGACCAGCCAGACCCATCTACCCAGGGCTGGCCCCACCCACAATAAGCTGGGTCCTCCCGCATCAATCAGTAACCAAGAAAATGCCCTTCAGACATGCTTACAGGCCAATCTGATAGGGGCATTTTCTCAATTGAGGTTCTTCCCAGATAATTTTAGGTGGTATCAAGTTGACAAAAACTAATCAGGATAAGGAATGTCAAAGATTGGAAGGACCTGTGAGAACCAGATTGCCAAGGGTCTTTCAACAAAACTAGAAAGTCTTCATTTACTCCAAAGATCATGGAAAAAAATCTACAGTGTGAGTTACACGGCGAGGATATGATCACCAGCCTGAGAGTGCTCAGCACCCAAAGGAGCAACTCGATGGCGAATCAGGAATGCCTGAGCAAGACAAACTGATTTGACAGGACCCATTTGGTTTTTCAGAATCATTAAAATAATAGCATCCAGTGGCGGTGTGATCGCTCAGCAGTTAAAAACAACTGACTGCTCTTCCAGAGGACCCAAGTTCCACTCCCAGCACCTACATGGTAGCTTGCAAGCATCTGGAATGCTGGTTACAGGGGACCTGACGCCCTCTGCTGGTCTATTGTAGGCACTGCATGCACATGGTGCACAGATGGAGGCATAACACCTATACTCATAAGCTTAAAACAATAACAGTAATAGTGAGAGGCAGCACCCAAGCTCAGGGCAGTGACTTCATTTCAGTGAGCTTTCCACCCTAAGTCCTTCCGAAAAGTTTGGGCCTCTCTCTTACTGGTAAAAGACTCAAGCTCTCTTACCCCACACCCTTTAAGTAGATTGATTCACTGTATTAAAAGAAAGCGATTTCAATATTTCAGTCTCTGAAAAAGCCAATCATTAATTTGATAAATATATTTCTAGCCAGGAAATTTCAAGTGGGAAGCAAGTGTGACTTATTTCATGCTTGGGTGATTCAAGAACTCCTGCTCTGTGGACCCAAGAGGCCTGTGCTCCATAGTGGATGGTGTGTGCGAAAGCTCCCATGCACTTCAGAGCATCAAGGCATTCATCTGACATTTTGACCTGAAGGTCTTTTCAAACATCACAAACTTTGCTTTTAAGTCTAGTTTGAGCACAAATAATCATGACTTCCTTAAAATTGAACAATGTCTGTGAGAGTCTCCTCTTCCCAGTTTTTAAATCGCCTACCATCTTCAGCTCATTTTCCTGTTATAGCACCAATGGGAATTGAGTGAAAGGTTTCCTTGCATGCTAAACTCACACACACACACACACACACACACAGACACACACACACACCCCTCCACAGCAACATACATGAGTCAGTGGTGTTAAGAGAAAGAATCAATACTATCTTCCACCCAAAGAAAGCTCCTGCTCACACCCTCTGAACTCCCTTACCCCCCGAAATGTCAGACACCCACTCCCTGTACAGCCAGTGCCTCGCCGAAGGTTTAACCCTTAGTTATGAGAATGCATCACCCTACTGTTTACCACTCCTGTATGTCATTAATGGTTCCTGGGCCTTCAGAGAATGGAAGCGCTCAGCAAAGGGGAGGAGACGCAGCTTTGCAAGACTTCCCCACCCATCCCCTCCTCCCACACTAGTTCCCAGTCACCTTTCATCTGGGTGTGGCCCCGAAGGCCGAGTGGGAGGTGGCTCTCCCCACTGTGAAGCAGCTCTTCAGGAGCCGAGCGGCTCACACAGACACCAAGAATTCAAGGCTGATCAAAATGTATGCGCTCCTGTGCACTGAGACAGACTCTGTCAATCCGGGAAGAAGCACCTAGCTTCTATCACTCATATCTACATAAGAAAGGGGACTTGAGAGTGGGTACAGGCTTTGACCTTAGATAGGAGGTGGGAAGGGAGCAAAAGGAGGTGGCAAAAGGGCAGGGCGGCACAGAAGCAGAAAGTAGGTTCCTGGGGGAAGAAGAGCACGAGGCGGCAGAGAGGGCCAGAGAAACAAGACAGATCTTGTTTGAAAAACTGCCACAGTGAAACTAATTATGTGTATGTTGATTAAAGGCAAATTAAAAAGAAGCTGGGGGGGGGGTCATCAGTAACCCTTTATGCCACTGAACTGACCCCCGGTTGCTAAAAGACGAGGTGCATGACAAGCCCCAGAAAGGGTCAGCAAAAAGCCCTTCCCACTTATTTTGTTCTAAAACTTTACACACAGAAAAGTTTTAGATCCAGTCCAAATCACATTATCAATCATATATATAACACCCGCTCTTCCTCTCTTTCTTTCCCTCTCTCCTTCTCTCCTCTTCTTCTTCTTCTTCTTCTTCTTCTTCTTCTTCTTCTTCTTCTTCTTCTTCTTCTTCTTCTCTCTCTCTCTCTCTCTCTCTCTCTCTCTCTCTCTCTCTCTCTCTCCCTCTCAGTTCTAAAGATGAAAACCCCTAAATGATGTTCATTAGTCTCTAAATGGTGCATCAAGAGAATATTAGACTGTGGAGATGTGGGTGCTCCGTCTTGGACAGCAGTGCAAATAGCCTTAGACAGACAGACAGAGTTTAGTGCATAAGAGCTAAGAGTCAACTCCTGAGAAAGATGGGGACTCTCAGTCCTATGGGCAGCTGATGATGGAACCCCCAACTCCCCACCCACCCCCAGGTAGGAAGATGGAAGAGGAGCCTTGCATGAATGCCTTGAGAAGTGTTTCTAAAGGTTAGCACAGTAACATGTTCTCGAGAATATTCATTAAACGGGGCGTGGTGACATGCACATCCGTGCTCAGCACTTGGGACGTGGAAACAGAAAGATGGCCAGTTTGATGCTAAAAGAAAGGGGCTTGGAGAGAAGGAAGTAGAGAGAAAGAAAAGGAGGGGAGAAGGAAATGAAATATTGGTAAAGCCAACGGTAGGCATGAGTGGAAAATCCAGAAATGCTAAACTGTGATCAGCTTTCTGTGATGGTTAACTCCACTCGTCAGTTGCACAGGACCGAGAATCCCCAGGAGACACACCTTTGGGGTCTGTGGGGAGTTTCTAGTTGGGTTAAGTGAGGTCGGAAGGTCTGCTTTAATGAGGATGGCATCATTCCATGGGCTGGGGTCCCAGACGGAATGAAAAGGAGAAAGTGGGCTGTGCTTCCTGGTGCAAACGCAGTGTGATCAGCTGCCCCATGCTCCTGACACTGTCTTGCCTGGCATGGTGGACTGGGTACTATCAACCTGGGAGACAGCATACACTCTTGCTTCCTTAACTTGCCTTTATCAGTTATTTTAGCACAACAACAAGAAAATACAGTCTTATAAAAAAGACACTCTATTACCAGTATGTCTAGCAATGTCTGAAAGAATATACAGACTTAGAACATTAACAGAAAAAAGTCTTAACTAGTTCAATCCTGAATACAGATGCATTCGTATTACTTAAATATTCCTCTGCATCCACATGACACAGGTGCTGTGTCTTTCTTCTTCCTTCTCCTCATTTCCTATCTTCACTTGTTGTGGAATATTAGTTGAAGATGTGTTATATTTCATTTATGCTGTGGACTATTTGTTTAATGATGCAAGGATGTGTTACATTCTTTTATGTTGCAATTGTTTAACTCTGTGAAGCCGTGTTACTTTGCCTGCCTAAAACACCTGATTGGCCTAATAAAGAGCTGGACGATCAATAGTGAGGCAGGAGATAGATGGCGCTGGCGCACAGAGAATAAATAAGAGGGGAAGAGAGGAGCAAAGAGTGAGAAAAGGAGGAGAGAGGGCACCAGGGCCCAGCCACCCAGCCAGCACGAAATAAGAAGGAAAGAAAGAGATATAGAATAGAGAAAAGTAAAAGCCCAGAGGAAAAGGTAGACCGGATAATTTAAGTAAAAAAAAAAAGTCAGCTAGAAATAATGCTAAGGCCAGCATTAATAAGTAAGAATAAGTCTCCGTGTGTGTGTGTGTGTGTGTGTGTGTGTGTGTGTGTGTGTGTGTGTGTCTGTGTGTGTGTCTGTGTTGTGGGGGTGGGGTAACTGGGTGGCAGGCCTCCCAAAGAGTAAAAAGTAAAAACAAAACAAAACAAAAAAACTACATTCACTATTCTGTAGTGAATACCTGGCACTCTGCCAGATGCCCCGCCACTCTGGTGTCCCCCCACTGTAGTGCAATAACGGACCTCAGATGCACAGGTAAGAACCCATGCTCTCTTGATAATTGATGGCAGCATATACTCGTCTTTAGACTAAAAGGTCCCTCCTCGCTAGTGTCATTAAAAAGAAAATAGAGAAGTGTGCTTTGTAGATGACAAAATCTGAAGAAAGTCGACCTTCAGAGGTAAACTGTAAAGATTAAATCAAGACACTTCTGCATTTTTTGTTTGTTTGTTTTGGGTTGAGACAGAGTCTCTCAATGTAGGTTTGGCTGTCGGGGAACTCACAGAGATCCACCTGCCTCTGCACCCAAAGAGCTGGGATTAAAGGCGTGCACCAGCACACCTGGTATTCGCTGCAGTTTTTAAGATCTAGATTTCTACATATATGTTGTCTTTGTATCGGAAGGGCAAAATCGCATCCAGCGCGTAGAGAGAAGTCAGGGGGTAGGACGTCTCCATGCTTTCATTTTCCTTTACTGTGCTGGGGATAGAATCCAGGGCTCCTCGCGTGCTACCCGGGCAAGTGCAGCACCACTGAGCACTGGCCATTCGTTGCCCTGTGCTGCATGCTCTTCCTAAGGCACAGAATACACAGATGGCCTCTGCAGTCATGCTGCACAGCTGAGCCAGCGTGCAGACAGGAGTTCTGGAGAAGGGCTTTGGAAGTCTCAAAGCACTCAAGCTGCATCTGTTGGTGTTGTGGCTTTGATTTAATATTGGTCCCCATTGTGCAGCCTTCTCACCACCTGTTAACACCTCTCTTGAGAAACCCCTCTGGCAGAGAAGTCCATGTCCAACTAGTAAACTTCTGCCCAACTCCCTCCTCCACCACCTCCTTCTACTTCTTTTCTACATCTCTCTTTCCTCTACTTCCCCTCCTATTAAGATGAATTGTCTCTCTATACCCCAGCCTGTCCCTGAATGATCTGCCTGCCTCCATCTCCTGAGTGCTGGGATTACAGGCATGCACCTCCACTCATAGGTTTATGAGCTTCTTCCGGTTCAGCTAGGTGCTGTGGAGCCTGTCTTTAATCCCTCCTCATCTTCATTTGCTCTTTCATTCAGGAAGCATCCATTCTTCATCCTGCTTACGAATGACAGCCAAGATCCTCTGCTGTAGCCATGTAACAACCTTCACTGGAGAGAATCACCTAAGCAAATATCCTTTCTGGGTGCAAGGACCCGTCCTGCTCGCTTTGATTCAGGATGGTACTGCAAGATCATCCCCTGATAAGGACACAGAATTGGCTGAACATTTGTTGAGACCGTATTATAGTTTAAGTGTTTCTCCTGCCCACGTGAATCCTTCATGCCCATCCTTCATCCCCCTTCATTTTCCAATAAACTTCATATGTGGAAATCTCCATCTCAGAGGCAACTTCTCAAAGGGTCTGACTGCCTTTGCTTCTTAATTATAAATGTGTCTTTGTAGAAAGTCCTGATCATAACCTCGGAAGATAGGTTGAGTTGAGAAGTCTATCCTGCGTGAGAGTCTTTCTGCCAGTAGGTTGATTTGAGGAATCTGTTCCACATGAGAGCCTTTCTGGCCTCTGAAGGAAGTTTCTGTGTGTTTGGGGGCAAGAGTCCCAACCTTTATGGTTCAGGAAAAGAAAAAGAACCAGAACCAAAAAAAAAAAAAAATGCAAGAACAGGGAACCCAGGAAAGTGTGGTGTGGAGAAATTCATGCCTGCCCTGCAGCTGCCAAGCACAGCTAAAGCTATTCCTGCCCACAAGCCAACTGGGTGGTATCTGTTCCATGGGCAACTTGCCATCTGCACCCCTGAAAATGCCCCGTGTTCGTTTTCTCTTGATACACAAAAATACACTAACTTTGCGCACTGAACAACTAGGTCAGAAGTCTAGCGAAACTGGGGGTTCTGCTTAGGATCTCACAGAGCAAAGTCAATCTTTCCGTGGGGTTAAAACATTTAAGGATCAGGCGGGTAGAGGGGCTTCCGAGCTTACGCAGGTCGTTGGCAGAATGCACTTGTTTTGTGGCTGTGAAACCTATGTCCCCATTTCCAGGCTGGCACTCAGCCAGCTTGCACTCTCTGCTGCTAAAGCTACTCCCGTGAAGCACTCTGCCCGCAGGCCACCACAGCTCCACAGACTTCGGCTCAGGAGGCTCTCTCCACCTGCACTGGCTAACCACCAAGCACCAGGGATCCACTTACCTCTCCCCCGTGCTAGAATTACAAGCAGGCCACCCAGCTGTTTTGCGTGTGTCTGAGCAGCAAGCTCCCAGTCCTCATGCTGGCAAGACAAGCATTTTACCGATGTAGACCTCTGTCCCAGCCCCTCGACTCTCTCTGGCCATCGGTCACACAAAGCTCTCGCGCTTCAGGACTCTCGCAACTAGGTCTCTCTTACAGAACAGTCTCCATATCCCACAGCCACCTGCACTGTGAGGACCAGTGTGCTAAGTCATTGTGCTTTCAATCTCTATGGATTCCAGTGTGATATCTTTGGAGAATGTTCAGAAACCCTGCTTATCACAACTCTCAAAAGGCCTGGAAAACTCTTTATGTTTGATACTCTGATCAACCTCTTCCTCTAGCCCCAAGGGTTCACCTTTCCTGTGCTTTCCTCAGACCTCTGTCTTGGCTCCTGTCATGGCCGGCAGATGATCCTGACTCCCATTTCACACATGGAAGAAGCTAATTGTGCTAACTCCCCTGGACTCACACCAAATAGGTGCTGCGCGTCAGGTGCTTGAAACACCAGAAGTGTATCTCTCCATTGTTCTGGAGACCTGAAGCTGTTAGGAGGACCCTGACCCCTCGGGGATTGTAGAGGGTGCTTGGCTCCATGCCTGTCTTTTGGTGCTGCCGGCCATCTTTGGTACTGTTCCCCGCTTCAGTGCAGTCACTGACTGACCCCAAAGACTCATGTGTTTCAGGCTTGGCCCCCAGGGTGGTGTTACTGAGGAACCTCGACCACATGAGACTCTACTAAGTCATTAGAAGAGAGCCCTTTCAAGGGACCATGGGTCTCTTTCTCCTCCTCCTCTGCTTCCGGGTGACGAGGCGAGGGATTTGCTTACCCAAGTGCCTGCGGCTACTCATATCAGACGTTCCTAAAGGCAGTGTGCATGCCTGCTCATCAGATGGGGCCATCTGCTCTCCATGGGTCTTTCATGGTAGCGACGGAAAACTCACTACCGCACATACAGATTTGTCACTCTATATCTACTGTCCAACAGTGCACTCTCTCTCTCTCTCTCTCTCTCTCTCTCTCTCTCTCTCTCTCTCTCTCTGTATTGTCATGCTCCTTTCATGTGTTTTTTGTTCCTGTTCTTTTATTTTTATTTATTTTATTTATATTGTGAGTGTGAATGGCTGCCTGTGTATCTATGCACAAGTGTTTTGCCTGCGTGCATGCCTGTGTACCTAGTGCAAGCAGGGATCAGAAGAGGCTATCGGATCCCCTAAAACTGGAGTTACAGATGGTTGTTAATCACGTGTGGGTGCTGGGAATCGAACCCAGGTCCTCTACAAGAACAGCAAGTACTCTTCACCAATGAGCGATTCCAGTCACTTTTCTGTCTTATTAACCCCCCCCCGACTGATTAAATAACACCCTAGTTCAGTATAATGTCATCTTTGCTATATGTTAAAGACTATTTCGAAATTAGGACCCATTAGGGTACTCGGGCTTAAGAATTCCATTATACATAGGGTGACATAAATCAAGGTATGACAGCATCAGAGACCCCAATTCCATGGCTAGCAAAGGACAGTGAGATCAATGATCCGCACTGACGACTTGACTACATTTAGAATCACCATGGAAACACAACTCTGGGCATGTCTGAGGTGTGTTTCCTGGAAACCTGGAAATGAGAAGGAGAGACTGTCCTGGGATACGGAGACCAGTAAGAGGACAAAGCGAGCTGAGCATCACCCCCACGGCCCTCTGCTTCCTGACTGGAACGCCATGTGACAAGCCACCACAGGCTCCCATTGCCGTGCCGTCCTCCCCAACCATCAGCCAGAATAAACCCTTTCCTCTTTAAACTGCTTTTGTGGGGTCTTTTGTCATAGCGAGGAGACAAATAACGAATACAAACTGATCATACAAATTTGCATCTTGAGTATTTACATAAATTTGAATTAATTATTTTATCGCCATCAAACATTCTATTTAAATTTCATATAATTGCACTCTATGAATTCAGATCACATTGAATTCTATGAATTCTATGAATTCAGATCAGATTGCATGAACGAGCATTAAAAAACATTCATTATTGAAATTTATCTTTTAGATTTTCGTTCTGATAAATTATACTTTTATAAGCATCACACTCTCTGTTTCCTTCCTCGGTACTCGGCGGAAGAACACCAGGCAAGTGTGCAGAACAAGCCAAGGAAACACTGCAGGCAGCAGAGTGGAGTAGAGGTTTCTATGCCTTCCGATGAAACCACTCTCTTTCACTCTCTTCACCCACTTAGCAGCCAGAACAAGAGAAACTCTCCCAGGAGAAAAACAACCTACACGTGATGACTTGGCTACAAAGCAAGCGAAGTTCCACCTAACCAGGAGTATAAAATTAATCTATTATCAATTACAATTAGTCTGTGTCTACGTCATCACCGATTCGACACATTTGAAAACGTCTTCCAATTTCTCCATCCCTTCTCTCTACCATTCTATCTGATTCTGACGGATTCAGAACAGATCCTGACGTCTCTCGTGGGTCATTCCCCCATCCCCAACCCTCATCCCCCATTGAACATTAAGCTAACCTTCCATTTCTCCTTCCTTTTCTCTCTTCCTCCCTCCCCCTCCCCTGTTAAAGGGTTTAAAGTCCCACCCACAGGGGCATCTGCCTCCTCTTCCAGCTTACTTTCTCAGTCTTCAGCACAGTCACAGGGCCGGCTCATTTGTCTCCCAAGAACCTCCCAGCCTCCCTCCCTCCCTCCCTTCCTCCCTCCCTCCCTTTCTCCCTTTCTCCCTGTCTCCCTCCCCCTACTCGAACCCCTACCACGGGTTGCAAGGGTACCTGTTGCTTTGAAACCAAGGGACAACTGAAAGCAAGTACATTTCAAAGCTATTTCCCAAGGAGTATAAAGACTCCATGTCAGACAGGCCTGTGCCCACCCTTCACACTGTACTCACTCATATATGGTTTCTTGTTTAGTTTTTTGCGTGTTTGTTTCGGGACAGGGCCTTGCATGTAGCCCTGACTGACCTGGCTCTTCTTATATAGAGCAGGCTGGCCTCCAACCGGTAACTATCCTCCTGCCTCAGCCTCCCGAGTACAGAAAAGAAGAGCACCACCGACCCAGCTTGCATATGGTTAAAGGATTTAAAGTCCCACCCATAGGGGCATCTGTCTCCTCTTCCTAACTTACTTTCTCAGTCTGCGGCACAGCCACAGGGCCGGCTCATTCGTCCCGCAAGCACCTCCTCCTGCCCGGCTCGTTGGTGGCCTCAGGTGGCCGCGTCCTGCCCTGGGGCGGTGCCTGGACACTGGTGTCCTAGACTGGGGCCGCCTGAGGTCCGTGAACTCGAGGTGAGGCACGGAGCGCGCACTTGGCGGCAAGAGAGTGCCCCTGAAGCTGGGTGCCTGAAGAGGTCGCGGGAACCCCAGGTGCAGAGAGGGACTGCGAGGCACCCAGGCCCCGGGGATCCGGGGGACACCACTAGATCGCCCACCTTCAGAGACCTCGCGATTGCTCCCCCTGGCGACCCCGGGACACAGGGACCCCCAGTGCCACCTGGGCATTCGTGTCCTTTATCCAGGACCCTAGTGGAGCGGGGGACCCGCTGACATCCTCCGCTGCCCTGAGACTCGCCATCGCGGCGGCTCCCCACGGGCATGTTTCAGGGGGGTAAGAACAGCATTCCCAAGCCTGCGCCCCGCAACCTGGAGGACCTGGATTCAGTGCAGCGCGTCCTGCTACACAGGTCAGTGCAGGCTCCCAGGGTGCGGCCGGGCTGGGCTCAGAGGCGGGGTTCGCCTAGGTGCAGGGCTCCCCTCCCGGAGTCTGTGCTGTCCAGGGTCGCAGAGACTCCAGCCCCACACCAATAGGCTCGGTGAGGCTCCAAGAGGACCATGTGTAACCAAAGCTGTTTCTCAAGACGCTCTGCTCTTTCTGCGGGGAGGGGGGGGGGGGGGTTGAGGGAAGCTGAGAACTTTGCCTGGGCTTTGTGAGTTGAGATTAGAAAAAATTTGTTTTAACAAACCTAATTTCACCCCACCCCCTACGCGCTGCGGAACATTACACAACACAGGAGTTATTCTCCTAAGGAAGAGAATCTGAACTTTTTCCATCAGCGTGTTCAACCCTGTCTTTTATGCAAACCAGACTCACAAAGATTAAAACCCACGCTGAAGGCGATGAGTTTATTGGTGAGAAAGGAATCCACGCGGTGCAACTTGACTTGTAGAGTGAATGGCTGAAATGCATGACAGTTAATTTTGCTGACTGGGAAGTCCCGATCTTATTGAGATATGATGGGAGGGGGACTCGCTAACACGTAAATGAAGTTTCTCTTGAATACGTTTGCTGTGAGGACGGGTAAGCCAGCTTAGTAAATATCTGCCAGGGACGTTTACGTGAGCTCTCTCATCTGCAAACGTTTCAAGCGACCCTTTTAAGTCTTTGTACAAAACCAGCTGCAGAAAGTGTGAGGGAGGGGGCATTGTGCAAGGGGTTTTAAAATCGGATTTCTTTGACTCCAGAGCTGTCTTTTGAAACTTGAAATTTTCTGCGCCCCGTTCTGCACCCCGCTAGACAACTGTTGCCATGTCAAATGAAATACTGTTAAGGAGGAGTTAAATTCTCAAGTACAATCCCCCTTGCGTTTGACAGAATTACAACTGAGGAGTGACCCCGAGTGGTGCTCACTGTAAAATCCTTCGCAGCGTGATTTTGGCCTAGCTGGGATGGGAATTTATTTTAAACTCTACAAGACTCCATTGCAATAGAATTTCCTCATATTTTTCTTGTTTGAAATGTCAAATAGTAAAAAAAAAAAAAAAAAGAATCTGAACTGATTAACAATACGGGGCCTCAAAACCAAAGCACAAGCCTGCCTGAATGAAGCAGGGCAAAAGAAAATGTTAAAACTGTTTAAACTGGTGTCTTCAGCCTGGGGGTGCTCATTTCAGAATGAGCATTTCCGGAATACACCTGCTCAGCATTAGACCCAAAAGCCACTCCATCGGCATTACATGTAACTGCTACCATCTGCCAGGGCAGCCCAGAGGGCTCTGAAACACAGTTTGTCAGGACCATGGCTCTTTTTAAAAGACTATCAAAGTCTTCTCATCTTCATATTGCATTGATTTTTCTGTGTTCTATTATTTTGTGCTTTGTTGTCATGTTGTGTGTTTCAAAACACCTGTTTAAAACCTTGTATCCAAGTTTCTCTCTCACTTGATGAGGATATATCTTCACACACATTCGTACTTTTCAAATACCTTTTTGCTGACACATATAAAGGTTTGTATGGATATAATAGAAACACCCTTTAAATCATATCCATCCATTTATTGTCAGTCTCATGAACCAGACCAGTGCATAATCTGTGCTTTAAAGTTGTATTGGCAACATTTCTATGTCTTCCTTTTCGGAACATCTCTTGCTCATGTAGACAACCCCATTTGAGCCCACTGGGTTGCACACACACTCACAGACTCGAAAGTAGGAGGCTGAGAGTTAGAGAAGAAGGGTTTTAGCAGGGAAGGGGTAAGACAGGATAAAGGGGTATTAAATAGCTTAAAATTCATTATATGCACAAGAAACTGTTGAAGAATAAAAAGAAATCAGTAGCTTGTAAGTTATCCGCAAAACCTTGGCAAATTTTTGACCAGGACCATAGGAAACTCAGATTGAAGAAAATAGTGGGCTATTTCATTTTATTTTTATGTTTAAGTTTAAAAGCTGGGTCTCGTGGTTATTGGTTTATTAATTACTTGTGTATTTCCAATTGCAAACATAGTTTTCAGAACCTATAGTACTGAATTGCTTAACTGTTGAGAAAGATACTAAAGCCAAACATGCCAGTGCTAAGATGCAGCGAAGAATTCAGCTGGTCTGCGTTGGGGGCAAAGGTCAGGTTGTCTGAATCAGTAGGAAAGCTCCAGAATTGCTTCTCTCAGTTATCTTCACTTAAGCAAGTTAATGTTTGGGGGGTCATCTTGATTATTCAACGTACTTATATATTAGTATTTTCCAAACATTTTAAAGCAGCTTATGTACGTGGTTAGTGGATTTAATCTTTCCGGAGAAGCATTTCTGGGGCAGAGTCCTGAACAGTGAGACAGTAACTCGTCCTGTAAAGTAGGTGAGACTCACAGCATCAGGTGGCAGCACTCTGTGGACACAATGTCACAGCAAACACTAGGGATGATGTTAGTAATTCCACCTCCTGGGCCCTAAAACAAAACACAGGTGAAAGGCTCTTCTTAGAGACTCCCAGACATTCAGCAAAGTCAGCTTGTCCCGGGCCTAGTGGCTAATATATGACACTGGATTAGAGCCACGGTCTATGGACACCTAAGCCGGAAGACAGGCGAAAATACCGGATGATCTGAAGTTTATACTTTTACCAACAGCAAAAACGTGTGTATGCAAAATGAATCAAGTATGTAGACCTCTCTGAGATAAACGTATGCCCTGTTAATTACAGAGTCCTGTTTTTGTTTGTTTGGTTGTTTGTTTTGGAGGTTTTGCTTATTTGTTTCATTTTGTTTTGTTTGCACCATTCCTGAAGGTACTGCAATACCAGGTTGATGGGTGGAGTGGATGGAGAAGCTCCTATTCCAACTCCTAATTTCAAAACTCCATTTAATATATTGTCCTCGAATAGAAGATGTATCGGATATTAAACTGTTAAGAACAGATACCACACTTGATCTTAGCCAAAAGGCCTAGATAGTTTAGAATATCTTTTTTAAACTTGGAAGTAAAAACTAAAATAAATGAAGATAAAATCAAAAGCTTAGGAAAATGCAGTATAAAATATACACTACGTTATTTTTTAAACAGTGAGACATTACATTTAAGGGTTATCACATTTGAATTTTAGCAACACCATGTGGTGGGTAAATTATTAGCGCTGTCTTCACATGAGAAACCTGACTTTGTCCACATTCAATTTGTCCTTAGGTCTAGACTCAAAGGACACCAATCTCTGGCCAAGGAAAGCACGGCACTTCTGCATTATCCAGCCTTTGGCCATCACTGCAGGGGACTGTGCAAGTTACAATGTCACAGTTTTTTAAAAGGCAGTGCATTGTTTTCAGCACATGTATGCAGTCATCTACTCTTTGCTTCCTCTTTGCTCTTCACCAGTAGGTCGTGGGCCGTCTGTAATTCCCCAGGCTGGGCATTTCTACTTTAAGGGACTGCCAACCTTCTGGTTGGCCAATCCTGGTCTCTGGTGGCAGAACAGCTCAACAAAGGTGTTTATAGTTTGGAAGTAGAGATAGAGAATGAAGACAAGCAAGAATGGATGAAATGGGCTTGGGGCTCGAGGGGTGTCATCTGCTTCAGTTCCTGGGTGACCGAATGGGAAATAATTTAATCCCGTTGTTTGGTTTCTGCAGAAGTGAGGATTGACCCTACAGTCTTATGCATGATAAAGAAGCCTTTTGCCACTGAGCTACCAGCCTGCTTCTAGAGCCTCCTCTGTGCTCTATTCTCATTTAAATGATCTTATCACAATTAAGTACTGTACGTATGAACAAGGGATTCCAATTTCATATGAGGAAATTAAAATTTCAGACTGTAACTTCATTACATAAATTTAGCATTGTGAGTGTCTTTGTATATTGTGATTCTATCTTCAATTTTGAAACGTCACAGTGTTTCAAATATTTATTGACCTATCATCATTTTAAAAATCACCTTAAAATATTTTTTAAAAAATTATTATTGCTCATTTCATAAAGCATATTCCTGTGTTCACACTTAGGGCGATATTGATTAGTTCCCAACAAAGCTCCCTTACATAAACTCATGCCCTGTGGTTTAACTGGACCTCACCTACCGTAGCCCTGCCTTCATTTATCCCTCACTGTTAGCTTCTCCAGCTACTAAATAAAGAGCCCTTGAGCCTGCTAACAATGGTAAATATTTAATTATGTTCTTATCTGGAGTATTTTATGTCTGAATTGTTTGCCCAATTGAGATGGTAATCTATGGAAATTGGGACCTTGTGTCTCCTACATGTTAAACTAAACATTTTTTGGGCTTCAATTTTTATGTGGTCAAAAATAGAAAATGAGGATATACTACAAGTTTTCCTGTGATTTCTAATTATTAAGTCCTTGGACTAACAGAGTATTTTCACAAGGTCCTGAGGCCATTGTCTTTTTCTTTTTCCATCCTTCCCCAACACATACAAGGATATTAAAAATTAATAAAGTTAGAGACATAATTTACTAATACCACATCCCCCCAAATTAAGAATAAAAATAATTGTTGCTATATTGTATGTAGGTCTGTATAAAAGATCAAGCAAGGTCATTACACATACATATTCTCTCTCTCTCTCTCATTAAGCTAACAGATGGAACTTAATTAGTCAAGGAAGCTGACATATGGAGTGTCTACTATGAGGAGTCTTTTATAATATACTTTTATGGAGGATCTTTTTTCTTTTCTTTCTTTTTTTTCTGTGATTCAAGTTTGTGGAAGGAGAGAAGTTTAAAGAAGGGGCAGCTATTCATATCATCATGTCTCTAGGAGACTGTCATTTGGGGGCATTTATGCATATACATATACATACATACACATACATGTATATGCATGGAATATTTGATTGAGTGAAGATAGAAAAAAAGGACTTCTGACTCGGGTAGATGTATCTGGAAGGCTATCTAAAAAGAGAGCTGTTGCTGTGCTGTAAAGTTTGTACTGGACCTGAACAAATGCATCATGGAGAAGCATCAAGAGAACTGCCTAAGTCTACAGAGTGACTCGGTCGACTGACAAGGCTTGCACTAGGCCTTTCACACGAATCAATTCACTATACTCCTAAAAGGCCCGTGCAGTGAATTTACAGAACAGGAAAGTGAAGCTTGCAGAGATTGATGTGCTGGGGGTGTACAGATGTGGTTCTGTGGAGAGATTCAGAGACAGTCAGTTAGGTTCCAACTCACCAAGTGGGAATGGTGGCAGAGTGTTCAAAAGTACCAGCCATCCTGTCCTGCACAGGACTGGGGCAAAACTTAGGGCATCATTTCCCAAGACTTCCAAACCATTCGGGGCCCTCACTTAAAACAGAGATTTGGGAGCTGGAGAGATGGCTCATGGTTTAGAATAATTGTGGTTCTTGCAGAGGACCCAGTTTGATTCCCGGCACCCACATAGTGGCTTAAAATCATCAGTAATTTCAGTTATAGGGGATCCAACCCCTTCTTCTGACTTTCTCAGGTACCAGACATACACGTGGTGCACACATATACATGCAAGCAACACATCCATATACAAAAGGAAAAAATAAATCTTTTTTTTTTTAAAAAAACAACAACACAACAGAGATGAACAGGCTTCTTCTCTGCAGATTCTGATCCCATTGATGTGGGGCAAGGTCTCAAAAACTGTACCGTTACTAAGTTGTGAGTGATTCCTTTTGATCAGACGTATTGGCCACACTTCCTTAATGAGGCTAATACATAATAGGAATGAAGGATCTAACTCCTAGTTGGTACTCAGTTATTTGATGTAGGGAAAAATGTTTCTGAGACAAGGTTTCATGACTCACAGACAAACCTCAACTTCTCTACGTTTTCAAGAATAACCTTGAACTTCTGATCCTCCTACCTCTATCTCCCTAGTGATGAGATTACAAATATGCAGCACCACGGCTGGTTTATTAATGCTGGGGATCGAACTCAGGGCTTCCTGCAGGCTACATAAGCACTCTGCCAAATGAGCTGCATCCCCAGCCAGAACTGGGAAAAGCATTTTAAAGAGTATTCAGAATTTGGACTCTATTCTCTCGTGAAGTAAAACATTATGAGGTTTATGAGCACAATGTAAAATTAATAGATGCCCATAGAAATTATAGACTATTGCTTGGGGGAAGAAAATTAGATATTTTGCTAATGAAAATGTCTTTTATAGGACTGGGGAGATGGTGGTTGGAAGCACTTGCTGCTCTTCTTAGAGAATCTAGGTTAGAGTCTCAGCACCTACATGGCAGCTCACAACTGTCTGGAACTCAAGTTCCAGAGGGGTCTGTGACCCTTTTCTAGCTTCTGAGGGCACTAGGCATCCACTTAGTACACAGATATACTTGCAGGCAAAACACCCACATGCATAACATAAAATATTTTTAAATGTCTTTTACTTTTTATGAAAAAAAAACTTCTTCTAGATTGCTTTAAAAATGAAGAAATGCAGCCAGGCATAGCTGTGTACATCTCTCCTTCCAGAACTTGGGAGGCAGAGGCAGGCCAGTCTTTGTGAATGTAAGGTCAGCCTGGCCTACATAGTGTGTTCCAGCCCAGCCAAAACTGCACAGTGAGACCCTGTATCAAACAAACAAACAAATAACAAACAAATGGCTAACTTATCAAGCAGATGCCTAAAGCATTTTTTTTTATTTTGGAATGAAATCTTAGGCAAATCTGTTTGTTTGAAATTGTAGTGGTGGGAAAGGATATACGTTTTATCATAAATATAATGATTATAGCAAGCCTCTTTAATACAGTGACCTGTCCCTATCTGACAGTAGATCATAAGACACTTGTCATTCCAGAGGGATCCTGCCCCATCCTAGAAGAAAGAAATACAGGAGAATAGATAAACCCAGGCATTGCTGAGTTTTTCTGTGCAACCTGTTAAGCAATCTGGCCGATGTGATTACATTTCCATAAGAACCAAAAAGACAAGGTCCAGAGACCCTCCGGATTGATGAGCTTATTGAAGCTTTCAGAGAGTGGACAATGAAGGACATCACTGAATTTCTACACCCCTTTTCCCATTCCTCACCCTGTGTATCTTTTCATCTAAAGTCTTTGTAATGATGCATAATAAAATGGTAACTATAAGGATTTCCCTGGATCTGTGAGCCACTCAGTTAGATTACTCTAATTTAAGGAGAGAGTTATGGACACCTCATGCTGTAGGCAGTAGACAGGTAAAAACAAGCTGGAGCCTGTGACTGCCATCTTCAAGGGTGAGGCTGGGGCACAGTCTTGGGACTGATCCCCGGACATGTGGGATCTGAGCATCTCTAGCCAGTGTCAAAGTTACTGGATTTGCTGGACACGGCTGGTGTCCACTGCCTGCTTGTGGGGAGACATCTCCATACCTTTTGAGGTCAAAGGCGTCTTCTTTGTTGATTGTGGTATATTAGGAGCAGAAAACCAGTATTTTTTTTTTTTTTTGGGTACAGAGTGATATTAGGTGAATGATCTAGTCATCGTATTTGAACACAATCACTGGGGTCCTGACACCCTGACGGCTTGTCTTCTAACAAAGAGAAGGGAGCAGGACTGTGTGAGATTTCACCATGACCCAGAGTGGTGTACAACCTAGAACACGTCGCTCCCTTCGAGAACTTATCATATAATACTTTCTCACTTGGCTGATCTTAGAAAATGAAACCACAGATAAGGGGACCTGGAAAAGTGACTCCTGAGGAGAAAATGTAGTGTGCTGTAATGCTTAAAGTTCATTTCTTGGTTGACTTTGTTGCCTGCTAGCTGCATAACCATTCGTACCTCATTAAGTTTCAGTTTCTTATTTAATTGTAGAGAACTGTTTACTTCATTCTGTGCAAATACTTAGCATAGTATATGAATTGAGACTGAACGTGATTGAGTTGGCAATGAATGACTTAGTGATAGCTATTATGTACCTTAAAAATACTTGATTTAAGTATTAACAAATCACAGATAAAATTGTTTTTTAAAAACAAAGAACTGAAATATTTGCATTAGCACCTAGGGATGCATGCATGCAAAGGTCCTTTAATCTCTAAGGCTCTGTCAAAACAACAGCAACAACAAACCTGGCCAAATGGAACCCGTCCTTTTGGATCACAATTCTAAAAAAATTAGAAAAAAGGAAACAGGACAAAGAACAAACTGTAAGATACTCGGCCTGGAAAGCAAAAAAAAGAAAAGGGGGGAAAGAATGTCTGCCTCACTCTGTGCTTGGGGAAACGCGCGGAGCAGAGATTGCACAGCCTGTGGAAAGAGTACTCATTGGCTCTCTTCAATGCTCCGCGTCTTCACCGGGAAGCTTCTCTGTCTCCCGGGCAACCGCCGCTTCAGCCAATCGCAGCTGACCATCGGGGTCACGTGGCCCGGCCTGGCAAAATGGCGGTGCGGCTGGAGGTGCGGCTGGCTGACGCTGGGGTCTGAGGGCTTCCACCTGGAACTCTCGCGGTCGTGAAGATGTCGGACCCCGCGTGGCGAGACTCGCGTGGGCGTCCGGCCGAGCTCCCCGGAGACCTGTCCTCACAGGAGAAGGAAGAGGAGGAGGGCGATTCCGACGCCGAGGCCAGCGACTTGGGCTCCTGCTCCTCAGCCAGCAGCGACACGTAAGGCTCCCGGGAATGGCGGGTCCTCGGGATTGCGGGTCCTGGGCCCGGAGCTCGTGCGGGGACGCGGCGCTGGTCTGCTTGCTGCGGTGCCCGCCTCCCGGTGGGCTCTGTGCTCTGTGGAGGATGTCTGTGGTGCTCCTGAACCCTGTCCTTCCGTACCGCCTTCTTACTTGTGACGTGGACTCCGGAGCATTTTTTTTAAAAAAAGATTTACTTTTTATTATTTTTGATTGTGTGTACCTATGTGTCTTTGTATGTTTGTGCACGTGGGTGCAGTGCCCATAGAGACCGGAAGAAGGCGCTGAATTCCTGAAACTAGAGTTTCCAGTGGTTGTGAACCACTGTGTGGGTGCTTGGAACTGAACTCCTGTCCTCTCCAAGAGCAGAAAATGCACCCATCCTCTGAGGTCCCTCTCCACCTGCAGACTTCTGCGTATTTACAAGGGAAGAGACACTACACATGTCGTAAGGCAACTATTTTAAACTATGGAGATGTTTTCCTCTTATGGAAATAAATGGATAGAGAGGAAGTCTCCTCAGCACCTCACTATCAAGACAGCCTCTCTGGCTTCAGAATGAATATTCATGCTATATTTTTTTCTCTTCAAGCCCAGAGCTTTCTATTTCAAGTCAGAATTATTGGTAATACCATGAATGAGTTATTTTGATTCACAATATTTTTTTTCTCTAATCTATACCTGTTGCTGTGGATTAAGGACCTCTTGGAAAAGCCGGTGGTGACTTACAGTGAATGGCTGGCAGTGGAAGCGTTCAGGCCACTGGTCATCCATAGTTTTAGGATAGCATTTTATGTGTAGTTAGAACTAGCAGTTACAGCATCTTCAATGAACAGTATGTAACACTTTTTTTTTTTGTCATTAAAAGTAAGGGAAAACCCTGCTTAAATCCATTCTGGAAGCTTAATAGGGGTAGATTATATTCTTAAAATTTTGAACAAATGTGAGAATATCAACTTTTTTAAGTTATCATTGTCATCTTAAAAATGCTTTAGAAATTTGCTGTTTGTTCTAGTTTCATGGCTGTTTTTGTAATAGAAATAGAAAGGGTTTACCTGACTTACGATTCCAGGCTACCATTCATTACTAAGGGAAGTCAAGGCAGGGCCTTGAAGACAGGTCTGCTTGCTCTTTATTCTACAACAATCCCTCCAAACCCAAAGACCTCACTTCACAGCCACCAAAGCTTCAAGGCAGAAAGCTTGGAGGGCGGTGCGGGTCGGCACACGGGCAAGCTTAGGCTCAGCTGGCTTTCTTGTGTAGTTTCAGGACCACAGTGGGTTGAGACCTCCATCAATTAACAGTCCCTACAGAGCTGCCCACAGGTCCATCTGATCTAGGCAGTTCCTCCGTTGAGATTGTCTCTAGGTTGTATCAAGTTGGCAGTTAACACTAACCCGGACCCGGTTATTTCATGAGTTCCCCAGGAGGAGATGATACAGAACCTTATTTAGTTGTGCTCTGGGAAGCCTTGGACTGACATTCCCACGTTTGGTTTCTCCACATCTTAGTCACACATGTTAGCCTGGACACCACGTCTAGTGTTCCTATGGGCATAGGAATGCTATCTCTGGAAGTCCAGACTCACTCCTGACAGGGCACCCAGCATCCAGTGGGATTTTCTAGAAATGAATAACCTGAGAACCTTGTAGTAGGAAAACTTTAAGTGTCTCATGATTCAGAATGCATGTGTCGGTGTCTTTCCTAGTCGTTCGTCAGTCACTCCTAATATTCTAGTGTCCTTGTCCTGATGGCACACCACTATGTAAAGTGTGGTCTGTATTCCTTTGGTCTGTATTTTGAGTTCTACCAAAAATCAGATTTTTATGCCTGTCCCTTATTGATGTGTGTGACGTGAAGGTAGAATTGCCAACCTGTCCTGGGAAACGTTTGTTCAAATCTTGTTAAAATATTAGGTTTTTCCTGCCTTAAGCAACAGGCACAGTGCGAGCTGGATCATTCCAGTTGCTTTCTGACTTATCTTTTTGTAAGTTACGGTTTCATGCATGTTTGTGCTTAAAACACAGAGTGACCTGCATATGATTGTCAGAAGTTTATTAATTTTGAGGTGAAATTGCTTTAGGATGACATTATGGTAGGGTTTTAAAAATTATTTTCATGTATGCCTGTGAATGCAGGTGTGTGTGTGTGTGTGTGTGTGTACACATATGTGTGAGTGCTTGCTCACAGTTTCCATAGCACAAGTATGGAGATCGGAAGACCACTTGGACGTAGTTAAACCTACCATGTGGGTTCAAGGTATCAAGCACAGGCTTGCTGAGCCGTTCCTCGAGCCCCAGGTCACTCCTTTAATAATTTGTTTTAAGCTTGTTACGATAGAAGGAGGTTTTAGGTTGATGCTGTTATGTCTAAACCTCAGGAAGGCTTCAGAGACAAAACTGTCGGGAGAATTGGGTTAAGGGAACCACTGACTGCTTCAGAATTTAAATAATGGAAGCCAGACTTTTCCTTAGTGGTGATGCCAGACTTCCTTGCTTTGGTCTGCACTTACCATTTCATCGGAGCAACATTGATTAGTTCGTGTTGGCCAGAAGCTGCTGACTTTATGACATTGATTTTTAATTTTTTAAAGTGGTTTTGTTTTGCTTTTTTGTCATTGTTAGTTTTATAACTAGGGCTGGCAGGCAAGAAGAGGAGTGGTGGCAAAACAGATTTGGCTGAAAAGGCCGAGAAACTTCTATCTGAAATAAAATTGGCTAGAGAAGAAAGCAAATGGCTCCTTTAAATCCTGCCTGAGATCTGAGGCAGCTGTGCAGACCTGCATATACATCCATCAGTGCGGCACATTAAGTCTCACCCGGCTGCTTCCCCACGTGTCCGAGACCACGTGCCCCTCTTTCCCTATAGCCGCTTGCTTTCTGTCACCATAAGCGCCTTCATGTTTTCCAGAGTTTTGTAAAGATGTATTCAGTTTCTGTTTTGTTTACCTTCCTTTTCTTGGGGTAATTTTATTGGTCCTGCAGTGGTTCATCTCTTTTATCTGAGTAGGGTTCCTTTGTTTGTCTAGATCAATGTTTACTTTTTTCTTAGGTTTTGACATGGATATGAATAACTTAGGGGATCAAAATATTTCATTGAAATTCATGATACCTTTCTGCCATTATGCCCTGTTCAAGGTAATAGTTCCTCCTTTTTTCTCCTGTTCTGAACCTGGACTTTTAATTAGTTTTTTTTTTTTAAGTAAACTCATGTAGTTTAATAAGATGAGTAGCACAGAACAGAATAATGATGAAAATGGTGACTCCCGGCTGTCACCTCACCTTACTCCACTTCTAGCTCAGTGTGTTGAGGAGAATTCTCACCCATCCTCTCACCACCGCTTTCTGCTTTAGGTCTTTAGGTGGTGAGTCTCTCGTTGTCCCGGCTCTGGGCTCTGGGCTCTGTGCTGTGCTACCATCCCTCATTCCTCCCCATCTCCCCATTTCCACTCTGCCTTACGCAAAGCCTCACGCTCCGGGCTTCCTTCTAACAGATGTAGACTTTATGCTTCTGTTGCCAGTCGTTCCTCCAGCCAACTGCAAGAGTTTACTTTTCAAACACAGTTCTACTGATGGGAGAGAAGTCCATTTCATTCTTTTCCCCATCAGTGATCCCGTTCTGATTTTCTGGATTCCGTAGGCACCCCAAATTTAACATCCAGATCTAAAGATTTGCCACTAAGATCCCTAAGATCAAGCGAGTTAGCATTCCAGCATGGAGAGGGAAGAGGTTCATCAATCCCTACCCCTGACTGAAGTACTGTGGACAGCTGGTGGTTTCTGGGAAAGGGTGAGTCAGCTTTCTCTAAGGGTATGGTCCCTAATATGTAGACCGTGCTCCAGTGGGTGGCCCTACATCCAGGAGTGCATAGGCAACACTATTAAACATGATGGGTCCTTAAATAATAATAGGTTGTGGGGATAGAGGTGAGGGGGCATCTGGGAATAGTTAGGGGGAGGAGTTGGGGTGAATATGATCAGAATACAATTTTGTGAAATTATCAAAAAATTAATAAAGATGTATTTAAAATAAAACTTTAAAAGACAGCACAGTTCTAAACTACTTTCCTGTTCTACCCAAAATCTCAGTAACTCCTCATCCTTAGATTCCTTAGGATAACTTCGAAAGTTCTTTTTTCTGGCTTAGCTCATCTTCGTTATGTGTGTGTGTGGTGTATGTATGCATGTGTGTGTGTGCCCATGTGCTCACCGAGACCAGTGGCGGATATTGGGCCACTTGTCTGTCTCACTCCTAATTCCTTAAGAAAGGGTTCTCCCCACAGCCAAGCACTGGGCCAAACTTGGGGAGTCTTGCTGAAGAGAGGAAGGAAGGATTGTATGAACCAGAGGTGTCAAGGACATCACAAGAAAACCCACAGAAACAGCTAACCTGGGCTCATAGGAGCTCACAAGAGTCTGGACAGACAATCAGGGAACCTTCATGGGACCACCCTTGGCCCTCTACATATATGTGGCAGTTGTGTAGCTTGGTTTCCTTGTGGGACTCCTAGCAATGGGAACAGGTGCTGTCTGTAACACTTTGACTGGCTTTGGATCCCCATACTGGGTTACCTTGCCCAGTCTTAATACGTGGAGAAGAGCTTAGTCCTATTGCAACTTGATATGCCATGCTTTGTTGACACCCATGAGAGGCCTGCCCTTTTCTGAACAGTAATAGAGGAAGTGTGGATTGGGATTGTGAGGTGTGGAGGGGAGACGGAGGAAGGAATAGGAGGAGAGGGGAACTGCAGTCAGGATGTAAAATAAGTGAATACATTTTTTAAAAGAAGAAAGAAAGGGTCTCCCACTGAACCTGGAGGTAGACTGGCAGTCCACAAACCCCAATGATCCTCCTGTTCACACCTTACAGTGCTGGGGTACCAAGCCTAAGTGGCCATCTTCCCTTCAACCCACTGGGTTCTAGTTCTGGTCCTCATGCTTATAGAACAAGCTCTCTGACCGATGAACCAGCTCCCCAGCTCCCCAGCTCCCCAGCTCCCACCTTCACCTTCCGAGCTACTTGGGTTCTACTGCACCGAAATGTTCACCTGCTCTTTTATACCTGTAGCGTTTTACATTTTGTTCCGTGGCTTTGAAACCTCTTTTCTGTTTCTACTCATCAGCATCACCGAAGGGCTCCACTCAAATGTTACCTTCTTCTTAATTTCTCTACCTTTTACCCTCTAGTAGTGTGTGTGTGGTTCTTGTGTTTCTACTATTCAGTTTGCTCTCTGGACAGCTGAATCTTCAAAAGTGCAGTAGGCTTAGCAGCCCATGCCTGTCATCCTGAAAACTATGGAGGCAGAGGCAGGAGAATTGCAATTCTAAGCCTAGCTTGGGCTACATAGCAAGATTTCATCCCACAATGAATAAAATAAAAGTACATTAAAGCCTTAGAATAAGCATGAATGTGCTGCTGGTCTGTGGTTTTGATTCTTCCCACATTAGATCAAATTTCTACTTTGCAGTATGTAGGTGTGCCCATTGGCTGCAGGATAGAAGTAGGAATGGGGTCATTATCGTCATAGCTGCAATGGAGCTGCACTCCTGGTGCAGAAATATGTCACATGCAATGAGTGCTTCATTATGGGTTCAGCTGCTTCTCCATCTTCTCAGACGTGCTTTTCTGTTGTTCCCATGGTGACTGAGGCTAGAAAAACTTCAGTCCACCTGAGGTTGCCACATTCAAGCTGCTGCAGCATCTGGCATGATGGTTTTCCTTTGGAAGACTATCAGAGGTGAAATTCAGATGTTATCAGGGGACCACAGAAAAGCTCAGGCAGACTGACACCTACTGAACATATGCCTGTCAGAATTCATATTAATTCCCTGATGTATTAGATACTTGTCTCATTGCTGTAACAATATGCTTACCTTAAAGAAGGAAGGGCTTATTTGGTTTATAGTTTGGGAGAACAATCCTTCATGGGAGGGAAGTCATAGTAGCCTGTACTTGAGGTGGTGGGTCTCCTCTCATCCATGGTCAAAGATCAGAGATCAGTTAATGGTCAGCCAACTTTCTCCTCTTTATTCAGTCCAAAACCCCAGCTCATGAAATGGTGCCATCCGCATTTGCAGTAGGTCTTTGTACATCAATTAACCCAATGCAGATAATCTCTCATAGGCATGCAGTCTCATGGAGACTTACCTAATCTAGATAGTCATAGCAAATCCAGAGGCTAGCCTAATCTAGGTAGTCATAAAATACCCAAAGACTAACCTAATCTAGATAGCCATAGCATACCCAGAGGCTAGCCTAATCTAGATAGTCATAGGATACCTAGAGGCTAGCCTAATCCAGATAGTCACAGGCCTATCTAGAGACTTGTCTCCTAGGAGATCATGTTGTGTTTTGCATATGAAATGTACCCCCACAGGCTCACATCCTTAAACACTTGGTATCCAGTTGGTGATGCTATCTGGATGGGTGGGGTGGCGAGTTATAAAACCTTTAGGAGATGGAACCTTGATGGAGAAAGTATGTCATGGGGGTGGGCTTTTGAGGGTTTATGGCCTAACCCTATTTGCTGTTTCTCTTTGCTTCCTATATGCAAATGCAATACGATCAGCCAGCTTCCTGCTCCTGTTCACGCCTTCCTTCCTGTTACCATGTCACCCTGCTGTGGTGGATCTGGGCCTCTGGAACTGTGACCTAAAATCCACCTTTTTTCCCTTACGTTGTTTTTGTCAGGATGTTTAATCACACAACAGAAATGATTCTAGGACAGACCCTGAAGCACGATTAATAAAAACTCAGGGTCAAAAACTGGGGCTTAACCTAAAGATCCAAAAAAACAAACAAACAAACAAACAAAAAAACCAGCCACTGACTCTTACCTCAACCTCAGTCTGAAATGGTGATCCTGCCTCCAGGAATCTCAGAATAAGACTGTGTGTGAGAACTGTTTCCTCCTGTTTTATAATCCTCTCTAGGGCTGGGATTAAAGGCATGCACTACCCAGTTTCTATGACAACTAGTGTGGCTACTGGAATTAAAGGTGCATGTCATTGTGGCTACTGGGATTAAAGGTCTGTGTTACCATAACCTGGTCTGTAAGGCTGACCAGTGGGACTGTTTTACTCTCAGATCTTCAGGCAGTCTTTATTTATTAAAATACAATTGAAATAGCACTACATTTTCCCCTTTGTCTAAAATAAAAAAGAAGGCTATAACTAATATAAGAAAACTATATACAATGAGTACAATGACTATACACAATATATAAGGCAATAAATACATCAGTAATGTCTAATCCATTTGCATTTGACAAATTCAGAGAAAATATTTTATATCTTTTATCTTGGTGATTCCAAAGTCTTATACCTAATTTAGTTTCTATTATAACTTGCTTTCTGTGTCTGGCAAACTATAACTGTAGCTATCTAATCTTCACCTCCCTCAGAGACCCAAGAAGGAAATAATATTAACTGAGTAAGCAGGAAGTGCAAGCAAAATATGTGAGCAATGACAAACAGCTGGCTGCCTGGACAGTCACACAAAGTTCCTCTGCAACACTGGGGTATCCATCTTCAGCCTACAGGCCTACCATATCTGATAGACTTTTCTGTGAAGCAGGATATTTTGTGTCCTGCTTGTCTAATTAGGACAGCATAATGTCAGCACTCAAGGCCAGGGCATTTTCTTGCCCAGTGGCTTACTTTTACCACAAAGAAAGTAAACTCCATGTGGAGTTTCTTCAATGCCCATTATCTTCTCTGAAGTAGATTGGTGCTGCCAGGAGCAGACCTGAGTCATTGTCATAAAAAAGAAGAACCTATGTTATTAAAAAAAAATCTTAAATGTCATATTCTGTATATCTCTGAAGTGTTTGAAGATGACCTGTCTGTCTAAATTAATCTTTGTTTGACCTTGAAAACATACCTAATATGACTACAAGTTCAATTATACTAAGTGATAACTACTAACCTATATTTCTTTATTATTTTAAACAGTTGGTAATAATAATTTTCACAAACTAGAAATTTGCATTGCATTGTTAAATGAGCTGTATAGGTACAATACCTTGAACAAGATTAGAAATGTATGTACAGTATGTTCTCACAAAAATAATCTCAAATTTGTATCAATATACAAAAGTAAAACCAATATAAAACATTTAAAACTAATAGTTTTTTTTAAAAAAATAGATTCAATAATTTACCTTTTTATCTTATATCTATATCCCCATTTTTCCTTTTATTTTTCTTTCTTTCATTTAGTTAGTTAAAAAACCAAGAACCTTGAATCTAAGTTCCTCTGTTTAGCTTTTTTCCCTGACCATTATCAATAACAACTTATAACAAACACATTAAAAAAAACAAACATCCATAATCCATTTTTTTGGGAATGTAGGTGTAGTTTTCTAGGCTACTTCCTGCTGATTGGGGTGCTGATAAGCTTATGGAGACCCAAAGAAAATTTAGGATTATGGTCAAGTCCTTATTGGAGTATTCTATGAGGCTGAATCATCTCAGCCATCAGGGCTGATGTTGTTCTGGATATAGAACTCAGAGGAAACTGCAACAAATGTACTCTGAAAGGTTGGATCATCTGGGTCATCTGTTCCCACTGGAGATTTCTCAGGGGGTCTTCCTTGAACAAACCGTATTTTTCTTAACCAAGAATGAATCCGCAGCCTCTTACTTCCTGTGGAAAGAAAAGCAAAACCATTTCTCTAAAGTAACATATCTTTTGACTTAAATTTTGTAGTCAAGACATTTTGATCAAACCTTATTCTTCTTAACCCAGAATGATTCTACAGCCTCTCACTTCCTTTAGAAACAAAAGCAGAATCTTTTCTCCAAGTAACATATCTTTTGACTTAAATTTTGAAGTCAAGGCATTTTCAAAATATATAGGTTGGATTAATCTAACAGCATTAATAATCAAATGACTTTTAGCCGCTATTACTCCTTCCCCAAAGTCAAACAATTCAAAGAGAACACAATAAATTACAGTATCCAGATTCTCTGTGTATTTTCCATCTTTACATGGAAGTTAAGCCAGTGCAGATGGGAGCTGGGAGTACTAGTTTTTCTCCCGAACCCAGGTGGCTAGGTTTGGGTCCAGATACTAGACCTGGAATTTTAATCCCAACTCTGACCTGGGCTGGTGGCTAAAAAGCCTCAGGAAAGGAGCATTTTTGTGAATTCATACCCCAAAAGGTTAGATGCCAAATGAAGCACAATTAATAAAAACTCAGGATCAGAAATTGGAGTCAACCTAAAGCAAAACAGTCGGCCACTGGCTCTTACCTTGACCTCAGTCTGAAATGACAATGCTGCCTCCAGGAATCTCAGTATTCAAGACTGTGTCTTGAGAGCTGTCTCCTCACGTTTTATATTTCTCTCTAGGGCTGGAATTTAAGAGTGCACCACTAAGATTAAAGGCATGCACCTCCCAGTTTCTATGACAACTAGTGTGGCTCCTGGGATTAAAGGCGTATGTTACCACAATCTGGTCTGTAAGGCTGACCGTGGGGCTGCTTTACTTTCAGATCTTTAGACGGTCTTTATTAAAATAGAGTTGAAAGGCCCCATACAAGACCCCATAATGTTGACATTGAGATTAACCATCACCTCATCACCCCTTGTTTAGTTTGTTACTCTGTATGTTTACACTTGTCCTGCTGTTACACCTGCTAGTATCATTTAAGTACACGGTGACCACTTTGGGAAAAATGCACTGTTCTTTTCTCAAGAGGAGGAGGATGTAATTATTTGGGATAGTGAAAATGTCCATTTTACTTAAATGGGGAAATGTGCAGATCAGGATACGTACTGTGTGGATCTTCTCAAGATCCATGTGGGCAGAAAATGTAGCAAGTATACAGGGCCAGGCACTGTGGTAAAAGAAAACACTTCTGCTGTGTTATCTGGATGGCTCAGCAGATGAAACTGCTTGCTGCTAAGCCAGACAACCTGAGTTCGATTCCTGGGACCCCCATGATGGAAGAGCAGAATGGACTCCACAAATTGTTCTCTGCTCTCACACATGGCACATATGTACTTGCACATACACTTGTAAATATATACAATAGTAATAAATAAAACACAAAGTTAAAAAAACAAACAGAAACCTTTGTTTTGTGGGGAAAAGAAGCTGAAAAAGAACCCATGATGATGCATATGGAAGGCATAAAAGAGAAATGGCGGGGGAGAGTTAGGGAGCTAAAGAAAAACGGGAGTTAACAACTGGGCATTGGGCAGACATCGCCTTAACCAGGAGGTGGGCGTGGGAGACCACGCAAGGGCTGAGAAACTCACAAACCACAGAGACGAGGGAGACCTGATGACAAGCAGCAACACGATCTGCTGGGTGGAATCCTGGAACCCAAACAGAGCGGTAATAAAAGAGCCGTAACAGCTAAATGGAGTCTGGAGTCAGCTCACAAGCCAGCATTAGCGTCTTACTGGCAAGCGAGTAACAGCTGGGTAAGATGTTAACACAGGGAAACGGGGTTTTATGGGAACACAGGAGCACCTTTGCAACCTTCTTTAACTCAAAAATGAACCCAAATTAAAAAAAAATTCTTTTAGAGCAGGAATTAAATCTAGCTGTTTCAGTTCACATTTTTGTAGTGACTTCAAGAGTCAGCAGTAATGTACTTTTTTGTTACTTTATAAATAATACCAATCAAAATTTCCACTTTCTTCCCTCCTGCTCCCCCACTCCCCCTCTCTCCCTCCCCCTCCAGTCCTAAGAGATGAAGGGTACCCTGCACTGCTGGAAGTCCAAGGCCCTCCCCCCTCCATCCCGCACACATGACAGTACACAGCTGTTTGTGACTTCAGTTTCTGGGGACACGACACCCATGCACATAAAATAAAAATAAATTAATTTTAGAAAAGGTTATTGTTCACTTGTCACTGAAAGGCTTCCAGGAAGCTCATAGCTATCTGGAATCTTCAGATCAGAACTGTGAGATGCTAACCACTAACTTCAAGGATAGGTGAGGGTGAAGCGCCCGATATATGTGCCTGGTGATCTAAGTGCCACGGAGCATCTAAAGTGATGCCATGTATTGGAACCATCTAGACCAGTGAAGTGTTAGTTTTGGTGTCTTTAGCCACCTATTGCTTTACTTTTTTATGATTAATGTACACTTGAAAAGTCTGTGTTACTAACCAGCTATAAAGACTGTATATATTAACAGTCTTTATACAGACCGTGTGTTACTAACCAGCTATACGGACCGTGTGTTGCTAACCAGCTATACTGACCCTGTGTACTAACCAGCTATATAGACCGTGTGTACTAACCAGCTATACTGACCCTGTGTACTAACCAGCTATACAGACCGTGTGTACTAACCAGCTATATAGACCGTGTGTACTAACCAGCTATACGGACCCTGTGTACTAACCAGCTATACGGACCGTGTGTACTAACCAGCTATACGGACCGTGTGTACTAACCAGCTATACGGACCGTGTGTACTAACCAGCTATACGGACCGTGTGTACTAACCAGCTATACGGACCATGTGTACTAACCAGCTATACGGACCGTGTGTACTAACCAGCTATACGGACCGTGTGTACTAACCAGCTATACGGACCGTGTGTACTAACCAGCTATACGGACCGTGTGTTACTAACCATCTGTACAGACCATGACAGTGATAGGATAGGATATTTTGGGAATTTATTTTTATGGTATTCAGAAAGCAGTACTTGACAAAAATTTAATACAAAAATCAGAGTTTCTAATAAACACTTAGGAAAGCAAAGGAGACTTCTGTTGGGTGAACGATTAGAACATAGATTACACACCCTTTCCTGCCTGGGCGCTCAGCTTAAGACTCTCCCACATGGTGACAAACCAGTGTCTCTTCAAAGAATGGCAGTCGGAAGGCAGCCTGTGCCTCAGAACAGAACAGGGCCATCAGTTTATTGCCACAGCATGGGTGTTGTTGCCGTTTAATGCTGTGTCCATTTTAATGGTAATAATTTGGGCACTTAACAACCGACTTCCCATCTATCCCCTTTTACAGCCACAGGATGAGTTATGTAAAGTGTGGCTTTACTCCCCTTACTATTACTGCTAATGAGGCGTTGTGCAGAAATTAGAGGTTACAGCTAGGCTCATTACAGACTATGATTATAACTGGTTGGTTTCGGCCATGGCTGCAGTTTGTGGAAAGATGAATGCTGCTTTTTTGGAAATTGTTATCTAAACAAAATACATGATGCATGGCTTCCTTCTAGCCTGAAGCCATCCCAAGTGTTCCCCATGCAGATAGGACGCTTACCCGTGTTTTCCAGGCAGCTGGCTTCTGTGGGTTCAGTCAATACTTTCAATGACTAATGTGAATTTTGAGATGTCCAAAGTGAGCTATAACCACACGGTGGCTGGGTTAGTGGCGCACGCGCGCACGTGTGTGTGTGTGTGTGTGTGTGTGTGTGTGTGTGTGTGTATGAGCGCGTGTGCCCACAAGCACATTTGGGTGTTATGGCACGTTTCCCCAGGTGTACACACGTAGAGGCCAGAGGTGATATTACTGGGCCTTTATTGCACTCTGCCCTACTTTTTGAGACAGAGCCTCTCACTGAACCTGGAGCTCGCCCTTGGAGCTAGACATATGCTACCATGTCGTTGTGTGAGGGATTTTTCTCAGAAGATACAACACATATGTGTTTACTCACTGCAGAGTAGACAGCAGTGTCTGACTTGGTGAGTCAGCGAGGATCTGTGGGGTTCACTAAAAGGACTTATAAGGGGTTACTTTCAAGGGGCAATGCATCACCCCAGAATGTATGGAGACTCGAGAAGCTGCAAACCTAGAGCCCTCTGCACAGCATGTAGACAACTTCACAGTCTCAAGCATCTCCCCGGTGCACAGCATGTAGGTGGCTCCCCAGGCCCAAGCATCTCCCCTCTGCAGCTGCTGTTTAGAATCTCTTCCCCAGCAGTTCCTGCTCTTTCTGTAAATCTGGGCCTTCTAAAATTGCCAAGCTTTTACTTTCCCAGACATGTGACATTTTCTTTATCTCTTGAATCTCCTGAGCCTCCCCTTCCCTCCTAGAGGGAGTATGTTAATTCAGAGGACTCCACTGTGCAATATCTTCCCTGAGTCCGGCTTTTTATGTGGGTGCTGGGGATCTGAACTCAGGTCCTCATAGTTGCACAGCAAGTACCTTACCCACCGAACCATCTTCCCAGCTTCTAAATTAATTTTGCTGTTGTTTTGCTTTGTTTTTGGTTTTTGAGATAGGGTTTCACTCTGTGGCCTGGAACTCACTGTGTAGCCCAGGCTAACCTTGAATTCATGACAGTCCTCCTGCCTCAGTTTCCTAAGTACTGGAATTACAGGTGCGAGCCTGAATTAGTTTTATTTTAAAAGTATAGTCCAATAGATTATAGAAAAGGTTCTTTTCCTTCCCCATTTTCATTGGTTTTCTTTGGTAACACTCTGCCTGCTTGATCCGTCCCCCCCTTTTTAAAACTCTAACCCCGCCCCCATCTCTCTCTTTCTCACGTTGGGTGACCGTGCAGGTGACCTTTCCTCTCTCACACAGTGATCTGGAGCCCGAGTGGCTGGACAGTGTGCAGAGGAATGGCGAGCTGTTTTACCTGGAACTGAGTGAGGACGAGGAGGAGAGCCTCCTTCCGGAGCCACAGACCGTGAACCACGTCAGGTTCAGTGAGGAGGAGGTCATCATTGAAGAGGATGACTCCAGAGAGAGAAAGAAGCATGAACCCACGCTCAAGCGCTTCACCAAGATCCTGAAGAGCAAACGACTTTTACCTAAGCGCTACCACAAAAAGAACAGCAATGACAATGGGCCGGTGTCCATTCTGAAGCATCAGTCCAACCAGAAGACCGGGGTCACTGTGCAACAGCGGTACAAGGATGTGACTGTCTATATCAACCCCAAAAAGCTAACGGTCATCAAACCCAGGGAGCAGCTCAAACTCCTGGAAGTGCTGGTGGGAATCATCCATCAGAGCAAGTGGAGCTGGCGGAGGAGCGGGAAGCCGGCTGATGGAGAGAGGCTTGTGGTGCACGGCCTGTTGCCAGGAGGCTCTGCCATGAAGAGCGGTCAGGTCCTGGTTGGTAAGTGCTGCGGCAGCTCCAGTCCTGGTTTGCAGAGATGCGTGGTTAAGGGCAGTGCCCTGTGATCCACAGTGTAGAAGGCAGGATTTACAGTCCCTAAGTAAAGTCGGTACAAATGATCTTAAAAGGAGTGCTTCTGTGTGACAGAAACACGCACCTAGTTCAGGCCAGGGAGCAGAGCTCATCTTCAAGTTTTGAATAGTATAATTTTATTTCATCTTGCTTATGATTGCTGACAAGGAGAAGAAGCTAAGTTGATTATACAGTGATCATTTAGGCTGGAACAGCTGTATCCAATAACATAATGCAAAATATATAATTTATGAATAAAAATACTTTTAAATTGTATGTTTGCACTGAGGACACCAAGTTCTTGGAGTGGCTGTAGACTGTCAATTGACCTTCTTAACGACAGTGGTATTATATGTAAGTTCCTTTATAAGGGCACTTCTCTAAAATACCCCAGTTGTGAGAGGAAAAATACAAATTATTTTGAACATTTTAAGATGCATATTTTTGCATTACTGATTTTAAGTCATGTGATTTAATGTGAGTTAATTTGTGACCTCATTCTACTTTATAATGATAGACTAATCAAATGTGAAAATATATTCTTTTTACAGTTATTTATTTCTTTGTGCCTGGGCATATGTTCCTGGCATGTGTGGAGGTCAGAGGGCAACTCGTGGGAGTAGGTCTCTCCTGCCATCATGGGTTCCAGGCTTGGGCATCACCAGACTAGTTGGCAAGTGTGTTTACTCACTGAACATCTTGCTGGCTCTGGAAGCGCATTCTTAACAAAACTTCAAACCCGTAACTGCCCTGAAGTGTGTCTATCTTCTCAGCTGGCCCAGCCTAAAACAGGAGTTTTAGAAACATGTTCAAATCCGTCTGGCCTGAAGTCTAAATCACATTGTTTGTTCATTGATTCAGAACGCATCTGACTGTTAAGTGTCAGGTGTGTGAAGTTTACAGTGACGATCTGACTGCTGGTGTGAAGGAGCTCATGTAATAGCGGGAGGAGGATGTCAGAAATAGACAGCATCACAGTGTGACAGATGACATGACAGCATCACAAAGCGAATTCTAAGGACACATGTCTGAAGGATCTCTGTCAGTGCATGGATTCCAAAATGCATATCCACATTTTACAGCGAGATGTGACCCAGCCAAAGCAGCAGCTGTGATTCGGAGAGAGACCCTGTCTCCGGGAAAGAAAGATAGAGGAAGACTCCAGCTTTTTGAGTAGCCTCTGCGTGTACATAGGGACAAACTCCCACACACTTGTGCATGTAACACACACACACACACACACACACTTCTCATAGAGAAAAGGCCACACAAGAAGGATAGAACATTGAATTCTGGGGAAAGGATTGACCTTCCAGTGTTTCGTTTGTCTGCACTAGCATTTATTCTAGCTGCTGTAGCTCTGGGAGCTTTTAATGGATGAAAGCCTCCTTATCGAGGAAGCCGTGCTTAGGAAGTGCATGAAAGTATAGGAAGACGCTCGGGCAGCGATAGTGCTGTTCCATCATCATTGCTGCTCCACCAGACGTGTGGTCTGGATACAAGTGCATGTGGAATGGCTTTGCACATACTCAGGGGAGAGCTGAGGATGGGAACATTTAATTTGGGATGTTCATGTTGGTATATATGGGTTTGAGGAGCTTCAGAAAGAGCAGCCCCATGCAGAGACTGTGTGTGAACTTCAAGCGCTGTGCCCTTGTATAAAATAACTGCTGTTCATCACAATTCAAGACCCTCAACTACGCTTGTGATCAGGAAAGACCAGGGGCACCGGCCAAGCTGTTGCCCATAGTCTGTTCTTGTGGTATACTTCTTTATATACCAGATAGTATTTTCAGCTTTAGGAGGATTTTGGTTTCGAATCTTTAGTTATTTTTCCACCTATTATTTTAAAGTGTCGACAGTGTTTTATATTATGTATTGGGTTGTTTTTGTGTGTCTGTGTGTTTCCCTGGCACACACTTCTCCATTATCTCTAATACTGGAGGTGTAAATTTTACAGCGCATCCTAGACAGTCTCAAGTCATTATATTTGTTTATTTTTCAGATTAGACTTCAAGGGGATGCACTGTTACTAAGCTAGCTTTGCATGCAAATGTTGGGTATGCACATAAACACGTTGAGCCTTCCTCACAGATGTACCCCAAAAACTAGGATTACAGTTGTGTGCCATAAAACCTGGCTTAAATTTTCCTTAGCAAATAAAAAGGTATCTTCTTTCCGTGTCTGCATTTGATGACTTGAGATGTCTCAGGGTCTCAGCTCCATCAGTAACTGAGATTGTCGGTCTCGGTATTCCAGGTGACGCAGTTAGGATGTTGTGCACAGCCACCCACTATGGCAATACGCATGTACACATCTTGCTCTCTGGCCTCTTTCGATGAGTGTGGCTTGCCTGCTGTAAGTGCGCCTGTCATTAGTGAGACAGGCCAGTGATGTTTCTCTTAGTCCTTTCACAATGGCAGAACCCATCCTGCACGTACTTTCTTTGCTTAGGTCTCGGAGACTTCCATCCTTTGGGGGTGGTGCCAGTATTTCCTGCTCGCCTACATTTCTGTTTCTAAGAATTTTCTGAAAGCGTGGCAATCAGCTGGAAGCAGTAGCCAGCTGGTATCATTCAGACCAGAGCAAACAGAATTTACTCTTACCTACATCGTGGAAGCTGCCTTGGTGGGGCTTTTTTCTTCAATATAATTTATTTTTGGTTATATTTGGATTTTGTTTTCTTTGGGGACTGAACATGAGTCTTTTGACCTTGGCTTCTTGGGGGGGGGGAGAAGTAGGAGGAGTGGGTGCCAGGCCAGCTGTGCTTCACAGGCTCGTAGGTGATGGAGACAGAACTCACCTGTAGCTTGGTTCCTACCTGCTTGAAGGTCTTGCCATCGTATGTGCCCACCATGCTGCCCACCACACTGCCCATTTCGGGCAGGATGACCATGTTCCTCAGGTGGATCTTCACCACCGGGGGCTTCTCCATGGGTGGTACCTCTTTCTTGCCCTTTGTCAGGCACGTCAGTAGGGGGTCCTGCTTCTGCGCTGCCTCAGGTGGGAACTGTACAGCTGCATCAGCTGCTGCTAGGACATATCCAGCAGCTGGTTCAGGTCCAGACCGTGGTAGGTGAACAGTCTGTTTCTTCTCCACTTCCACCGTCTTGCTGGCTTCTGGGAGTGGGGCAGGTGGATAACTGTTTGTTTTTGTTTGTTTGTTTGATGATAAGGGAGAGAAGGAAATCATGTATTCCCTATTTATAAATAATATTTATCTATTCATTATTTTTTATTGTTTTCTGTTTTGTTTTCTTTTTTGTTTTGGGGGGTGGTTTGGGTGTTTTGTTTTGTTTTGTTTTGTTTTGAGGCAGGGTTTCTCTGTAGCTTTGGAGCCTGTCCTGGAATTAACTCTATGTAGCCCATGGGTTGGTCTCAAACTTTTTATTCTCCTGCCTCAGCCTCCCAAGTGTTGGGACTACAAATGTAACACCATCATGCTTCTTTCACACATTAACTTTTCCAGATTACCACCCCTCCCATGAAGATTATTTCTGATAAAGAATGAAGCTTTTAATTCCATGCTATACTGTATAGTTTCTTAAGTCCTCAACTGTGGATTTGTTTTCTGTGACATAAGTGGCTTATGTTTTTCTTTATATTTTTGAAGATGTGTGCTCACTTTTCAGAAATGTTCTTGAGGTATACTATCTATTCCTAAGTGTACATTGGTCATTTCCATCTGTGTGTTGTCCTGTTTAACTGCCTCTTTGGGTTAAGATTCAACATTTTCCGTACCTAGATGTCTCTTCTGCATGCCTAAGGTCAGTCAGCATCCCTTTGTGAATGGAAGTGTGTGTGTGTGTGTGTGTGTGTGTGTGTGTGTGTATTCTCTTGTGTCTCATTATTTATAGCCTCTGTGACTTAAGCTATATCTATGAGAAGTATTCCTGTTGGGCTGTGGAATTGGCCCAATGACTAAAGCTCTTACTGCATGGAATTTTGTGTTTAGATCCCCAGCCACCACGTAAAGCCAGATGCAACAGGACGCATGAGTGATGTTGGTGCTCCTGTGCAGGAGGGAGGTTGAGACAGGAGTCTCCGGAAGTGCATGGCCAGCGAGTCTGGCATGTGCAGCAGTGGTGAACAGGAGACCCTGTCTCAAGCAAAATGGAATGTTAGGACCAACATCCAATGTTGTGGCCTTCACGTGTACAATGTGGCTTGCAAGCAGCACCCCCAACCCCCCCACAACGATTCCTTATTTTTTTTTTTTAAGCTTGCTTGGCACACACAGGGGAAATGGGGGACAAGTGGACTCTGACTTTCTTTCTTTCTTTTTAAAGATTTATTTATTTATTATGTATACAACATTCTCTCCATGTATGCTTGCATGCCAGAAGAGGGCACCAGATCTCATTACAGATGGTTGTGGGACACCATGTGGTTGCTGGGAATTGAGCTCAGGACCTCTGGAAGAGCAGTCAGTGCTCTTAACCTCTGAGCCATCTCTCCAGCCCCCAATTCCTTCTTTTTAAGAGAAAGAAAAGGAAGTCTCACGTGGCTGACATGCAGAACTCCTTTGCGTTGTTTGTTGTGTTTGGTTCTGGTGTTTTCTTGACACAGGTTCTCACTGTGTAGCCCAAGCTAACCTAGAATTCACTCTAGTACAGTCTGCTCTCAAGCCTACAGCCCTCCTGCCTCAGCCCTCATGTGCTGCAACTACGGCATATCTGCCATGCTTGGCTAATATTCATTTTATATAGGCTTTATATAGTCTTTATGTAGACTTTATATAGTTTTTTCATTCCACTGTTGTTGAACCTTTTTTTTTTTCAATTAAAATATTCGAAATGCTTTTGTTAAATATAGGTTTGGTTTTTGTGAACACTTACTATGTTGTTCTCTATGAATTTTCATTTTCTTTTTGGAATAGATTTTTATTTCCCCGTTTGTACTCCTGTATCTTTCTGATTTTCTTGTGGACAGCGTCTCTGTCCTGTTCTGTCCCCAACAGCATTTGGCTTTTCCCTTTTCATGCTTTTCTGCTGCAAGAGAGGGGCTAGAACACAGAGTTTGTTGGAAGCACAGGATTTTAGTCTGTGGGACGGAGGCATTAACAGCTGCTACTCAGGAGTAAACTGTTCATCACTGACAGACCTGGGCCCGTGTTCTCATCCCCACTCAGTCTCGTAGGCCTGCTGTGTTGGTTGCTTATACACATGGGGACAGCACCAAAGGATTTATTTCTCATTGAAAAAAATAGAGGAAAATAAATTGTTTATGCTATTCAAAATATAATTTAGACATGAGTTTCACTCTGCAGCAGTGTATAATTTAGCCCATTTGATTCATTTCTGGACATTTATCTTGAAAAACCATTCAGAACAGATAAGCAAATAAGATAGAGCTGGCCGATCACATCCGGCTTACTGCCTGCATTTATATAGCTTGTCTGAAAGGCTTAAATAATTTACAGCATAGGAAAAGTATTTAGAACCCAAATATGGGTGTTTGGAAATGAAATATTATTGCACATAGCCCCAACCATTTATTTGTTGTCAGTGGCTGAGTTCAGATGGAGCTGGTGGAAGAGCTGAGCAGTTGAACACAGACCATTCATCCACCAAAGCATGAATAATAGAAGTCTGCTGAGCCTCAATCAAAATAGAAAAACAGGAGCTGGAGACACGAGGACCTGAGTGCAAACATCAGTATTAAAGAGACAAAAGTCGGGCGTTGCTCCCACTTGCCCATAACCCCACTGGTATTGGGGACAGGAAAATATCTGGGGCTTGCTGACTGCCTGCCTGGCTCCAGGTTCTGTGAGAGACTGTCACGGGGGAACACGGCAGAGAGTGACAGAGCAGGGTATCTGATGTCCCCTCTGTCCTTTTCCTCACATGGGTATGCAGACACACATACATGTGTGCATGTATCACACACACATAGGAAGGAAGAAAAACTGGGCACAAAAAGGTTTATTGAAGCACTTAAAAATTAGTTTTCATAATTGAAAGCAGAAAAACGGTCAAATAAGTGTATGGACGTTTATGTTTTAAGTTATGTCATTTGACGAATAAAATTGCAATTCTATAAACTATGTACTAGCACAACAGTTTTTGCTGCTTGAGAGGCTTAAAAAAATATAAGTATTTCATCCTTCATTTTGGTGAACATAGTAAAGACGACTTGGTGTTCAAACATTGTCATAGCTGCAGTGGTAAGGCCAGCAGCCATTCCGAACCTTTCTGCGGTACTTGTCTAGTCTCATGAGGAGTAAAGTTGTGGACGAGGAGGCCACAGTTTTATGTGACCGTTTTCTTAGCCTACCACTGTGGAGGTGTTCTTTTTGACAATTTTTTCCATTTAGAGCGAGTGTGTGTCCTCATCACACTCTACAGAAAGCAGACTTGACCTGTGCTCGAGAGAGAGAGAGAGATTTTCTCTGACATTCAAGCCATGCACTGTACAAATACTCTTGAAAAGATGACAGAACACAGACCCAGAAGACATTCAGAAGCTGTTAGGTTTCTTTAGCCCACTTTAATGCTCCTCAAAGAGTATAAGACTTCCTGAGAGGAGAAAGTTGGTCTTTCCAAAAATCTTTTCTTGATTCTCTTCTGCAGCGGTTTAAGGTGTATAATTTGGAATGGCGAGACGGTCCCCTAGGCGTGTTTGTGGTTTTGTTAACACAGCTTGCTAGGGCTTTGATATTACTTTCAATTACGTTCTTGTGAACTGAAGATCCCAGAGAGAAAGCTACACCTTTGGCTGAAGACTCTGCAAGGCTGAGTGACTGGTTAGAACTTCGCGATTGAGGAGATTTGGGGTGCTGAAGATGTAGCCCCAGGCTGTCTTGGACTGCCATTGCCCTAGTCACTGCCCAGCCCATGTCTGTCTTTTAGGCTCACATAGTGTTCCACATACAGCCTTTGACTGTCAGCTAGAGCTTTTGCAATGTATTCTTAGCAAAGCAGAAGCTCCACCAACCTCCAAGTTCAGACTCTTTCCAGAAAGCATGTGATACTCATAGACCCTCCCCCAAGGTGTGCCAGCCCACCTACCTGGGACCCCACCAATAGATCTGGTAACTGCCCCTGCACTGATTTACAGCTAAATTTTATTCAGGCTCATGTAACCACGGCCACAGCAGAACATGTTTGGGGCGCCCTGAGTCTGAGTTCCTGGACCAGGATCACTCGGGCTTAACCTCAGGATAAATTGACTCTTACTCTGTGTGGGCAAGAGCTGTGTTGTACATCAATAGTTTGAAAGTAAAATTTGATTTTAGTAGTGGTCTCGATTTTGAAATTAGGTAAATACAAGCATCTGAAGAGCAGTCATGGTAAAGATTTTGCCCGAACCATGCTTGTCATGTCGGTATTGTCGGAAGCTGTGGAACAAAGCTGTTCTGCAGACACCAGTCAGTGGTCACAGCAATAGCACAGCACGTTGCCATGTACCACATGGATTTAATTAAAATGTCAGCTGGATTTTTTTATTACTATGGGTGTGAGTGGTTAGATTCAATTTTGTTAAGTGCAATACTTGGTTTATGCTAAAAATTTTCCATTGGTCCTTTGGGTTCACACACCCCTTCGTTACTCTGAGACTGGAAATATCCATATCTTCAAATATTCATGGTTGGCAGAGGTGTGGCGCACTGTTGGGAAGCATAATGGCCAAGCTGGGTGATTGGCTGTGTCATTAATGTTTGGAAAACCTTGGATGAGTCCCTGCAATGTACCACATTTTCCATTAAGCCCTTGTGGTAATCTGGACAGCTGTTTCCTTGTGTCGCGAGTTCAGAACTTTTCGGTTTGGGATATTCACCCAGTTGTCTTCTGTTTTTCTCCTTTTAGGCGATGTCCTTGTTGCCGTGAATGATGTAGATGTGACTTCGGAAAACATAGAGAGAGTTCTGTCTTGCATCCCCGGACCAATGCAGGTGTGGCCATCCCCTTCCCTACTGTGTACGGTGTTGCCTAAAGTACATCCGTTCTGTGCTGGTTTCTTTCTAAGAGGCTGAGGTTCCCTCCCGTGTCGCGGTGAGTGACCCTGAAGCCTGAGCACCGAGGGCAGCTTCACCTCTTGCTAATGCTTAGCTTCGGGACGCTGTCGTAAAAGGACAGGGTGCCTACAAATAAAACACCACAGGTCGAGGGAACAGCGGCAGTGGTGAAAGTAAACACGAGTGCCAGCTTACTCTTAGAGCACCCGTGGGTGCCAGTGGCAGCATAGCTCTGAGAAGAGTCCCTTAAAAGCCGTGGCCAGGTGTGGGGGTGCACCCCTTTAATCCCAGCACTCAGGAGCCAGAGGCAGGTGTGTGAGTTCAAGGCCGGCCTGATCATCATAGTTCCCGGGCAGCCAGGCTATGTAGAGAGGCCCTGTCTCAAAAAATAAATAAGTAAATAAATAAGCTGTGGACTTCATATTCTCTGACTGAAAAGCTCTCATATAAGTTTTTGTTTAGTTTTTGGTTTTTTGAATCTTTCTGTGTAGCCACAGTTGTCTGGAACTCACAGAGATCTGCCTGCCTCTGCCTCTCAAGTACTGAGATGAAGTGTGTGTGCCACAAACTCAGCTAGAAGGTTCGTTGTTTCTCAACATGGCTTTGTTTATTTTAACCCTACTATAGCGTGTTCTCTGAGGCCGTGTACACTGGGAGTTTATGGAGACCGGTGAGAGTGCAAACAGCTCTATGGCCGTCAGGCGATGGTGGGCACTGCTGGGGTTTCCCTCCAGTGCTCTATCACCATGACGCAGTGCCTGAGGAAGGCAACTTTGAAGGGGAAAGGGTATCTCACGGTTTCAGAGGTTTCAGTCTGTGGTCAGATGCCTGTTTTGGGGGAAGGCTGCTGTGAGGAAGGCAGAGCCTTTTTGTATTGGAACAGAGTCGCTCGCTTCCTAATAGCCAGGGAGCAAAAAAAGAGGCAGGATGGCGCTAGGTCCAGAAGTCTTTACCAAGAACATTCTTGCAGTGACCTTACCTCTTCCCATGCTCTTAAAGGCTCCGCCACCTTCCAGTGGTGCCAAATGCTGGCAGCCAAGTCTTTAGCGTGTGGGTATCGAGGAAGCATAAGACCCCAAAATAACTTCATATCCTGGATTCACAGACATGTGCCCATATTTCAATAAAAATGCATTTAGCCCATCTCCAAGAATTTCCAAAGCCTTAGCACATTCTCATTGTTTAAAAGCCTGAGCCCACAAACTCATTGAGACAATGAGAACTCAGCCATGAACCTCCATCAAAATGAAACTAAGATGCTTGTTTCCCAGGTAATGCAGTAAGCATTCTCGTTACATAGGAAGGAACAGGGAAAGGGGGAAGAATCAGACCTAAGCAAGACAGAAACTGAGCAGCCTGCCTGCCGCCTGGGATATACAACAGCCTGGCGCATACTCCAGAGGCCTCAGCGGTCCTGCCTCTGTGGCCTTGCTGACTGCAGCTCATATGGCAGCCATGTTAGACTGGCCCTGCTTCTATGCCAGTGCCCACGTTCCTGTCCTCTCTGGCTTTCTAGGTTTTCCCTTCCAGCTTCAACTTTGCTCTCATAGCTTTCATACATGACTCGCACGTGACTCTCAGGAGCTGCCTACAGAGACTTTGAACTTGCCACACTCTGCGTGACCCATGCTTTTCTTCGAAGTGTTGTTTGAAGCCTTCAGGGCCCTACAACTCTCACGTTCTGCATGCCTGCGACACTAGCATCACATCGTCTGCCACTTGTCAAAATCACCTGAGCCTTGGCTGCAGTGGTTCCTGAGTGCCTTACCAGTTGAACAAGATAAAGAATCCTGGAGAAACAACCCTAAACATGCCTGTGCCATCTGGCTTTTCAGAAGTGTCCTCTTGAAAAAGAGTTACATTGTTAACACTTTTGAGCTGGGGGTGGGATGTGGAGGTGAAGGGAGCCCTCTGGATATCTTTCCTACTGTTCCAGTGCAGAGCCCTTGGTCTCTTTTAGCAATGCCAGTCTCTACAAACTGGCAGCAACTTTAAACATACCCCATTTCTGGCTAAAATATAAATTTTTCGGATATTTCTGTCCTGTTTCCTGCTCCTGATTCCCACTGTTAATCTGGCTAAAATCTGCAAACAGCACAGTGCCACAGTCTGAATGTCATGTAGCCTTGAGATTTCCTGTTAGATGAATTTTCTGCCACCTTTAAATTCAGGATCACAGTTTCAGTGCACAAGTAAAATGCATATTGCATTTCTGTCAGGCATCTGGTTTTCTAAGCCCATAGCAGAACTCCCGACCTGAGCTGCTCAGAGAGTCTACAAAGACTTTTCTAGCCCATTTCTAAGAACTTTGTTACATCAGTTCCCAGGCTCCTGAACTGCCATCAGGCATAGACGTCACAGAACAGACTACTACTTTCAAAAATTTTATCCTTTAATAATTCCATAAATAAATACAGTGCGTTTTTTGCCCTATCTAATGTCCATTGCCTCTCCTTCCAATCTTCCTGAAGCCCCTACCCAGTGTATTCCTTTCCTGACTTCATCCCCCTGACCCCAGTCAAATTAGAGCTGAGTGTGTGTGCATGAGTGTGGAACACAATCAACCACCCCACAGTACGCCCCTGCGGAGAGGGGATTTGATAGGGATAAAAATTGCTTCTTAAGTAGTGTGGGTTGAAGACAGAAGTGGGGAGGAGATAACCAAGGTCGCAAGACTTTGGAGGTGATGGGTTATAGAAATCACATCCCTGGACCCGAGGGGACCAGGGCATCATCCCTGAGCCTGGGAGGGATGGGAAAAGGTTGGGCAAGTTGTACAGGTGAGGAGGCAGGAAGTGTGGGATCCTAAAGTTGGTTGCATGTTAAAGTCTGGAAGAACAACAGGAAACTAGGAACAACAGGAACGAGACTTATTAGATATTGCTCAATAAGAGTTTATCCCTGTAATCATGTAGTGCTCTTAATACCTAAGTCTATCAATCTTTTAAAAAATTAGTGCTTATCTCTTTAGTTACGTGTTACACCTTAATCATGTTGTCAAGGCAACTGAACTCAGCATTTATGGTTGCTTATCATATAGGACTTCAGAATCGTCCTTCTGAAATGCAATTACCTTATGATGGAACCAACTTTTCTTAAATCAAAATGGTCCTAGCACTGTTCATTGGAGGACATTAATGAACAATTCCATGGAGTGTGTTTTTGTTTGAGTTTGTTTCATGCCAAGGTGAAAAGATGCTTACACCAGAAAATAGGTAATGGAGGCTGGGTGGTGGTGGTGCACACCTTTAATCCCAACACTTGGGCAGCAGAGGCAGGTGGATCTATGTGAATTTGAGGCCAGCCTGGTCTGCAGAGTGAGTTACAGGATAGGCTCCAAAAGCTACAGAGAGACACCCCATCTCAAAACAAACCAAAGGGGAAAAAAAAAAGAAAAGAAAAAGAAAGAAAAGAAAATAGGTCATGGCATTTGCAAAATATAATATTAAAGTAAATTTTAAAGCACACATGTCCTTGTCCACAAGCATAGCAAAGTAGTATAAAATTTGAGGTCACTGCTGCTTCTCACAGTCTAGGAGCAAATGTTCAGTTCATCAGCTCATTTCCCATTGTCATTTTTCAGTGAGTCACGCCCAATCTTTAAACCTTCCCAACCACGGGTACCTCCACTGCAGAAGATGCCCTCCTAGTATGAGCCATGGCTCTTTCTTTGAGGTCCCTTTCTGTGGATCCTCCGGTACCCCCTCCCCCAGAATAACTGCCATCTTCTGTGTCGGAACCTCACATCAAGTTTTATTTCTGTAACATTTATTTATTAGCCACACTTCTGGGGAGGAGGTTAGAGGACAGCTCTCGGGCTGACTCTGGGGAGGAGGTTAGAGGACAGCTCTCAGGGGCTGACTCTCTGCTGTCTTGTGGGTCAGGACAAACTCAGGTTATTGTTGTGGAAGCAGGTGCCTTTACCCCAGAGCCTCTCACAGGCCCCAGATATTCATTTTCACATCTAAGATGATAATTCCTAAAACCATATTCTCTCAACTCTTTCTTTAATTGTGTTCATTTTCATTCATATTGTGTTTACTTTTCTCAGGTGAAGCTGACATTTGAAAATGCATACGCAGTGAAAAAGGAAACAACCCAACCAAAAAAGAAAAAGCCACAGTCGAGCACGAACGATTTGGTGAAACTTCTGTGCGGGTCGGAGGCCGACGGCACCCAGCACAGTTCCCTGGGCGCCCCACACATCATCATGTACCTCTCGCTGCAACTCCAGTCAGAGGTCTCCAAGGAGGAGGTGAGTGTCTGCTCCCTCTGCTGCAGAAGGAGGGGGCCGTCCATCTGCCTCCTCCCCACCCCCCACCACCCCCACCCCGTGGGATTATCAGACTTGGGGAAGGAACAGGAAGGGATTAGCTGTCTTTTATCGCTGTTCTCTGTACAGTGCGTGTTATGCTGGTGGACATGCTCTGTCACCAGGGTTTTCAAGCCACTAAGAGAAGAGGGCGTGCACTTTTCAGCTCCTCTAAGTGATGGGGAATGAAACCCTCCAAAGCTCCTTTTGCAGTTTGTCATATGAAATATGCGGTTCCTTGTGTTGTTTTCTGTCTGTTTAATAAAAATTGAAATGGTAAAGATGAAATTAATTGTATATGTACTACTTGGCATTTTTGTGTTCTGAAAAATATATAGACTTCCAGTGTTAATAATTCGAATATCTTCCATCTTGCTGGCTCCTTGTATCTTTAGAACAAATGAGCCATTTAAGCATTTATTTTTGAATCCTCTCGAGTTTTAGGGGTCCTGTCCTGAACCTTTCCAGCCCACACGTCATCGTGCCTGACTTTCTCTGGGGAAGTGTGGGAATGCCTTGCAAAGAAATAGGTTGCTGTCTGTGACCAATTCTGTAGCAATATCGTTATTAGGAGAGGCTCTTTATTTTTACCATGCAGAGTGGAAGCTTCTGTAAGTGCAAGCTGCTAACGAGGGCTTTAAAAATGCAGCTAATTAAATTGGCTGGGCACTGCAGAGCTCGCCAGCCCCTCAATACCAAGGCTTTTAAGACTCCAATGGAGGCTTCCTTAAATGGCCTCTTTTTTTCTCTACTATGTTACCTTACAATGAAATGTCATAGGGTCGTTTCTTTCTCTGAGAGTTACATAATTGATACAGAGCTTGTATTCCAGTTACAAGATTTGGAATGTAAGGTTCACAATATGGAGACTTCTAAAATGCTAATCAAAGACAGTTTAAAGCAGCCCTTGGTATTTTGACAAAATAGGATGGAAGTATTTTTTTTTTGGACAAGGTTTAAATTTATTAAGTCAATGTCACAGATTTTAATTCATGTTTGACTTAATTTCTAGAGATAAATAATAAAATTATAATAAAGTACTTTTTAGCTATTTTCACAATGAAAAATTCAATAAATTTGAATCATAAATGCAGTGTATTTGGCAAACATATCCCATAGCATATATTGAATAATTTACATTTATATAAAATGGTATACAAAGTAGGTTGCACAGTGTCTCATCTTCGTATCTGTGACCATGTGAACATTATGAATACACGGACACCGAGCCACATAACTGTTTCTCATATAGATGTTTAGCAGTCTTGAGATGCAGAACCAAGGAAAAGCTTGGCCAGTGTATTTGAGGAGTTAGGACTTTCTGTTGTAGCAATTGTAACCATTAGAGTAATTGGAAGTTACTCTGAATTCTTCATGATTTCTATCTAGAAGTTTTAATTTTGTCTGCTTTTAATTTGTCATGTGAGAAAACTAGACATTGCCTAAATGTTAGCAGAAAGTGAGGCTCAAGCTGCCTGATGTTTTAGGAGGTCAGCACACTGCAGGTCCCTGATGTTCTAGGAGGTCAGCACACTGCAGGTCCCTGATGTTCTAGGAGGTCAGCACACTGCAGGTCCCTGATGTTCTAGGAGGTCAGCACACTGCAGGTCCCTGATGTTTTAGGAGGTCAGCACACTGCGGGTCCTACTTAGAGATTCATTATTTTACTTTAGTTAAAGCTCTCTGTTTCTTAAAAACAGGTTCTCACTGAAAACAGAAAAATAGTAGCCATTTTCTAAACTATCATATAAATTAGCATTTTCCACAAATAAAATAAAATGTACCCTTTCATATAGATTAATCTATGCTGTTTAAACCCTCCCATATTTAAGTTAGAGATTTTATAATCTTGTGATACTTTTTCTTCCTATTTATACTTCTTCAGTTTTGCATTCTCACTTTGTAAATATAATTAAGTAAATATTTAGTAATATCACTAAAAATAATGATTATCTTTTAATATTCAGCATGAAAGAAGTTAAAAGATTCCTAGGAATAGCACATGGAAATTAAAGCTTAAAGCACTATTTGAAATCAATAATAATTGTAATTGTGTAGCTTGGTCTCCTGGGCAGTGTAGTCTCCAAACTCACTTTCAAGTGTAGCATTTGAAATGCTTGTTGAAGTGTTAACACCCCAGGCATAGTTCTGCCCTTGGGTCTGAATGAGACTCCGACTGTAGCTGAAAGAATCCCCGTTCTGTTCTCTGTACAATGTCTGAACTTTCAGGACAAATGCTGGTTGAAGCATCTGAGAGCTCATTATCTGTTCTTGCCCTAACAGCAGGAAATTCTGTACCATTACCCAGTGTCTGAAGCCTCTCAGAAACTCAAGAGTGTGAGGGGAATTTTTCTCACCCTCTGTGACATGCTGGAAAGTGTGACTGGGACGCCAGTTACTAGGTAACAATGTTTCACTCTCTCTTCACATTCTCCTCGCTGTAATCTATGATGAACGGATTCCTGTCTGTGGCAGAGTCCACTGTGGGGAGGACAGCGGTTCAGCTGTTTCAGCGAAACATTTCTTTTATCTGGAGTGTATGTTTTTAATTTAGCTATAAGTTGGGGATTTGCCAGGACCATTTAATTAACAGAATTGACTGTTGACCCATAGTTACAATTCTTCATAACAATGTCATCTTTGAGTTGGCAGAATGACTCATAGGTAAAAGCGCTTGCTGTCAGCCTATCAACCCTGCCAACCTGAGTTCAATTCCTGGGACCTGATGGGGTTGAGAGAACAGACTCCTAAAAGTTATCCCCCAACCTCCACACTCAAGCTGTGGTACACATGCCACATGCACACATGTGTACAACACACACACACACACACACACACACACACACACACACACACATACACACACCCAATTACTTTAAAAGAAAGTGTTATCTTTTAAACATGACGTTAATATGTGTCTTGACTCTTGACTTCCTTATGTTTTTATTGTGGTTGTCAACTCACTAAGCAAGATACTAAATTTTTCACGTGGTTAGAAAATACTCTGATTTTACAGTAACGATGGAGAAATATAGACTGTTCTGTAGGAGGACTATTCAGAACTCAGTGTCATGTGAAGTTTATTTAGTGATGAAAGGGCAGAAATCAGAACTGGATGGTCCTGCAGTGGTGGAGCTGTCAGTCAGCACCCTGCACACAGCCTTGGGTCCATCTGTGCACCAAGGGAAGAAGAAGAGAGAGGGGAGAGGGAAGAAGGGAGAGAGGGGCAGGGAGGGGAACTCCTCAGCCACAGTATTTGCCAGACCTAACTTTGATGCCGTGGTTAAGTTAGAGGATGAAGGGCTTGGAGCTTTTGAGTTTGATTTGTCATAAAATAAATTATTGCTATTTTTCTACTTTAGTATTTCAATAATCTAAAATTCATGAAAAAAAGGTTAGTTCACGTTTTAACAGCTCCCATATTACTGATAAAATATGAGGTTAGAAATCCCAGATTGTAACTTTTTCCCATATCCCATAAAATTATACTTAAAAGTTTTAGAAGATATGGGGTATGTAAAATATCGGGGAGAATTTACTTGTTTCCCTAAATAAAAAGTAGATATAATCTCTGACCTTTTAACATATAGCTATATTGATTATATATTTGAAGACAGTGGTACTTGAGACTTTATTTCATATATAAATTTATATTTATAAAATAAGCTTGTCAGATTTCTATTTATTCTTCATTCATTCATTCATTCATTGCAAGGATCCAAGCAAGGAGCGCATGCCTGTCCGTTAAGTGCTGTATACCACTGAGCTATGGCCCCAGGTTCTCTTTTAATTTTTTTAACAGCTTTGCTTGACTATAGTCCATAAATCATACAATTTACCCATTCTTAAAAGTGTACAAGTAGAGGCTGGAGAGATGACTCAGAGGTTAAGAGCACTGACTGCTCTTCCTTCCAGAGGACCTGGGTTTGGTTCCCAGCAGTCAACCTGGCATCCCAAAACATCTGCAATTTCAGTTTCAGGGGGATCTAGCACCCTTTTATGGCTTATGTAGGTACCAGGCATGTGCATGGTTCAGATATACATGGAGGCAAAGCAACCGTACATATATAAAATAAAAACAAATAACTCTCTTTTCTAAAAAGTACTCAAGTAAATATTCAAGCATATTTATAGAATGACCATAGTCAATGTCAGAACATTTTTATCACCTTAAAAGGGAACCCTGTGCCTCTCAGCTGTCAGCCTGTGCACAGCTCAAGGCTCAGACACATTGGCTTGCCAGCCTTGTCCGTAGAGATCCCTGCAAGAGGCATTTCAAATGCATAGAATCATCGGATTAATGTTCATTTGTTTTTTAAAAAAATTGTTTTTAGTTGTGTGTGTGAGTTGGGGTAGTTTGTTACATGAATGTAGGTGCATCTAATTCCTTGACGCTGGAGTTAGAGCCACCCTTGTGAACCTGACAGGGGTGCTGGGAACAAAACTTGTCTCCCAGAGGGATACCACTTGTTCTTAACTACCAAGCCATCATCCCAGCTCCTAGACTAACGTTTTAATTTTTGTTTGTTTGGTTTTGGTTTTGTTTTGTTTTAAATTTAAGGTTTTTCATGTAGATTTGTTTTTTGTTTTTTTCTGCTGTGTAGGTTAGATGTCATTTTACTTAGTAGTTAGATCTTGTCGGTAATGATAAGATAAATAACAATATTGAGGAAACAATGAATGTAATATGTTATTTTCAGAGCTCCCTAACAATATGTGTCTTGTTGCATATTCTTTTTAAAAAATTTTTTAATAATGCTTGATATAAAAGAGGCTAATATTTGCCTAAAAGTGTATGTACCTTTAAACTTTAAGATAAGAATAATAGTTTGGAAAAAAATTCTTAATAGTTCTTATTTAAAGCAGCACACACTTGTGCTCTCTGTATTTCCATAGTTGGTTGTTGTAACTTTTCAGAAGTTACCTAATTGCTTGCAGCTGCATGAAGTATAATTAAGAATAAACTGCACATACTTGAAATGTACACATGTCACAGCTGACAGATGCATTCCCTATGTATCTATCACACACTGCACACATGCCCTGTCCCAGAGTTCCGTTGAGCAAGATGTGCATGTGACTCCAGTTCCATCACTTGCTCCTCTGCCCACATCTCATATTGTTGGGTTGAATCACTGTTTTCTTTTCTTTGTAATCTCCTAAGCAGTCATGTCCATACATGGGCAATCACAAAGTCTTCATGGAATTGGTGAGCTTGGATGGAAGCAGTCGTTTAAAAATTAAAAAGCTAAACTGTATGTAGCTACTTAATGTCAACAAAACATTTCACACATACCCCAATTTGAGACAGGGAGGGTCTCACTGTGTAGCCCTGATGTCCTGGAACGATTGTACTCAAGCTGGATTTGAAATCACAGCAATCCTTCTGCCTCAGCCTCTTGAAGGTAGGGTTGTAGACATGTGATGATTCTGCTTTTGTGTGTCCTGGGGGTTTGGAAATAATTCCAAATACATTTTTGCTGCTGCACAACCCCTGCTTTTTCTGTGTGGTAGTTAGGTATGTGCCAAGAAACTTGCTTATTAAGCAATTCGGTTCTTAAATTATACCATGTGTAACCTTTTAAGGATATTTTTATATCTCTATAAAAGTTTCTCTAACCACATTTTGATTTTATGTTTTTCTTAGCTCATCCCTCCATTTAAATGGGAAACAAATTCACGTTGCTTTCTTGAAGGAGTCTGACAAGTTGTTGTTAATTGGTCTGCCTGCTGAAGAGTGAGTTGAAATTTTTATTGTTTACCTTTGAAAAACATTTCTGAAACTATGGTAACAACAACAGCAACCAAAAGTAAGATGGTGGTAGCAAAGCCTGTCTCACTAAATTATGCCACTTTTATCAAAAAGAGAACTCCTCATGCTGGTCTCATGATCCCAACATGCTGCACTGGGGAAATAGTTACCTGTGTTTTGGGGGGCTGTCAGTACAGCCTACACAGAGGTAGCATTCAGTCCAACTTCAAAATTCCCCATAGTCTATAACAGTCTCAAATTGGTTTCAATGTCTAACGTCTCTTCTGAGGCATTGCAGTCTCTTGACTGTAATCCCCCTGTAAAAATCAAAATCAAAAAGCAGATCACATACCTCCACATATAATGACACAGGATATACATTACCATTCCAAAACATAGAGAAGGGAGCACAATGAGGAAATACTGGACCAGAGCAAGACCCAAAACCGGCTGGGCAAACTCCAGACTCTGCATCTCCGTGTCTGATGTCAGAATGCTCTCAGATCTCTGACTCCTTTCAGCTTTGTTGCTGCAGCACACTTCTTTCTCTTGGGCTGGCTCCACTCCTGTCAGCAGCCTTCCTCAGCAGTTATCCCATAGCTCTGGCATCTCCAGCATCCTTTGTCTTCAAGGCATTCCAGGCTTCACCTCACAACTTCACACAATGGCCTCTCTAGTCTCCGTTCAGGGACACCCCTGACATACGCCTGGCCTCAGCGGCTTTCCTTAGTGGGGGAGGAAGATTCCATAACTCCTTTCTTCTACTCTTGATTCTAAAGCCAGAACCACATGGCCGAAGCTGCTTCTGCTTGCTGGTGCTGAAACATGGCTCGCTAATTCAGTTACGTCTTCACTAGCTTTCTGTTTTCTATAGTTTCTTTTACTGCCTAAGCTTGACTGTCCTAAAACTTGTTCTGTAGACCAGACTGACTTTGAACTTAGACCTCTGCTTGCCTCTGTCTCCAGAGTGCTAGAAATAAAGACATGTATCCCCATTCCTGGACCTAAAATATTCTTTAATTCTTCACGAGGTGTAAGTGTAGCTGGATGGGGTCTTCCCCTGAGGTCATCACTCCCTTTATTTCATTTCCTATTCTGTTTATATTCTTGAATACAAAGTTTAGTTCCATTCCACTTCCTGGTGCCCCTTTCCTCCTCAAATTATACATTTTGTATTTTCTTGCTCAGTTTCTCCTTTTCATTATAAATCTTCATAAGAGTCAACACTAGTAACCTTACAACAGAGTCTGTACTAGGTTTTAAGATTTCCTCTGCCAATGAAATTAACCCAAAACTCTTCATGTTAGCCTGAGGCAGACTTTTCTGACAAGGACAGAAAGCAGTCACATTCTTCACCGAAAATATCATAAGAACCATCGTTAGGCAGCATACTGAAATTCTTCTTAAAACCTCTGGAGTCAGACCACAGTTCAACTCACCCTGAGCACCTCTGTCTTCCATGCCCCTACTGGTATGGCCCATTAAGCAGTGCTTAAAGCATTCAAAAACATGGAAGGCCTATCACAGCAATACTGCAGTCACTGGTACCAACTTCTGCCTTTACAGTGTTTCTGTTACTGTGAAGAGACACCATGACCATGGCAACTTTTATAAAGGAAAACATTTAATTGGGGCTGATGACAGTTTCAGAGGTTTAATCCATTATTGTCATGGTAAGAAGCAAGGCAGCATGCAGGCAGACAAGGTGCTGGAGAAGGAGCTGAGACATAGACATCTTGATCCCCAGGCAGCAGGAAGTGAACTGTCACACTAATCATAGCTTGAGCATATGAGACCTCAAAGCCTACCTCCACAGTGACACACTTCCTCCAACAAGGCCACACCTCCTAATAGTGTCACTCCCTATTGGGGCCATTTTCTTTCAAACCACCCCATATGTCTAGAGTTTATTCATGCTGGAGAATTTGGGGAGTGGGTTTTTTTTCCCAGATGTTAATATCTTTTGTAAAACAGTGACTCTGAGAAGCTGAAGCGACTTCCTGCCTTAGGGTGACCATTCTCTGGTTGGAGTTTCACAGCTCTGCCCACAGCTGACTAAATTGTGCCAATATGTTAATGTAAGGACATCTTGCTTCTTTGGGGTCTGTATCATTAGATTATGTTGTGGATGAGTAACTACATATTTTCTTTTAAGAGTTCCTCTTCCCCAGCTAAGGAACATGATAGAAGATGTCACCCAAACCCTGAAGTTCATGTATGGTTCTTTAGACAGGTAAGCATTTCACTCGATTCTGTCTCAAGTGTCAGGTCATGGTTCTGTGTCTTGCTCTGCACTTGGCAGTGACTCTTGCTTGAGAAGCAAGTTGTTTGGTTCATTCTTTTTCTTGTGACAGTTCCCTCGTGTTTTCTTTATTCTTTCTTAATTTTTGTTAAATCCAATTATGAATTAATTTTTTTGAGACAGAATCTCACTGTGTAGCTCAGACTGACCCAGCCCTTACTGTGTAGCCTGGGATAACTAGATCCTGTTACCTCAGCCCGTCAGGTGTGAACCATCACACCTGGAGTTAGTGAAACCGTGATGCTATTGCTTTCTCCCTAGTATATTCCAATAGGTATCATGTGGAAATTCATGAGATTACTAATTTGTGAAGTTCTGTATTACAATATATAAACCAGTGTACACTTGTTCATTTCTTTAGAGGCAAATATAGCACATTTCTGTGTAGAATACAAAGATTAAGATTTGAAGTAAATGTTTGTGTTTTCTTTGCTATTTCACTGACCTGAAATGTTTCTTTATTCAAAACATTTGATTAAAAATGTGCATATATCTGGGCATGGTAGCTTACATCTGTAGTCATGATATTTGAGAATCTGAGGCAGGAGGATTGCTGTAAGTTCAAAGCAGGCCTAGGCTGCATAAGAAGTTCCCAGGCCACTCTGAGTTATAGACCTTGTCTCAAAAAACAAAGTAAACAAACAAAGCACAGTTAGTAGAAATCAGATACACTGCATGAGACGTTAAGGTGCAATATGTGTTCCTTTGTGTACTCTGTAAAACATGAATATGCTTATCCATTTCAGGCACATTTTGTGCTTCTCTGCTTCCATTTCTTTATCCTTTGGCAGGTTTCCATTTGCACAGTGGATTTGAGTTGGGCTCATTACCTCTGTCACCCCCCTTCTCCTGAAACCCTCTGTCCTCCCAACAGCCACCCCGCCACACACACAATCTCAGGTGTCCTGTGACCCACTGAGTTATTAGGTTTGCTGCATGAGCATTGCCAGGGATTATTTACTGGAGCATGGGCAACTTTCAGTGGCTTCACCACTGAAGAAACCATTAAGTGCCAGTAGTCCCTTATGGGCCGCTCCCCACCTCTGACGAAATGTCTATGAACGCAGTCTTGTAAAGGTCAGTGCAGACAGCCATGGCTGTAATAAGTTCACAAGTGCAGTGGTCCTGTTGTACTCAGTGGGTGTCCTTTTGTGCATGCATGTGTCCATCCATGCTCTGACTCTTCCCTTCTTCCCTTTGATCCTAAGGCCTGGGGGTGACATAGATGTCCCATTTGGGGCCAGGTACTCAACCATTGCTTATTCTTGGCACTTTGGCCAGTTGTTCCTAACCTTATAATATAATGTGATATATATTTATTGACTTGAAGGGGAAAATAGAGGTAACCATTAATCATTTAAGTGCACAGAATCTTGAATGGGAAACATTTTTCTCCCGTGGAATTTCTGCAAGTTTCAGTGCTTCTGGGGCCTCAAGTGTGGTACCTCTGCTCTGCACACCAGAGTACCCCAGAATAGAAACTGAATGACAGTTTTTATGCATTCTTCCAAACACAGTGGTATGATTTTACTGCTGCGCTCCCAGCAAAGAGTCTAGGGACGGGAACGAAGGACGCACTGAAACACTTGCAGGATGACTCAGTGTCTGTCACTTTGGTGTGATAGGAGCCAGCCCTTGTGTCACCTGAGCTGTTCCAAGAAATAGTCACGATAATGCTGGATTGCTTTCGCATGTCTAAAATCAGCTGTTTAATCTCTCCAGTCCCCTCCCTCTCTCTATCCCTCTCTCCCTCCTTCCTTCCCTCAGCTGAGGAGAAAAATAACTTAGCTTCTTCTCTTCTGTTTCCTGGGTTCTCATAGTAAGCACCATAGGAAGTTGTGTGTTCTGAGTACTAGGTAATTTGCAGGTGAATTGGATCATATTAACCCCAGTTTTGACTTGAAAACCAATACTCACAGAGAGGCCCATTGGTTGGTCTTGTGACAGCTGCCTAGTAAGACTCAAAGTCAACTCTTGTCCTGCAGAGTCAGAATCTCTCTATTATCCTCTATCATTTGAAAGACCTAGGAGTTGTAAATGGTTGGAAGAGAGGGAGGGAAATGTGTACTTCAGCCCTTTTATTGTGCACATGCCCTCTGGGTGGGCCACAGTTCTTCCCTGGTGTCTGCTTGTTAAATACAGAAAGTGTATTTCTTAACACTCTCCCCCAGTCACGCCACAGAGGCTGTAACTAAGGGAACAGGGAGGAGGAGAGCTTCCATGCAGGAATGGAGCTGTTCTTGAGCTACTGCAGGAGGCGATGAACCTCTCCACGGGTTGCTCACATTTCCAGCTCCTTGTTGTGGAATATTAATTTGTGTTATATTTGTTTATGCTTTTGATCATTTGTTTAATGATGCAAAGATGTGTTGTGTTATTTATGTGTGTGTGGTTTTTTGAGACAGGGTTTCTCTGTATCTTTGGAGCCTGCCCTGGAACTAGCTCTTGTAGACCAGGCTTGTCTCGAACTCACAGAGATCCACCTGCCTCTGCCTCCCAAGTGCTGGGATAAAAGGTGTGCGCCACCACAGACCAACTGTGTTGCATTCTTTTATGTTGCATTTGTTTAACTCTGTGAAGCTGTGTTACTGTGCCTGTCTAAAGCCCCTGATTGGTCTAATATAGAGCTGGACAGCCAATAGCGAGGCAGGAGAAAGGTTAGGTGGGGCTGGCAGGCAGAGAGAATAAATAGGAGGAGAAATCTGGGAGAAGATCAAGAAGTGACAGAGATCAAGGAGCGAGAAAAGAAGGGTCAGTCACCCAGCCACACTGCCAGCCACAGAGCAAGAGTGAAAGTAAGATAGTCAGAAATAAAGAAAGGTAAAAGCCCAGAGGCAAAAGGTCGATGGGATAATTTAAGTTAAGAAAGGCTGGCTAGAAGTAAGCCAAGCTAAGTAAGGGTGGGCATTTATAAGTAAGAATTAATTCTCCTTGTGTGATTATTTGGGAGCTGGGTAGCGGGCCCCCAAAAGAGGCAAAGAGGCAAAAGAGTAAAACAACCTACCACAGCTCCTGTCTCTTCAGTGCCTTTTGCCAGGTTGAGAACACTCCTCACTTGGATCATTTCTTCAGCTTGTTCTTTCAACGAGCTCTTCAGCCTGACAAGTTGCATCTCAACGCCAGCCCCAGTGCTCAACAGTACGATGCAGCCAGCGCCGTGCTTTTGGACAGCCTCCCTGGAGTCCGTTGGCTCACACTTCCACAGGAGCTCAAGGTAATCTTAGGGGTCCTAGATAGGAATCGGAACCATCTGCCTACTTCTAATCCTTGAGTGGTCTAGGAAGACCTGCCGCTGTGGTGTGTACAGGTCAGAGGATGGGTTGGTATGTTTGGGTCCCTTTCTCCACCTCTATTTATGTTCCAGGATTGAGCTTGCTGGCCCTCTTCTCCCTATCTCTTTGTGTGTGTGTGTGTGTGTGTGTGTGTGTGTGTGTGTGTGTGTGTGTGTGTATGCATGTGTGCTTCAGTATTATATGTAACAAATGAAACAGCTGCTGAAGTAGGGGATCCAGTGACATAAACTTCAACCAGCGATCCTTTAAAAATAGAAATTGGTTCTCTTGACATATTTAAATTTAAGCTTTCCAAACTCAGACTTCTTTCCAGAAATCTAGGCCATATGTCTCACTTGGCAATTTTGTGACTATGACTTTACAGCACAAGGTCAGCTTTATGTTTCTGTCCAGATTACAGGTGGGCTTCTTCTCGGGCAGACGAGCAACTGGGGACTGTTTCTTCATTTAGTGCTGGTAAAAGACTGTAACTAAAGATTCTTTGGTGGTCTGTATTGACAGACAGTCTCAATAAGAATACAAGGTCCACTGAGAGCAAAATAATTCATTTGTTTTGTTTTTGATGCTGAGAGTTGAAGCCTGGGCCTCCTGCATCCTAAGCATGTGTTCTACTGCTGAGCCATATCTCCAGGTCTCTCCCATGAGCATATGTGCCTTATCTTTGGATTGTTCCACACGTAGTTTACCGACATCGAGCTTTGTTAGGTGTGTCCAGTATGACTTCATGACTGTCCACCACTTACAACTTTACACAACTGGCATGGTCACTCCAGGAACCGTCAGTGTGGTCCGCGGTGTAATTCCTTTACTTGTAGCATTGTCTCAGTAGTAAATGAGGTGGCATTGTAGATTCATGTAGATTCTGGATGAAGAGATCCAGACTGTGTTGCTGGGAAACCTACTCAAGATTCCATTCTTCTGAAGCCCTTCAACATGGGCTAAGTGAATGACGGTTACTGCTGATCGTGTAGTCAGCACGTCCGGGTGAGATGGGGGAGCGGTAGTGCTCACTGTAACTTCAGTTACAGTTGTGGAAGTTCCGTTACACGGACCGTAGCTGGAAGGAAGTGGGTATCAGCACACGTGTACAGGAGACTTTGCCTTCTGGTCTTTATTTTGTCCTTGGTTCTGTGAATCGCCAGCCTCAGGCTGCAGTGACCATTTTCTTAGTCCTGGAACTTGAGCCTGAGAGCCCAGGGGTGCTGGTCCAGCCTTCTGCCACTCAGCTACCCCAGCCTCATTTTCCTAAATCGCCAGAGCTTTCAAAGAGAAAACTTGACACAGCAACTGGATAGCAGTGCCTTTAAGATAGAAGAACCCTGGCTCCTAAGCTTGTCTCATACCTACTGGGGAGAGGCTCAAATCCCCCAGGTCCTTTGTCATCAGAGGGCACCAGTGAGAGCTGGGTTCCTGGCTAAGAGTCACTCAGGTTCCTGCCCCTGTTTCATAATTGATTTATTAAAGAAACCTAATTTTCACAGTATATAGCCCATCCTTCTACTATTGGTTCCTCTACCCGATGGTAGAGGTAATAATGATTTTAGGGTCATTGTGTTTAGCTTGCATGAATTTCTGGGCTACATAGTGGACTTTGTAATTGGCTTTTTGTAACTTGGTAACAGAATAGACTCCCCCTCCCCCCCGCAATCCCACCCTGAGAACAGAAAGAGACAAGCTTCAGGAAGGCACAAAGGAAGCAGTAGAAATGCCTGAAGAGACGGTCAAGATCGACAAAACACTAACTAGCAAAGCTTGCTGAAGAGAGAAAAGATCCAGATTAACAGATTGAGATAAAAGTGGGATGTTGCAAATTCTTACAAATTCGGGGGGTAATTAGGAAATACTTGGGAAACCCGTATTCTACAACACTAGAGAATCTAGAAGAAAGCATTAACTTCCCAGACATGTGTGACCCACCAAAGTGACTTTAAATCTAGCAATGCATGCATGAGCATGAGAGCTCAGTTTTCTGAGGCTTCTTTTCCATCTCTGTCTTTGTGTCTTGATGTTTTCGCTATAGAAGGCTTTCTCTTCCTTGGTTGGTTTTGTCCCCGTTATCTTTCTTTCTTGGCACGTTGGCTATTGCTGTAGAGTCTTGGATCAGTGCGTGTTATTTCTTCTTCCTGGACTTGCCTGGAGGTGGCTCATCATTCTTAAGCACTTTGTGGTAGAATCGTTGGGGTCATTTTAAGTACAGAATGATGTCATTTCTAGGTAGGGGCACTCAGCTGCTTTCTTTCCTGTGTGTATACCTTTTATTTCTTTCTCTGGTCCTATTTCTCTAAATAAGACTTTGAGAACTTTACTGAATTAGAGTAGTAAGAATGGATACCGTTGCCTCATTCCTAACTGCAAAAGAAATGCTTTCAGCCGGGCAGCGGTGGCACAGGCCTTTAATCCCAGCACTTGGGAGGCAGAGGCAGGTGGATCTCTGTGAGTTCGAGGCCAGCCTGGTCTACAAGAGTTAGTTCCAGGACAGGCATCAATAACTATAGAGAAACCGTGTCTCGAAGAGTAAAAAAAAAAAAAAAAAGGAAAGAAATGCCTTCCATTTTCCCCACTTTGAATATAACGTTGGCCGTAAGTTCCTTGTATGTAGTTTTTATGTTGCTGATATATGTCCCTTCTATTCCTAATTGCTTCAGTGTTTTTTTTTTAATCAGGAAAGGATGTTGAACTTCATCAAAGGCCTTTTCTGTAGCTAATGAGATGATCCTGTGGTTTCTGTCTTTAGTCTGTTTATGCAGTGGATCTCACTTACTGGTTTGGATGCTAAACCAACCTTGAATTCCTGGAATGGAACCAGTTTGGCCATGATGTGTGAGCTTAGTGAGTGACTTTTGCACGTGGGTGCTAGAGGTGCGTTTGTGGAGTCAGAAGACAACTTGGGGTGGGGGTCAGTTCTTTCCCTTTGCCATTGAGGTTCCAGGGATTGAACTCAGATCCTCAGGCTTGACAGCAAGTACCTGTACGTGTTGAGCCATATTGCCAGACCTTCTTAGTACTTTGTTGTGAATTTTGGCATCTGTGTTAGTCATAGAAGTTGGTCTGGATTCCTTTTGTGTTGTGATAGAGCTAACACTTGCCTAGGGTTGTGAGGGCCTGAGTTTGTTCCTAGCATTGAAAAAATTGTTGAAGTATTTATCTAATTATTCTTTATCAAAAAACATCAGGAGTCAGATATGGGGTAAAAACCTGAATGATCAGAGACGAATGGAGAAGCCACCAACCTCCACTCTTTTCCTCAGTCCAAAAAGCCTGAGAGCCTTTCTCGGCCCTGCCTTACTACTTCCTGTCTCCTATCTGTCCTCAGTCCTCCAAGACCTCTGTGGTTAATTTTGGTCAACTAGTAGCTAGCTCTGCCCTCTGACTCAAAACAAACTTTATTGTCAGAATGCCATCAAAAATGTCACACAACAAATAGTTTTGAATTCCTCTTTGTGTAGTTAATTATACTAACAAGAATCATAAAAGGAAATTAAGAGAATGATAGTCATACTTGGTGTGGTTTCTCTTTGCTGTCATTGTTCCATGTTCATCCCCTTATCTTCTGTTTGCTTTCTGTTCTTTGTAGTGATAATTTTCATGCAACTTTGCTTCTTTTTTTTTTCTCTCTGCTTTTAGCCATAGTCATAGTACCCCTTTCCTTCTAACCCCGGTCCCCATAAAGAGCACTGTGTGATACAGGCGGGAGTCCTAACCTCGGTCACACCCCGTCACAGCTCTGCCCTCAAAGCCTTCCTTTCTGCCCTGTGATTTCCTCAGTGCCCTTCCTGTTGGTTTTTCATAGGGACTCCAGCTCAGCTCGCCTTGTCTTCTTTTCCCGCATGGTGTCTCAGTCATTTTCTTTTAAATGTCCTGACTGTTAATTCCAGCGCCTTCACCTTGTCTAGTTTTAGCCATATCTTATCTGATGCTTTCTGTCCTAAATATGTAGGATTGCTGATTGGTGCCTTGTGATTTGTTTTCTTGGTTTTTGGACAGCTACATGTGCAAAAGCTGTAGGCCTTGTTAAGGAGGTAGGGAAATGTCAAGAGGGGAAGTGTTCTTGGCTCATGGTTAGGGCTCAGCCCTTAGTGAGCCTGGAGGTTGGTGGACTGCAGGCCTTAGCATTGTTTGTCAGGTTTCTTCTCTGCTCTTTGCTTGAACAGGCCGGCTAGCTAGCATGAGCCAGGATTGGGCATCTTTCTCCTACGTGGGAACATAGGAGGTTTCGTGGTCCTCTTCTGAAGTGAGGAAGGCTGTTGCCAACTGTGTTTACCCCTAGGTTTGCCACATCCAATGTGGTTGTGCTATAGTTAACTAGTTTCTCCACGGGGCCGGTTTTGTTAAGGAAAACCCAGTGCTCCAGAGTATGGCTCAGTGGTCCCTTTCCCTGTCCATCCTAGTGTCAGAGTCAGGAGGGCATTTTCTGTGGCAACCTGGTTAGCCTGCTGGTGGGAAAACTCACAAAAGCTTGGGGAACCAAGGAGCCTGGGTTTCCAGGGAGTTTTCAGCTGTGGAAATTACCCACATAGAGCCTCTGGCAACTTTCCAGCTACAGCGCAGGTTCTCCTGTGTTGGCCGTTTCAGCTCCTGAGTCTTTTATGCAGCTATTATGAGTACCTGGCTCTGTCTGTCTGTCTGTCTGTGTCTCGGAGCTTGAGGCCAGCAGTTTGCTGTGTTCTCGCCCCTCTTCCAGACACAGAAGAGTTGACCTTTTGTGCTGTTCAGCTTTTGATTTGTTCGGACTGAATACCTACTTCAGGTTTTCTACATGTGTGACCAGAAACCAGGATCCCCAAAGCTTTTGTTTTAGCAGAAAGCTCAACAAATGTTTTCTTCTTTTCTTTGAGATTTTTCGCTGTCTTAGAATAGTAACTTTTATTGACAACGTATCTTCTAATGAAAATAGTAAGGAATTTAATCCCATAAAGACTTGGTTTTAAAAAGTAGTTGTGAGGCAACTTGCAGTTGACAAACGTTCAGTGGAAGTGTTTGGTTTTAATTTGAAAGTAATTTGTTCCAAGTTTAGTATATGATGAGGTCTCCCTTTGGTTTTCCTTCAGGTAGTTGAGAGTTTTCACCATGTTTTCCTCAGGCACACTGGTATTGTTAGAGGAACACTTAGTCATGTTAGTCTAACATCAGCCCGGAGACGAGTAGAGCAAAATTCTAGGACTAGCCTAAGATAAAAAATTACAAGTGTTTGTTCTCTTTGTCTGACAGTTTTGTTTTTGTTTTTAACAAGGTAAAGGGTTCTCACCAAACAAGAGAATACAAAGCATTTGCTAGGTGCAGGGAAATGTGGGTCACAAGTGAGTGATAAGTCGCCCTGTGTGAAAAGCATTGAAAGGCATGACTAATGTCTCCGGAGCTTTTGTTGTCGTGATACAACACAGTGTGGGACACAGCCCTGCAGGGAATGCCTTAGCCTTTAAGGAAAAGAAGAGAAAAAAAAAAACAAGCAAATCCCTATTTACACATAGTATGTATGCTACATATTTAAGTAACTATTTTTTGTATGTTTACACATTTGCATTGCAGGATAATTTTACTCTGTTTTTAAATATAGATGCTTCAAGGAAAAGCTCCAGCAATTTCCATGGAACTGAAGCCAAATCCTATGTAAAAGATTTTTGTCTAATAACTCTGTGGGGAAGTTAAGCTGTGCCAGATCCCAGGGGAGCTCCTGCTGTAATGTTTTAATCTGAATGACGATTGGCAACGCTCTATTCAAATCATTGTTTCTAGGAGAAGGACAAGGAAGAACGTCGGTATTTTCCAAGAATCCAACTGACCAAAAATACACAGGAAGCAGGAAAAAAACCTGAGCTAGTTGACCACATAAATAGTGATTTTCATTTTGCTTAGTCTAAAAGCTAAAAAAAATTAACTTAAAACAAGAAAAGAGATTTTTAATCTCATAAATTGTTTTGTATTGACCAGAAATTTTTTACGGTTTTTCCAGCCACTTTTAATTTTAAAAAAATGTGTTAAATAAGTTAATTTTTTATATTTGCAAAGCTCAAAAATAACATGTTCCATTTAGAGATATTTCTTGTGTAGTGCAACAGAGAAAGAAAGATACTTGCTCAGTCCCTCGGACAGTTCTGAGTGCCCTTCCTTGTGTTCACACAGGTGGAACTGGACACAGTGTTGAGTGACCTTGAGGCCGCTGACTTCGAAGAACTGGTAAGAAGGGGAGCATTTCCACAGAGGTACAGTGTTGAACTCTATGTAATCAGTCATCCCCAGCACCTGCCAAGTGAGCTTAGAACATTCGGCCTCTGTTTTGACACTGGCCAATGTCTACTTGCCCCAAGGTTTTCTAGTCAGCTGAAATATCAGCTACACAATGTGTATAATGAGGTTAGACAGTGATTAACTAGACAAACACTAGGACTTTGTGAGGACAGAGATCGACATGGTTTGATGATTTGAGAACACTTCATTCTGAACTTAACTTGGAACTCTCAGTGTGACTTTAAACTCTTTAAAATCATTTCCATTTCCTCGGTCTCCCCAGTGAAAAGACCAACACATAAGTTGTCAGTGAACAATTAATATCGTTAACACTCAAGCCACTGTGTATAAGCATCTCCTTGCCAAAAGGAGCTAAGTTCCTCAGAGACATGGAATGTTCTAGAACTTTCAGGATGGACGCAGGTTGTCTGTGCTGGGGCTGAAACTGGGATGACTCAGCACATGGGAAGGCATCCAGGGCGCTGAAGCATGTAAGTTCATGATGCTTGGAAAGAAGGGAGCCAGGTCACTTCTGTGAAAACTGGGGATGTGGGGAAGAACCAGACATTGATGCTTCCTTTTTTGTCTGAACCACGAGTCAAGGTGACCACACAGAGATCATTGTTGGCAGTTGCCTTGGCGTCTGTATCTTTGGCTGTGATAAAGTACTCTGTTGAAGCCCATCCATTTATACTGCCCAGAGTCCCTGCGTAGGAAGCGGTCCTGCCCACTGTTAAGATGGGTGTCCCTGTGTCAGTTAAGATACCCTGCCTGGGGGTTCATGTCCCACGTGATGCTGCATTTGCAGGTTGACAAGGAGCACTATTTGTACTGTGGAAGCCCACAAATCACCTGTGAAATATCTGAATGAGGCATTACATCATCTACCACCTTTAAGTTAAGGGCATGTCACATGACTCTATTTGTAGAAGAGAAATTACACTCAGTTAAATCCAGACTGGAAACCTGGGATATCTTCTCCAGCAAATAAATCACAGAAAGATGAAGGGAGGCAGAGAGAAGAGGAGAAAGACCTTGAAAGAGGCTTTGAAGAGACAACCGTGTAAACCAAGTTCACTGTACAGTCTTCCTTGGCTTCTCATTCAAACAAGTTTTTTCAAAATATCAATGAAGTGGGGAATGATGGTGCACAGTTTTAATCCCAACAATAAGGAGACAGAGGCAGTTGAGATTCAAGTTAAGGCCAACCTGGGATACATAGTGAGGCCCTGTCTCTAAGTAAATAAACATATATATAAGTAAGTAGACATCTGTGAGACAATTAAGGAAATATACTACTGATGGCTATGCATTAGACAAGAATAAATCTTTCAATGCTGGCATAGTGACTATATATTTTCTTAATATTTCTTCTGTTAGAGTACATCTTTTTTTTTCAAAGTTTATGAGTACATCTTTTTTAAAAAGTATTTTATTTGAAGTGTATGTTTGTACCTGACTGTATGTATGTGTACCACGTACATGCTTGATCCCATAGAGGCCAGCAGAGGGGCTAGGATCCCCTGGAACTGGAGTGGCAGGTGGTTGAGAGCTGAACCTGGGTCGTCTACAAGAGCAATAAACTCTCGAGCTCTGAGCCGTCTCTCCAGCCCCATAGAGTGCATCCTGAAGTTATTTACAGAAGAAGTGGATCTGGGGTTGGTTCAGAATAATGTTGTAAGAGAGGAAAAGGCAAGATATGAGGACACAAGCTGACCCTCACACTCGCCTTGTCCAGCCTAGGCAGTAGTAGACACGAAGGAGCCGATACTGCTGTTTTCTGTCTTCACCTTCTGCCTCAGCTGTAACATGAGGGGGCCGCCTTGTTGGGGTTTCTGTTCCCACCCGGTACCCCACAGTTGGCAAGTCCCAAAGAAAATCAATCACATACAGGACTCCATAAGGTTATAAACTGATTGGCCCATTAGGTCAGGCTACTTATTAGCTCTTATAATTTATGTTACCCCATTATCCTTATCTATGTTAGCACATGGCTCCGTACCTTTCTCAGCAGGGCAGGTTACATGCTGTCTCTTCAGTGGTCTGCACAGGAATGGCTAGGGAGTTTCCTGCTTCCCAGAATACTCCCAGTCTCTTTGCTCCACCCCTACTTCCTGTCTGACTTTCCCACCTATACTGCCTGTCTGGCCAATCAGCGTTTTATTAAAATATGATTGACAAAATACAGATAATTCTCCTGCACCACTCAGCTTCTAAGCCCCGGTGTCACAGGCATGTGCTACCATGCCCTGCTTCGTTCAGTCCCCTTATTTCTATGGATGGAACACAGTTTCAAAGACACACTTAATTATTTCTGGTTTTTTATTTCCTCTGTGTTCAAGATAAAATCAACAGGGAAGACAAATGTTTCCCTCCATGCTTTCCCACTGGCGTCCCAGCAGTGACTGCTCTCAGAGCTTGGAATGGATCTTTCTAGACTTTTCTGTACCCTTCCATTTCTACACAGAACCCCAGTGAATGGATACACATATCACATAGCTGTGGGAGTGTAAACCAGATCAGCGAAACACAGATGGAGTGGTGTTTTGTTCTGGAACTTGCACTTTCTGCTGAGCAGCGCATCCAGTAGCTTTGATGGCTGCACTGTTCCAATACCTGTACTGTTCTCCGACACAGCACCAGGCTTAGCTGATCATCCCTCCATTCCTGAGTGTGGCCTCATCTCTAATTTCTCAGTATTCCAAATGAACTATTAACTTTCACAAAAATGTCTTGATTCACTCAGCTGTCATCTAGATCCCTGGAGAAGGGGATACTCAAATAGTGTGTGTGTTCTGATTAATTTTTAAATATCATGCACTTGCCCACAAATAAATTGTGCCAATTTGTGCTTTCAAAAGTGACTCCTGGTGATGCTGGGTCCTGTGGATGGTAAGAGGAGCTCCTGTCATAGCGGTTGTTTTCAGAGCCCTCATGGAAGAGCCGATGCCGTGTGCGGTGATGTTGTGGGGTCGTGGGAACACACTGGACTTTCACCCTGGTCCCCTAGCATTTTGATGTCTAATGTTCCATCACAAGTCATTGCTAGGACAGTGGTGGCTCATACCTTTAATGCCAGCACCCAGGAGGCAGATGAATTTCTATGAGTTCAAGGCCAAGCTGGTCTACAAAGTGAGTTCCAGGACAACCAGGTCTGTTACTCAGAGAAATCCTGTCTCGAAACACCAAAAAGAAAAAAAAAAAAGTTATTTCTAACAAATGTAATCTCTACTTCAATTGTTGTAGCTTAGCTGTAATATTTTTATCTTTTGCATAAAATAAATAAGTGCCATATTACAAATACATTATAAATCAGCTGTGAATTTCCCCCCAGTCCGAGGATTACTGCGACATGAGACGACTGTACACAATTTTGGGGTCTTCCCTGTTTTACAAGGTAAGTTGAAGCTCGAAATATTTATCAGTATTCAACTGCTACATACGTAGACCTAAAGTAAATTTTCTCCGACTTTTATACACACAGAAGAAATGTTACCACTTTGCATCTGTGTGTAGGCACAGAAACTATGGACTGGAAATAAGGCTGCAGAGATTTATAAATGCAATAGATATTGATGTTTTACTGTATGTTAAGGCATTTCCAAATGTGCAGTAGTGAAAGAGTACTTAAAAGAATAAAATATATAAAGGAGAAGAGCAATATGTTCTTTTTTTTTCAGAATTTCAAAAAATGTTATGTGTTTAGTGTGTGTGCATGCATGAGCCACAGAGCGTATGTAAAGGTCTAAGGACAACTTGAAGGAGTTGGTCTCTCCTTCTACCACGTGGGGCTCCCAGGATTGAACTCAGGTCATCTGGCTCGGTAGCCAGTGCCTTTACCCACTGAGCTCTCTCCAGCAATGCATTCTTAATTTCCTTTTTCAGTAGTGTTCTTGCTCTTTTTAGCCTCTTCTTCAGAAGTGACATACATTGTATCTTGAATAACTGCTTCCATATAAAGCTTTAAGAATCAAATCAGTACCAGGCGGTGGTGGCGCACGCCTTTAATCCCAGCAGTTGGGAGGCAGAGGCAGGCGGATGTCTGTGAGTTCAAGGGCAGCATGGTCTACAGAGCAAGTTCCAGGAACCCTGTCTCAGAGAGAGAGAGAGAGAGAGAGAGAGAGAGAGAGAGAGAGAGAAACTGAGTCAGTTTAAGAGAGAAACTGAGTCAGTTTAAGTATTTTGTTTAAAAATATCTTTAAAACAATAAATAACATACCATAAAATCAGCTGATATAGGAGGTATACAGAAAAGAACCAGTTGTGCCAACCTTGGCCCTGCCTCCTTTTCTAGTCCCAGTTTTACCAAGCACTCAAGGTGATCTTGCTTTGTGTAAATCCTGTCTGCTGAGTCCCTGAAGCTGTCAAACTTGATCTGCAGTTTGGCTGGATGTTACCAGATCTTAACTTAGCCACTTTAGAGCTCCGTTATCTTAAGCCCACCGTTCTGGTGTTTATAAAACTCTTAGAAGTGCGGGCTCATCGATTCATGTTACCCACGGCTTTGGCTCTGCATGGTTAAATCCCAGGGTTATTTGGTGTGCAGCCATCTGCCCAAGGATGATGTCATTGAGATTGCTGCGTACTGTCGCCAGTACTGCCTGCTGCCTTTAGCGGCAAAGCAAAGAATTGGCCAGCTGATAGTGTGGAGAGAAGTGTTCCCGCGGCACCACCTCCAGCCTCCTCCAGACTCAGACACCGAGGTCTTCCCGGAGCCTGAAGGGAGATATTTTTTACTAATTGTTGGACTGGTGAGTTATGAACTTCTTGAATTTCATTTTATACTTTTTAAATCTGCTTGCTTAAATACACAACCAAGCATGCTCATTTACAAGTTAAGAGTGTGTTAATTACTTGCATTCAAGGAAATGTTGTGTGCCCCTCTATTTCCTTCCTTCTGTATCTTTTTAATACTCATGAAGAAATATTAGTAAAAATCCAGTGTACAATTTTAGCAGGGTCTGAAGATGTCTTGTTCCCCTTCCTAGCATGGCTTTTCCTTTTGGCTTGTTTTGGAATACATGAAGCAATACAGATTTGAGCCCTGTCTGGTGATGATCGCTAAAATCCCAGCACTTGGAAGGCTGTGAGCAAGAGGATTTCCATGTTTGAGTTTAGCAGCCTGGGCTATACATAAACCCTGTCTGAAATGATGGTGGTGATAATTGAGGCTATTTGGAAGTTATTTTAGGAAATTCTGTGGACTAAGAGAACTGACTGATGGTAAATTGACGCTTTATCAAAATAAAGCAATGTGAAATTGTTTCCTTTCTGGGTCAAGAATCTTCGATGGTGGTGAAAAAGAGGAGAGAGAGGTTTTCAATACTTACCGAGTATTCGCGAATGCCCATATGCCTTTAGTACAAGCCTGTACACATGGGCTATATTAAGTGTTTCCATGGCAGCTAAACCTGTACTAATCTCCTTTGCAGCGCCATTATGTGTTGTGTGTGCTGTTAGAAGCTGGAGGCTGTACATCTAAAGCTATTGGGAATCCTGGTCCAGACTGTATCTATGTAGATCAGGTCAGAACAACTCTTCATCAGCTGGAAGGAGTAGACTCCCGCATTGAGGAACGGCTAGCCTCGTCTCCGGGGCCCTGCCTGTCTTGTGCTGACTGGTTCCTTGCTGCACCACGTGAAAAGGCTGATAGTTTGACCACTTCACCTATCCTCAGTAGACTACAGGGGTCTGCCAAAACAGCGACCTCTCCAACATGCAGAAGAACCTTTTTCAGTGACTATTCCTTCAAGGCACGGAAGCCCAGTCCCTCCCGGAGCAGTGGCGGCTGTGAGCCTGGTGAAGGTGGAGAAGGTGTTGGTCTGAGCCCACACACTACCCCGGATGCAGTCCGGAAGCAAAGAGAAGCCGATGGTTCAGAGGACAGCATGGCATTGCTTAAGGTGCGCGTTCATCCAAGTGTCTGCATTGTGATCCATAACTGTTAGAATTTTTTTTACTTTAAAAAGTGTTCCTTATTTGAAATGGTGGGTGTTTTAGTCATTGCTGGAAAACCAAAGACTTAGAACTAAAAAGGGAAAGAAATACCAGGTGTCACCACATGAGCCCTTGGCATCTAGGACGTTCAGGCCACAGTGCTTCCAGGTAGAGAAGCTTCAGCCCCTGGTCCACATACAGCAGCCTTTCTTCTGTGTTCATAACAGAACATCCTAGCTGTGGGGCAGTTTCTCTGTCACTCTAAATAGTCAGCAAAATATTTCACAGAGACAGTGATCAAAGTGAAGAGGAGATGCCTGTTTGTAATAGCTTAGGATTTTTATCTACACTTCCAAACGTCACAAACAATAGAAGTGTGACCATGAAGCACAGAGGCTGTTCATACTTGACGGTATGACTTTTACCTACTTTTCCATACGTACCATAAAATACCCAAAGAGTTGTTAGAGTCATCGTCACCCCAGGATCTTTGCACACACTCCTGTGATGCTGAGGGCTCCCCAGACAGTTCTGAAACTTCCTGTCAAGTGGATGGAGATGATGCCAGACAAGGAGGCTTGAATCTGAAAATGGGCTCCGTGTTCCTGAGTGCTGTGGCAAGCACAGATAGTCTCTCCCCTGTGCACAAACAATGGAGTTGTTGGAGCCGTGGGGAGAACGTATTAGGAAGTGGCTATGCTCTAGCTATCACCTGTTATCTCAGTTGGTAAAATGGGTAGGTGACAGAGACCATGAGGATTTGGGTAAACCCCAGGTCTAATCAGCTGCCAGGAGTAAGACACATCTGTGACCTTGAGGCATACAGACAGCAAGGAGACAGACAAATCCACTGCATATGCGTTTGGTAATGGAACTGGTGAAGAGTTTTCACCATGACCCTCTGACTTGACCTTGAATTCTCCTTAGCAAAGAATAAGCCAGGAGATGCAGATTGGCATAAAAAGTCTTTAATGGAAGCAAATGCATCACAAAAATAGCACTCTTAGAAGATTTTGAAATTTTTGAATGGTTCTGCTCTTTGGTCCTATTCTTAAATGCAAACTGACCTACTTCTCTTCCAGCTCGCTAGGAAGAAGTCGACACTTCCAAATCCGTTTCATTTGGGAAATTCGAAAAAAGAACTTTCAGAAAAAGACGTGGAAGTCTATAACATGATGAAGTAAGAAACTTCTAGCATACCTTTTTTCCTTTAAACTCGTGGTCATTGAGGGATTCCACCGTGAGAAAGTGCAGAGATGATTCAACAAGCGTAGCTATGATATAGCTCCCAGGTGTGAGGTAATACCTGTGGTGTGTCTGTGATGTTTCATTTATACATTTGGGGAAATAAACATATTCTTATCCTAATGAAAACACCAAAAGAATATTTCAAAACATAGAAGTTGCTTTTTACCTCTCTCCCACAGGTAATGTACTTTTTGGATGTGTACTTGTTTGTTTGTTGCTTTTTTGAGACAGGGTTTCTCTGTAGCTTTGGAACCTGTCCTGGAACTTGCTCTGTACACCAGGTTGGTCTCGAACTCATAAAGATCCTCCTGTCTCTGACTCCTGAGTGCTGAAATTAAAGGCTTGGGCCACCACCGCCCAGCAAGGATGTCTACTTTTTAAATAAGAGTTTAAAGACTAATTTTAGACTCTACTAGATGCCTGGTTATGCTTAACCCTGTGCCTGTAAGTGATAGTTGCCACCGGCATACAGCTCGGAATGCTCACTTCTAGAGAAAGAAGGGCTGGAAATTGCCTAAATTCGAGACAACTGTGAAAGGCCATCCACGCTTCCTGGTTCCAGGCGGTAGATGGTACCTCTGTCCGAACTACACACAGTTCAGCTCCTCTGTCTCTGCATCCTGCTTCTGTCACTCAGCCCTCTGCTGCAGTTCCATAGAACACACCCCACTAACTTCTCCCTGTGTGTCTCCCTTTCAGACTCTGGGTCCTAGAAACTGGTCCTGAACAAACAGATAACACTCAAACTCATATTGAATAACGAATTCTGAAGTAAAAGGACCCAAATAAAGAAGGAATGTATAATTACCTTGTGAAGTATTATATACAGTCCCGTGTGTGTGTGTGTGTGTGTGTGTGTGTGTGTGTGTGTGTGCAGATGCACTTGTGTATGCTGGTGAGTGAAAGCTAGAGGATAACCTTGATGGTCATTCCTCAGGAGCTGCCTAGCTTGTCTTTTGAAATGCAGTCTCTCACAGGCCTGGAGTTAACCATGCTAGACCAACTTGCTAATGAGTCCCAGGGCTCCCCTGTCTCTGCCTTCCCACAGCTGAAGTTGCAAATGTGTGCACCACCATGCCCTGGTTTTTGCATGGGTTCTGGGGTTCAAACTCTTGTCTTCATGCTTGCAAGGCAAGCACTTTACTGAGTGAGCAACCGTACCCTCATAAGCTCTTCCTTTACATTTATTTTGTGACTAACTACCTGATCTGCCTGAATCTTCCTGCCTGGTATTTAATGTTGATGTCATGTGTGAGACCAGCTGATAAAACAAAATTAATTGCATTTAAGCAATAGGACAGGTCGAAGTAGAATTCACATACGTGGGTATTTCACCACCACCATCCTAAGGATGGAGATACTTTCTAAGTACAAGTGCGTGAGGCACATGTGGTAGTGGCACATGCCTTTAATCCCAGCACTCGAGAGGCAGAGGCAGGTGGATCTCTTTGAGTTCGAGGCCAGCCTGGTCTACAAGAGCTAATTCCAAGACAGGCTCCAAAGCTACAGAGAAACCCTGTCTCAAAAAAAAAAAAAATGTAATCAGGGGCTGGAGAGATGGCTTAATGGTTAAGAGCACTGGCTGCTCTTCCAGAGGATCTGAGTTCAATTCTCAGTACCCACATGGTGGTTCACAACCATCTGTAATGAGATCTAGTGCCCTCTTCTGGCCTGAAGGTGCACATGCAGTGCACTCGTACATAAAATAGAAATAAATAACTTAAAAAAAAAAAAAGAACAAGTGCGTGAATAGCAGGTTCCAGGATATACTTTTCTTCTGAAGTTAGGGCAAGAGGAAGATGACTTCTCAGATTAAAATAGTGCTCTGAAAATTTAATGTGTTGACATTTAATCCCTTCACATGTGAGTGTTTAATTTTTTAATAGTTAAAAATTTTTAAACAAATAAATTTGAATGCAACCTTCTATGGCAAGTTGAAACCCCTATAAAAACCCTAGTCTTCCATTTAGCAATTAACTTCAAAGTTTAATTACGGTCGTTTCATTACTGCCATGCCACATTTTGTAAAAACATACATTGTTTTGACATTATATCTAGTAAAAGGAAACTTTCGCAGGGCGGTGGTGGTGGACACCTTTAACCCCAGCACTCGGGAGGCAAAGGCAGATGGATCTCTGTGAGTTCAAGGCTAGCCTGGTCTACAAGAGCTAGTTCCAGGATAGACTCCAAAGTTACAGTGAAACCCTGTCTCAAAAAAACCAAAGAAGGAAGGAAGGAAGGAAGGAAGGAAGGAAGGAAGGAAGAAAGAAAGAAAGAAAGAAAGAAACTTTCAGGTTTATTAGCATAAGGCGGGATGAGACTCTTTTTAAGTCTGAAGATTTCATAGAAGGAAGATCTCTCTAGTGGCTTGGCTGCTTTGCTTTTCTGACCTTCAGATTGAGCACCAATATCTGTCTCTGGGTTTTTATTATTCATGCTTCTTTTGGCTCCCAATGTTTGGGGTAAGAATTCACGAAAAATCTGTTTGCCTGTGGCTTTTTAGCCACCAGCATAGGCCAGAGGTGCACACAGCGCTCCAGCCCCACTCAGCTAGGCTTTCTTTTCTTTCTTCCCCAAGCCTCTGAGCAAGTTTGGGATTTTCCTGTTGTAGCCTCTCTGGAACAGTCTCCAGCTGCCACCCAAACTCCAGAAGCACCAGGACTCCAAATGCCACAGGCCTTTCCAGCTCTAGACTAGCTGGTTCTGCCTTCAGGCAGTCCCCCACCACATGTATTCCCCCCCCCCAATCCCTTGTGGGTTTTTCAGACCGCTGGCGCTCATTCTCTCTCTCTCTCTCTCTCTCTCTCTCTCTCTCTCCACTGTGGGTTGTGGGCTCTCCCTGAACTCCCTTCTCAGGCTGCTGCCAAACTAGGTAGTTGCCTTGAAATCCAGTCAGGCTTTTACTGTTCTACACAGCAGCAATCAGCCTCACATCTTCATCAACATTGTCAGTAGATTTAATAAGACAATTGAGAATTCTTAAAGGGAGGAATTAATTAAAAGAGAGAGAGTTCCTTCCCACATTAAAAAATGGGAGAAACCATTACAATGGAGGGATTTGGGTCTCTATATGATAATATGCTAGACAGTTTGAAAATGGAGCAATTAACTGGGTGGTGGTGGCACACACCTTTAATCCCAGCACTTGGGAGGCAGAGGCAGGCAGATCTCTGTGAGTTCAAGGCCAGCCTGGGCTACAAGAGCTAGTCCGAGGACAGTCTCCAAAGCTACAGAGAAACCCTGTCTTGAAAATCCAAAAAATAAAAAAAAAAATAAAATAGGAACAATTAAATGAGAGAATATCTAATTTAGATGGAATTTATAAATGTCAATTATAAACATTATCAGTTTTATCATTTTTGACTTATCACTAAAAAAAGTTGGTTAATCTGAGTACTAAAATACAAGCCTTAGGAAAACCAAATAAAACAGATCACAGAGATATTTAAATCCAGATATCAGAATTTAATGGAGAACCAATTTCAGTGTGGCATTATAAGAATTTGAAGATCAGCCTAAGGTTTTCAGACAACCAGTCTTAATATATCTAGTAATCTTACAGGAATTGCCAAATAGCAACATCTCTGTTATAGCTAACTCTTGTGCCAGTGTTAAATTTAAGGAAATTCAAAGAAGCAATAATCTAAGATGGCATGCACTCACCTTTTGTGAAGCAAATGTTGAACTTCTGGTCAGTTTGTAATAGAGTTATCCCTAAACACTGGATGGAGTTGGTTAAAGGTGTTTTAGAGCCTGGTTCACAATTACAATGGAGTACCTGGTTCAGAGAAGAGGCTAAGATTATTAAACAACAGAGTAAAGCTAGAGGTAGGAAAATCTCTCAAGATCAAAGTGCTGGAGAAGGAGATTATGCTAATATAGAAAGGCAGGCTGTATATGTTGACCACACCCTGTATTTATGCCATACAGTGGCTTTGAATGTATGGGACAGAATTTGAGAAATAAATTGAATCATTTACTAAAGTTACACAGGGCCCAAAGGAAGTCTCTATGGATTTCTTACAAAGATTGACTTCAGCAGTAGATAGAATGATATCAAATTCAGAAGCTAGACAAGTAATAATTGAATCTCTGGCTTTTGAAAATGGCAATTCTCTATGCAAAAGAATAATTAGGCTGTTAAAAGTAAGGTCAGAACTTTTGTAGGAATGGATCTGAAATACAATTAATATGAATCTCATGACCATGATGATGCATGATTACGAGTGGGGAATGTCAGAGGTTTGAGGAAAAATCAAAATTTCAAATGTTATAATTGTGGCAAACAAGGTCACCTTAAAAGGGATTGTAGTCAGGATGTTCCCAGAAACAATGTTTTTTCTAAAAATAATCCATTCAGAATGTCCCTCCCTTCTGGATTATACAGAAGGTGTGGCAAAGGCAGACATTAAAATATTTCATTAAGCACCATGGCTGTTTAATCTAAACTAACCCATAAAACTAGCAAATGCTTTTAATTTGATCAGATATAATTTACCAAAAGAGAATCTTGTCAAGGACCAGCCTCTACTGGCTTCACATGTTCCAGGATAGGAGTGTGAGGAATATAATTATTAAGCAAAAAGGAACAGAGATAAGAGAGAACAGCATCGGGAAGGACATTCAGTGAATACTGAATCACCCCTTTATTTTCCACGTGTCTTTTAATACCCCACTCCAAAACGGGAGTGGGGAGGCAACAGACTTTACAAACAGAGCATCTCTGACCTTTGGTCAAAATTGTTATATGTAATTTTACTATGTTAAAGTTAAAGCCTTCTTTTTTTTTTTTAAACAGAAAAAGGGGAAATGGTGTAGGAGGGCCTTCTTTCTATGTGTTGCTTTCATTGGTTGAATAAAGAAAACTGCCTTGGCCTTTTGAATCAAAAGGTCAAAACTTAGATAGGAGGAGTAGACAGAACAGAATGCTGGGAGAAAGGAGGCAGAGAGAGAGAACTGCTCGCCATGAAGCTGCCAGGTCAGACATGCTGAATCTTTCCCCATAAGCCAAGAGCTCGTGGTGACATACAGATTATTAGAAATGGTTGAATCAAGATGTGAGAGTTAGCCAATAAGAGGCTAGAACTAATGGGACAGGCAGTGTTTAAATGAATACAATTTGTGTGTTGTTATTTCGGGGTATATGCTAGCCAGGCAGCTGGGAGCCGGGCTGTGGGAAGCAGTCTGCCACTCATTTTACAACAGGCTGTGGTGGTGCATGCCTTTAATCCCAGCACTAGAGAGGAATGTAAGACAGGATGAGACAGGAAATCTCTCTCTTTCAGTCTGAAAATCTCATAGAGGTAAGAGCTCTCTAGTGGCTTGGCTGCTTTGCTTTTCTGATCTTCAGGTTGAACCCCAATATCTGTTTCTGGGTTTTTATTATTCGTGCTACAAATAGCTTACGTAAATCTACCTGTATAAATCTCAGGGTTTCTTATTTAAAAGATGTCATTACTGATGTGGAAAGTTCATTTTAAAAGCATGCTATTAAGTAAATACATTATATCACTCTCACTTGTATATACATACTTTTGTAAATATATGATTTTAAATCCTTTATACCAAGCATTTATTCAGTGGCAGTCAAATTCACTGTTTCCACAATCCCAGCCTACCCCTACCTCCATGATAAAGGTCCCCATTTTCCTCCCTGTCTTTATTGCTTTGTCCTCCCAGCTCCTGGAACTCAGCAGTAGAGAGGAGAAGATGGGACAGAAAGAGCAGGCTGCAAAGTCGCAAAGCCCCACTTGCCTGTCCATCCTAGTTCATCCCAGGACACTGCTTCCCAGTGGCTAAGAGGAGCAGAATACCATTTACTCTCATGCATGATCATTATGAAAACTGAAATCAAGGTACTCTCAGGCACACACTGTAACACATAGAAGACATTCATGGGAACTGTCATTATTTCTTGATTTTTTGTTATTCTTTAATTCTTCTTCTTTTGGAAAAACATAAACATTATTCATAGGTTCTGCTGACATACCTGAGATTAAATATAGGAGAAAGAGGCAGGAAAAAATGAAAAACTGGGGGCTAGAGAGAGAGCTTAGTGGTTAAGAGCACTGGCTGTTCTTACAGAGGACCCAGATTCAATTTCCAGCACCCACATGGGCAGCACACAACTGTCTGTAACACCAGTTCCAGGAGATATAATACCCTCATGCACATAAAGTTACAGAAATTATTTTTAAAAATAAAAGAAAAACTGAAAACAGTAAATGAATATTTTTGGAACATGGTTCAAGAATAGAGTCATGTGAGAATTCTGAGTGCTTATGAGAAAAATGCCAAGAAACGAAGACAGGAATCTTGTGACCTCAGTTTCTTCAAAAGTATGGAATTTTTCTTGAAATGTGCTTTCATGCCCCTCCCAGGTGTAGCAGCTAGGAGTGAGTTTACTTCAGATTATTCATTACAGCCGGCTATTGAAGAGTGTCTATATGCCTCTATGGAAAAACATGGTTTTGGTACATGTGGCTTGTCTGCTATGTACGGCTTACCCTTGTGATTGTCTACTTTACTCACATGACTCCTCCTAACCCTCAGAGTATAAACTGTCTGATGCTCTGAATAAAGTTGGCCGTTGCACGGGACTTTAGCCGGCCTTGTTTTGGCCCCACTCACCCAGGTCCCACCGCCTCTAGCGCGGTGATCCGAGTATAAGTGAGAAGGTTGTGGTAAAGTGGGATGCTTTCAACTGTAGACACAATGATAAGGATATTAATCTAACTGTGATTACTAATCATCTTATATTGCTTCAGGATCATCAGTGTTGCCATGCAAAGAAGTTTAATGCCTCCGATTTCAATGTGTTTAGTTTGCTAGGAGGTAATATCGTGTGTGCCCCACTCGAAACTGATACCATTTTTATGGCTTGTTGAAATTTAAGCCAAATATAAGCTCAGTCATTCTTATGAACCATGGAAAAAGAGGGTCCAGCCAATTGACTGTTTAGCGAAGAGACAATTTAAGTTACTGCAGATGAATTAGTGTTTATCCTTCCATGGCTGGTATTGTTTGTCTCCATTAGGGAATTAAGACTAGCCTCGTGTGTACTTGAGTCAAGGACAGGGAATTAGACGTTTGGCTCGGCTTTCTGTCCATGATTGTGCTGCTAATTTATTTCACATAGTCTTGTGAGGGTGATACAAAATTGAAAGTGAAAAAATTCTTCTAACTTTACTTAAATTCCCTTCTCTCTCTTTTACAAGACTGACCTCCGGTCCCGAGAACACACTCTTCCACTATGTTGCCTTAGAGACAGTGCAGGGCATCTTCATCACCCCCACCCATGAAGAGGTGGCCCAGCTAGGCGGTTCCGTCCACGCTCAGCTAATTAGGAATTTCCATCAGTGTTGTCTCTCTATTCGTGCAGTTTTCCAACAGACGTTGAAGGAAGAGGTAAATATTTAAATGTAGCTTTCTGCCAATATTAACTCTCTGTTTTTTCTTAATCAGCATGACCAGCAGTGTTTTATTTAACTCAGTTACACTGAGCTCTGTGGTCTGTAATCTTACCTCTGGAAATGGTTGGCCTGGTTTTTCCACAGCAAAGTACAAAATTGGTAGTTTATAGTATCAGCTAGCCACTCATCTGAGATTTGTAATTTAACTGTTTATTAATTGACGTCTAATGTTTCAATGTTGCACGCGTGGTTTTTTTTTTTTGTTTTTGTTTTTTGGATTTTGGAGCCTATCCTGGAACTCGCTCTGTAGACCAGGCTGGTTTTGAACTCACAGAGATCCTCCTGCCTCTGCCTCCCAAGTGCTGGGATAAAAGTCATGCGCCACCACCACCCTACACCCTATGCTTAAGTAGTAATATTTTATATATATATAATCGATCAATTGGATTCTTGTGGTGACTGAAAAATTGTTATTGCTCTCTTGTTATGGAAAAAATATTCAGAGCTTATGACCGGGCCTGCAGCTTAGTTGGCACAGTGCTTATCTGACATTCAGGATGCCCAGGGTTCCATCTCTTACTCTGCGTAAACCTATACAGTGGTGCACATCTGTAATCCCAACACCACGGAGGTGGAGGCAGGAGGATGAAAAATTCAGAAGTCATCTCGAGCCTCATAGTAACATCTCCAGCCTCATAGTAAGTCTAAGGCTAGCCTGGGCTACATAAGACCTTGTCTCACAAAAAAGAAAGAAGGACTGGAAAGGTGGCTCAGCAGTTAGGATCACTTACTGCTCTTGTGAAGTCCTGGGGCTTGGTTTCCAGCACCACATCAGGCAACTCACAACCACCTGTAACTTCAGCTCCAAGGGACCTGATGCCCTTGGGACTCCATCAGCCTCTGCACGCATGATGCAGTAAACTACATGGGCACACATGTACTCATGAATAATAAATCTTTTCCAAACGAAGGAAGGAGGAGAGCGAGGGAGAGGGAGTTGTAACTGATCTAACATCTGTTCAGGACCTGCTCTCTGACGACACATGTGATGTATGCAGCCTACCAATTTTGTGAAGAACTTGGGTTTGAAATAACACTGGACTGGGAGTAAGGAGCCCTGACCCTTCCTGTTTCCTCAGCTATAAAGTGACCCAGCAGGATTCTGTCACGTCTCAGGGCCCATTCCACAGTAGAGCTCTATCTTCTGTGCTTTCAGGTTCTCAGAAACTGTTATTAACAGGGCGTGTCATGTTTGAACAGGGAGGCCTCCCTGCTTTCATTTCTTGGGTTCTTTCTGCCTATATTAGCATTCTGGTGGGTGCTCTGGCAATATCATCACCCCGTTTGGTCACATTTGGTGACAGAAACTGGCCTTAACTGTTAAGGCATCTGCGCTGCACCAGACACTATTCCAGGTGCTAGGAAAGAAAACAAGCTCGTGTTTGTTTGCATTCGTGAAGGAACTGAACAAGGTGACGGATAGCACATCCAGAGTGGACATCAAGAGGAATTTAGTCAGAGTCGGGCTAGGTAGTAGAGGTTACTGTACAGGTTCCCCTGATTGTGTCAAACAGTTTGTGAGCAGACAGGAACGAAGACGGGGAGGGCTGTGTGGCTCTTTGGAGAGCACAGCTTCTAAGAGAGGGACGTCAGGCCTCTGTGGGCACTCACTGGCATGGGCACATATACAGACACACAGACATTAATGACAAACGCGATGGCACATGCCTGAAATCCAACGACTCCGGCACAAGAGACAGGAAGAGTGCCACAAGGTTGAGACCAGATCCAGGTCAGCCAGGGCTGTGTAGTGAGACCCTGCTTTAGAGACGGGACAGGGTGGAGGGAAGGGAAAAAATAATATTTGCTCTCTGCTAGGGGGAAATCTTTAACCTACTTTAGGAGATAATGTTTAAACCAAGAATTGAAGAATGGGAATTTTCTGCAGGTTAGCAGGGAGAGTAATAGCATTGTAGACACTTAGAACCAGAGCCAGCCATCGTCCTCAGAGACTTACGTGAAACCATTTTATTTTTCTGCACTGGGGACTGAAGTCAGGGCTCTGCGCATGCTAAGAAAGACTCTCACCCCTGAGCTACAGTCCCAGCCCCAGGTATTTTCTAGTAGCGCTGTCAGTACTCATACCTGCTGTTGGCTTGCAGAGAAGGAGAGCACTGCGTGGTGGAGATTGTCCAGAGCCTACAGACTCGGTGTCATCCCTGACCCCCGTGAAAGAGCATGGTGTGCTCTTTGAATGCTCGCCGGAAAACTGGACCGATGAGAAGAAAAGCCCCCCAGTTATGGCTTACTGGGTGGTGGGGTGAGTGTGGGGAGGGTATGCATGTGAAATAAAAGGGCAAGAACATGAGGGAAAGTAGCAGAGGTAACTGATATGTTTAAAAATTGGCCTGGGATTATAATCAAGCTAAAATCTTTTAATATATTTTAGAGTTTGATTTTTATTTGTTTGTTTGTTTTTCGAGTTCTTTTTTTATTCTCCTAAATACCCCCCTTGTGTCCTTCCAGTGGAGATAAGTGACGATAGTGGCGGAGGGGCTTAATCAAAGAAAAGAATGAATGAATGAATGAATGAATGAATGAATGAGGGGATGACCAGGAGCAAGGTGCTCAGAGACCTTCCCGAATCACTAAGAGGACATCACCCCTCCCCATTTCCTTTCTTTCCCCACATCTTCCTTTCCTTCTGTCTCTCCTTTCTGTCCCTCTTTTCATTCTTTACTCTCTCACACTCCCTCAAGACCCATCTGTCTGGGTCACTCTGTCTGTTCACTGCGGGCCAGCTTCAGTGACACTGGGCAGCTGTTTCTGCTTTTCCTTCTGTGTGGGAGTTGCCCCTTTTACATCCATCAACACTGACAGGTCATCTTCTCCAGGGGACCGGTGCAGAGCTTCCTTCCCCTCTGAAGCGGCACCTGTCATTTTCTGCACCACCTCCTTTACTGATTTTTGTGTTTGCTTATTGGTATCCCCCTCACCAGAATGCCAGCCTCATGAAATCAGGGTTCTTCCTTGTCTTCCCCACTGGTGATGTCTGCTGTGCCACCTGGTACTCCATAGCAACTCGATAAGATGTGAGAGTGTATTAGATGGAGTTATTGTAAACAAACAGCGTGGATATAAGATGTGAGGGTGTATTAGATGGAGTTATGGAAAGCAAACAGCGTGGATGAATGAGTGAGTAGTATAGTGGTTAGAGGCTAAAATATGGTCACCACCTCCAGTCTTGCATCTTGCAGAAGAAGTATGAAATATGTACACGCACTATGAATATTTGCATATATGCACAGACAATAGACTAGATCAAACAACTACAGGAATTCTGAAGAGAAAAAAATCTAAGCAAGGATTAAAAAGCAAGGCACATTGAAAGTTCATTTGATCCTGTTTAAAAAATGAATTGCCTTTGGAAAGAACCTTCTAGGTTAAGGAAATGGGACAAATGAACAAGGCCCACACAAAGGCAGTCACCAGGATGGCAGTGAGAAGGTGGTTTGACAGGATGCACATGAAAGCCCCACAGAAAGATAAACTGAGTGACTGCACTAGAAGTCTTAAGTCAGACCTGTGGCTGGGAGCCTCTGGTTCCTAGCTAAGGAACTGAATTTTTGAGGGAAGGGCTGCACTAACAGAAAGTTCATGAGGTTGGGGTAAAGAGTTCATAGAGGAACGGGCACAGTTCAGTAGGACCATAGTCAGACACCTACCAGGTAGTTCTAAACCTAGAACTAAGGTAAGCACTTTACAAATGATCCAAACCACTGCCTGTCCACTGGTCCATGGAATTGTGAACCACCTAATCAGTTGTGGAGTCCAGAGCATCCTGCACCTGTGCCCAGACCCAGTGAGTCAGATCTGGGAGTAGGATTCTGGTTTTTAGCTCCCTTGTGCTGTGATAAGCAATCCACTAGGTTTTAGAATATCAGCCTAATGTAATTGTGTAATACCATCAGAGCTGTGTTACAATAATTCATCTGGACACAGCCCACAGGTACTACCAGGTAGATACATACCCAGAACAAGGATAGAAGGTACACGTTCAGAACAAGGGATAGAAGAATTAGACAGTCGGGTAGAGGCAGATTTTTCTGTCCTGCTTGTCAGCTCCCAAATAACCACACAGAAACTTCTTATTAATTATGAAAGTTTAGCCAATAGCTTATACTTATTATTAACTAGCTCTTCCAACCTAAATTGACCTATATTTTTATTGATCTGTATTCTATTACATGTCTTTTACCTCTCTCCCATTTTTTGTGTCTGACTCCTTCAAAATCTGTCTGGCTTCTTCCCGCATCTCCTCCCTTCTTCTTCCCAGCATCCTCTCTGCCTCCAAAATCTTGCCTAGTTATTGACTATTCAGTTATTTATTAAACCAATACTAGTGACAACTCTTTTGCACACAAAAGTGTACAAAAAGATTATGCCACAATAGTGGGGAGGTAAATCAGTGGGTAAAACACTTGCCCTGCAAACATGAAGATCCAAGTTCAAATCCCAGGGCCCATGTAAAGCCAGACAGTAGAATAATCTGTAACTCCAGTGCTGCTCTGGGGAGGTAGGAGGCAGGCAAAGCTCAGAAAGCTTGAGGTTAGCAGCAGTAGACAATGGAGTTTGTTTCACCTTTTTTGACTAGAGCCAATGCCTAAAGCTGTCTGTTTGCCTACATATACACACTCCATATAATGTACATGAATACTCGAGCACACACACAAATGTAGTGTTAATCCAATTCTATCTGCAAATGAATTGTCATTTTTATGTATTAATAATAATAGCAACTTAAAAATGTAAGTAGAAATAAAATATTTCATGACTATCATGCTTAAGATGATACAGAAAGTATTGCCTAGATGGCAATAATAAGCAGGTTTAATATTCGATACTGAGCGGTATGGTGATGTGCATTGATTAAATAGGAGGTTTACACTCTAGGACATATTTATTTAGAAACCAAGCTCTCTTCTATTTTCTGTAGATTTAGGTTCATGAGCTTTTGGTGTTAGTGGTAGTGCTGGTGGTGGTGGTGGTGGTGGTGGGTATTTTGTTTGTCTTTTGTTTTTTCAGCTATTATTGATTCTCCCAAAATTGAAAGAAAACAAAAAGAAAAGGTTTTATCGCCTTTAATTTCTGAAATGACCATGTTTTTTTCTTTCTGCAGGAGGCTCTTCCTTCACCCAAAACCTCAGGAACTGTATGTGTGTTTTCACGACTCGGTCACAGAAATTGCCATTGAAATGGCATTTAAATTGTTCTTTGGATTAACATTGTAGCTGTGTTTGTAGGATACAAAGCAACACACAAATGGACCATGTGACAGTGCCAGGATGGCCAGAATTGACATGTAAAGATAAGGCTCAGCTTAGTCACCTTTCAGTATTGAACTTCTCCTGTTAAATGTTGAGAGGCAGTGCTGTCGGGTTGGTGTGTCAGACATCCGAGCAGATACTTGGTCAAAGTATGGAGACAAGATTGCTAATTTATTGCCATTTTGGTATACCATGCTAATTTATTGAATAGTTTTAAATAATGTGAATTCTTTAATAAAAAATTAATATAGATGTTTATTTGGGGATCATAGTCAACTTATTCTTTTAAATTGAAACCCAATGCTGACTTCCACCTGGTGAAGGGATCATGAACTAGAAGAGATGGCGAGGTTCTGTAGTCGGTGAGCCCTGTGCTGTGAGGAGCCCTGCACCTGTCAGGCCCAGAGAATCTGTGTACTAATAACATTATTACTGCATTGGGAGTTTTTAAAGTCCCAGTTAAGAAAAATGCATTGTTTTCATGGTGTGTGTTGGTCAGTATCTAAATTTGTAATATTTGTGTTCTGGTTTCTTAGCAAATCAAAAGCCTTCTCATTCATCTAAGTATTTTATTAGATCCCTTACTGCAGAGGAAGAGGGGAAGGATGGAAGTTAAAGTTAATTTATATTTATTCACTTCTCTTTATTCTTTGTGATAAGCTTTATTTTGGATTAGGAGACTTATTTTTAAATTTTTAATCATCCATAAGTTTTTTTTCTTCTGTTGAAGTACATTTCGGTACACATACATTTTACATCCCCTCTAGCAGACCATACTAAAAACACTGGAAGAGGGCTGGAGAGATGATTCAGGAGTCATGAACAGGTACCTCACTGGAAAAGACCTAAGTTCAGCTCCCAGCACCCACATCAGACAGCTCAAAACCACCTGTAACTCCAGGGAATCCTTTGGCCTCCACAGATATGCATGTGAGCACACATACACACACAGTGCATACATGCAGACACACAAGCACACAATTAGAAAATAAAATCCATTTCAAAACACTGAACAAAACTGGTTAACAGTGTCCGAAGGTAACTTCTTTTATAAAATACTAGTTTTTATGCTAAAGATAAGCATCAGTCTGTATTGGGTTTTCCCAGTGCAAGAGGGAACACTTTAACCAACAGCTATTTAACTGAGCTTCAGTAGTAGAGAAGACTGAGTAGACATTGATTTCATTGGCCATGAGAATTCAGCATATTGAAGAAAAGAAAAATACAGTAAATACTACACTTATTATTACCATCTACCCGGTGGACATCCCACGTGCTCAGTAGTCCCGACACCTTACAGTCCTGGGTAGCTTCTTCAAGGATTGCGTATGTTGGGAGGAAGCTAACTGACGTCGATGTGAAGTTCATCCCTGCATTTTCCCTCTGTTGTCAACTTAAGAGATTCTCACTGAGGCATTGGTGACAGACACCAGCTGTTTATATCACCAGTGACTTCTGGGCTTTAATTTCAGCTTTCAAGGCAGAGAAGGAAATTTTGGATCTTGAGGTGTAAAAAAGAGGTTGAACTATCTCCCTTCTTAACAAGAGTCAAATTGGTTAAAGCTGTCCTCTGTCTTAGACTGCCTGTGTGCCAACGTATGTGTCCCAGCATTTATAAACATATTTATTACATGCCTTAAATTTCTGGATAGACCCTTAAATCCCAAGCTGTTTCTCATACTGATCATTATATTCAGTGAAGTCATGGTCACCTCAGATTTTCAAATATAACAAACTAAGACTTGGGATTTTAATACAGGGAATTTTGATCTGTTGGTGCTTTTTTGGTGTCAGATAGCCATGAGAACACTATTTAAAAAGTGATGTAAAAATACAAAGCAGATAACTGATCTTAAAGATGGGCCATTTGCTGTGTGGTCTGTGAACACTATAATGTCCATGTTGAAGAGCCATTGCATTTTTAAAAAATAAAATACTGTCTTCTTTTTCATTTCTAAGAGAACGTTGGAGGTAAACTTAGCTGACCATTTCTCTAAATAGTTCAGACTCGCACCTGAAATGCAATCAGTCTTACTGTTGGGCCTTAAAGTCCTGTCGGTCTCTGTTAGAGGGAGGGCACAGAGAGACAAGTGCAGATCCCACAGCGATGGACTTTCAGAGAAATGACTTAGGCTTCATTCACATCCTAACAATGATGTTCCAGAAAACATGAAATACAGCATCTACCTAGCATTCCTAGAAAGTCAGACACAGCCAGGCTTGGTGCCATATGCCTCTAATCCCAGTATTCAGGAGGCTGAGGCAGGAGGATATAATAAATTGAAGGACAGGCAAGGCTATAGAACAAGGCTCTATCTCAAACAAACAAAACACAAGAACTTTCTTACTTTTGTCATGTGTTTCTTGGCCCCAAATAAATTTTAGACTCTTGCCCTTTCTCTCCCTCTTCTCCCTATCCTTGGCTTCCTTTTGGCTCTGCCATGTCAGAGAACTGTACCTAGGAGGGTACAAAGTGTTTCACTTTTTGTGCCAAGGGACAGTGGATGACAGTGCATGCCTAACAAAATGATAATTGTGAAATAATCGCTGTTTAAATATTTCCGACACAAATTGAAAAAAAAAAATCTGTGAAACCAGTCTACGAGGTTTGGCTGCTTTGACCACTGTGTTAAAGTGTGTTCTCTAAACTGTGGTTGTCACACACTCTAATGTATAAGGTGTGAGCTTCAGCTACTACCTATCACCGTTAAGTGGCCTCTGCCTGAGAACAAGGGGAACAGCTACGTCAAGTCTACTACTGCACAGCACAACAGGAATGACCTGGGACAACTACTCCTTACTCTTGAGTTGACGATAAGGATGTATATTCTGGACATCTTTTAAAATAATGCTACTAAAACTTGAACCTACACACCAAACCTTATGAACTAACTTAATTTTAAAGAGTTTTATTTCTGTATGTAATTAAAGCTATTTTTCTACATTATTCAGAGTTTTAAAAGTGTTTTGGAGGTTTGTTTGCAGTATAAACTGTCTTTAAAAATGACTGCATTTTGTGTGTGCGTGTGTGTGTACAGGCATGTGTCCATGTGCTCACACACAAGCACCATGGCAGAGTTTACTGTCTCTTCCTACTCTGGGTGCTAGGGATGGGGAGCTTCATGCTTGGCAGTGGCTATCCTAACTCACTGAACCATCTTGCTCTCCTTGTGTTACCTTTACTTACACTTACTTACCCAACAAATGCTTTCCGAACTTCTACACACTGCCAAACACTGCAGAGACAGCAGCGAACAAAATAGTAAGACTTTCTGCCCTCACAGAGTTTGTGTTCCCTTGGCAGAGGGAGACCACAAATATGATAAAGTATTCTGCTGAATGCGAGGAGAAGCGAGGGGGAAGTAAGAAGCTGTGGTGTGAAGCTGGTAAACGTGGTGGCCTGGGAAGGATTTGCTGAAGTGACCTCAGGCCGAAGTGAAAAAATGGAACTGTGCTGATTCTCGAAGAGAGAAGAGCAAATAGCAGAGGCCCCACCCAAGTAGTTTTGTAGCCTTGTAAACCCTGAGACTCTGTCCTTGATCAGCAGATTGTCATGAACCAGTCTGTTTCAGCTCTAGACTGAGAACTTGACTAGGTGCTCTCCGTGTCAAAAGGTAACATTTCTAAAGTGTACCACCCGAATCTGCACCACCCTCCCGGTACGGTTCGTGCGCCTCCGTAAGATCACGAGCTTGGGCAAAGGCCTGGGAATTGAACAAAAGACACAACACAAGAGACCAGAGTCATTCGACAAGAGATCACCGAATGCCCTTTATTTAGCTTAATGCCAAGCTAATATACCTTGGCCCCAGTAAAGGAATTCCCTCCCAGTCAGATGGGAAAGCCAGGCGCGAGGAACCTGGCACTGTGTGGGAATTCCTTCCCAGGCAGGGGGTTGGGGGCGGAGAGCAGTGACAGACAGTGGGCCGTATAGGAATTCTCCCGGGCAGGTGGGAAATTACCATGCCAAAGATAAAACAAAGCCCTACAGCTAAATCACCAGGCTAAAGCAGAGTGAGCACAGAAATTAGCAGGAAGCTTAGCTGGCTAACCAAAACAGTCCTTGTGACTTGCACCCCAAGGAACAGGGGGAAAACCCGGGCCCTACACTAAAGGAAGTCCTTTCCTGTTGGCCTTCCAGCACTGGATGCAGATGAGGATAATACAAAGGAATAAGCAATTCAGTTGTCACCAAACATGAGTGTGGAGTGTGGGACAGTGGAAACGTCCCTGAAGGCAACAGACGTGTTTTTATGTCTTTAAGAGATACCATGTCAGGGCCAGACATAGATCCTGATCTTAAAAATACAGGCTTACTTGGAGAGTCGGCGAGGTAAGGCCTCCCTTAAACTTTTGCAAGCATTCTTGTTGACACTTCATTACTTGAAGGAGACCGAAACATTTTCTTGGCAAATAAAAAGGGGCTGCTCACTTTTGGAATTTGCAGTGGGCTTCACAAAAGGTTTTGAAATCAATGTGACTGATAAGATTAACTTCAAAAAAAATCTATGGGTGATGATTAAAGTGGTTGCTTCAGGAAGGTTAATCTAGACGCAGCCTATTAAACATAAAGACTGAAGACACACGCAGATGAGCCACTGGAAAGGAAGCGGATGGGAATGCATGGAACCAGGAGAACTTGCCAGCTGACGTCATAGGCAGTCATCAAAATGTTAACAAAATTCCTGCTCTGTGATCCTGGCCTAAATGCCTAGATACAAAATTAGAAAGGTAATAGTGTGCTTAAGATACCAGTGAGAAATTAGGTTCCTGTGTTCAAAGCAGCTAAAGCTCATCCAGCCCTAGAGCAGTATCGCAAGGTTCTTGGTAGGTCATCCCAAATAAAAGGGAAGACAGACTCTGTATTTACTGAAAAGTATCAAATATGCTTTAAAAAGCAACTAGGAAGATGTATATGCTGCCATAGTGGGGTCTGGTATATTTGATGGGAAAAAAAAGTCAGAAGAAAATTAAGCATCATAGCTTCTGTCCTACTGATACATGGAATGAATTTTCTAGGGGTTACATGTGCAATATAGCCTAAAAACCCAAAGCAATAATGTTTAATCCAACTGTCTTTTATCGAGTATTAAATTTTCAAAAGTATAAAACAATACTATTATATAAATTACATTTGTATATAATATATTATCAACAATATAATTATATATAATTGATATGGATATGCCAGTCCCTGAACAACTAGAAGAGCAAAGAGAAACCTGATTTTCCATAAAACCTGATTTAATAATATATACAATTGTGTGTGTGTGTGTGTGTGTGTGTGTGTGTGTGTGTGTGTGTAATTTCAGAAAATGTATTTTTAGACTTCCTACCTGGTAGGTAGCTTCCATAGTGCAGGAAGATACTATGTAGGCTGCTTGTGGAGAAAAAAGAGAAAAGGCCAGCAACATTCTCATCCATCCAACTGTGTACCCCATGAGTTAAAATGCCAACCTGTGGCTCAGAAGTTAAGAGCACTGGCTGTTCTTCCAGAGGTCCTTAGTTCGATTCCCAGCAACCACATGGTGGTTCACAATCATCTGTAATGAGATCTGGTGCCCTCTTTTGGCATGCAGGCATATATGCACGCAGAACACTGCTTACATAATAAATAAAATAATAAAATTAAAAAAATGAAATGTTAACCTGCTAGACCAACTGTCCTGCCAAGCCCCTATATGCTTCACTGATTTCTAGGGAGCCCAGAGAATCACACCGCAGCCTGAATGCTTCACTGCCTAAGGGAATGCTTGACTATCTCAGGAACTGAAAGGTACGCAGTAGCCCAGCAGCCATGGACTCTAACCAGAAAAACCTATGACGTGCCTCTCAAGGCCAAATCCATGATTTCATGCAAGTAACCAGGGTGAAAATGACTAAGATTCACTAACTATATGAAACTGCCAAGGGACTTTAAAAAATAAATAAAACTGTACTTTCAGCTATACACGGTGGCTTACTGTCCAGAGTCTAAACTGGAAATTTTGCCATAAATTGGAAGCCAGCCAAGGTTAGAGTGAGATACTGGCTCACAATTTAGAAAAAAATTCAAGGGTCATTTGAATCCCAGCATTTGGGAGGCAGAGGCAGGTAGATCTCTGAGTCTGAGGCCAGCCTGGTCTACAGAGTAAGTTCCAGAACAACCAAGGTTATACAAAGAAACCCTGTCTTGAAAACCAAAATATAATAATAATAATTCAAAATTTATTGATGTACTCTGCAATAGGTTTCTCATTGTTTTAACCGATTAAGTGTATTTTTGTTTGTTTTTGGAGACAGGGTTTCTCTGTGTAGCTTTGGTGCCTGTCCTGGAACTAGCTCTTGTAGACCAGGCTGACTTCAAACTCATAGAGATCCACCTACCTCTGCCTCCTGAGTGCTGGAATTAAAGGCGTGCGCCACCACTGCCCGGCTAACATTTTTAAAGATCTTTAATATGGTACTTGTCAGCATATTTAGCAACAATAACAACAAAAAAGGTTTCTGTAGACTTTAGCAAGTTTTAAAAGAGGTTTGTGGAGGAAAAGAAGTTTGTGAATTGCTATTTTGGAAAGTCACTGGTTATTAAACCTGCAAAACAGAATTCCCCAAAGGGAGCCCCACACATGGGGGCGCACGTCACTAATCCCAGCACTCTGAAGACAGAGGCAGGCAGAACTCTATGCGTTCAAGACCAGCCTGGTCTACATGCTAGTTCCTGGGCGGCCGGGACTACGGAGTGAATTCTGATTTTCCATAAAAACTGATTTAACGATTTAGGGTCTAGCTTAACATACAAATTTAAATAATCCAACAACCCAACACGCCACTGTCCTATCTCACTTGAATGTTCGGTCTCCATCGAGAATCACTATTCAACAGCAAATGCAGTTTAAATAAAACACGGCAGCGGAACATGTTGACTTCTGAGGAGAAAACGGCAAATCCGATGTCCAGGGTGGCTGGACTAATGGTCCCCGCTAAAGCAGGCCAGGACGTCTGTTTAAGCCTGGGGCTCACGTACTCCAGGCGTGCCTCACATTTGCTATGAAGCCAAGGGTGCCTGCACCTGCCGGCATTACACGAATGCAGCGGCGGGGGCTGCAGTGTGGCTCCTGAATCAGATGCACTTAATCTTGGGGTACGGGTAGGTTGAAGGACCTTCCTGCCATCAGGAGCACTAACTGGGCGTGTCCCATGTAGCTCCCCCGCGCCTCGGGCAAGATGCTGCACATTGCGCACGCGCACTGGGAAACACGTGTTGGGGTCACGTGCACCACGCCAGGCGGCAAGGCCGTTGGGCGCGCCTGCGCAGCTCTTCAGGCCCGCGCCGGATGCGCTGTTCTCCCGGCATCCCTAGCGCCGCTTTCCCGCCAGGATAAAGCCAAAGCGGTTTTCCGGTCCTCATCACTGTGGCTTGGGTGTCGGTGTGACGCTGCGGCCGTGGGTTGTCCGCCTTCTGTCCATCATGTCGAGCGACTCCAGGAAGCAGCCTTCGAAGAAGGGGCTGTTCGACCCCATGTCCTTCGCGAAGGACCTGCTGGCCGGCGGCGTCGCGGCCGCTGTGTCGAAGACAGCGGTGGCCCCCATCGAGCGAGTGAAGCTGCTGCTGCAGGTGCAGGCATCCTCCAAGCAGATCAGCCCCGAGGCGCGCTACAAGGGCATGGTGGACTGCCTGGTGCGCATTCCGCGCGAGCAGGGTGCGTATGGTGCCACTCTTGGCCTCCGCGTCCCAGACGCGAGTCGGGGTGAGGGGTGACTGCAGAAAGGGTGACACGGAGAGAAAGGGGCTCACCCAAGGAGGAGGTGACATAGGGTGGTCCAGAGGTGGGTGCCTGGAAAAAAGGGGGGGTCACCTAGAGGAAGGATCATGCACGGGAGGTGAGCAGGGGAGGGGATTATCTAGAGGAAGAGAGTGACACAGCAGATACCCTGAAAAGAGCATCCTTTAGGGAACAGGGTGATCCCAGAAGGAGCAATCCAGAGGAAGTAAGGGGAATATCTTCTAGATCGGGACCCGGGGTCCATCCAGAGAAGAGGTGACCAGAGGAAGGGTTTGCCCAGAGGAAGGGGGAATCTTCCAGAAAAGGGGTAACCCAGGGGAAAGTGATTATCCAAGCTAGGGGTCACTCAAAGGGTGAGGTGACACCGGAAGGATTGGCATAGAGAAATTGGGCTACTCAGTAGGAAGGGGTAAGTTTTCCAGAGAAGGGGTGGCCCAGAGAAAAGAGAATGATGCAGAAGAATGGGTAGGGTCAGTCAGAAAGGGGAGTGTGTAGGGTGGAGGTAGCTGCTGGAGGGTCAGTCAGAAAGAGGGGGTGTGTAGGGTGGAGGTAGCTCGGCTACAGCCTAGCAGATGGTTTTTTTTGCTTTTGTTTCTTGGTGTGTGATGGTGGTGGGCGATGGAGGTGGTGGTGATGGGTTGTTGCTGAGTGTGTAGGGGCACCGGCTTTTGAGACAGGTTCTATGTAGCTCTTGGTAGCCTGGAATTCACTATTAAGGGCCAGGCTAGAATTGAACTTGAGTTCATTTTCCTGCCTGTTTTTGAAAGCCCTGAGATTACAAGTCTGTTTCTTAATCCTGTTTCACCTGTTTAGGGTGAAACCCTAGCCTGCGTTTTCCGTGTAGGCCTGTTATATCAGTATTTGTACTTTGAGTACACTTGTGCCTGACCCGGGGAAAAAAAAAAAAGGAATGTATGACTTCCCAGGGTTCAAGATGCTTTATGTTAATTAGTATTCAAGTGGCTTAGTTATTTCTTGAAGCACTAAGCTTCTGAGAAGTACAAATGTGGATGCTTTGTAGCCTCTGAGTAGTCTGCTGCCTAATCAGCGCAAAGCTCTGCTTATTTTGGAGAACCACTGAAGACCAGGCCTTCCCACAAGGCAGTCTTCTCTGTGCAGAATTGCAGAGTGGGCAAGATTCAGCAATCAGGACAAATGGTGCTTTAATATAACTTCTAAGAACTTTTATTAAAAACATGCTTTGTGTGTCTTGGTGTTTGCATTCACGTGTGCCATAACACAGATATAGAATCTGAGGATAACTTGCAGACACTGTGAGTGTCCTGGGGTTAGCACTCAGATCAGTAGGCTTGACAACAGGTGCTTTTATCTGTTGAGCCAACTCATCAATCCTAACATGATATATGTTATCAGAATTAAACAGAGAAAACAAAAACAACAGTAAGCAAAATACAAATAAACCATGAAATCAGTTTTACTTATGTTTTTAGTTTGTTTTTTTTTTTAGGGATGGAATTTTTTCTTAAACAATGAAAGTCCTTCATGAGCCATTGCCAAAAATGGCCCGTGGTAGATAAGCAGCTTAGCAGAAGGCTTGTGTCCGTGCAGATATTTGGATTCTGCTGAAAACCCTGTACAAACGTTCACAAAGAAAATAGGTTTATCCTTTATTCAGAACAGGAAATGAAGTGACTGCAACTCCAGAACAATCCTTTCTTTCGCTCCTAGGTCTGTGGTAGAGTTCTCTCAAAGTAAAACAGTAGAACAGTGGGTCTATCCAAGTGTGGTATTGCTTAAGCTGAAATGTTGGGGAACAGTCCAGGCAGCGTACTAAAACACCATTTGAAAAAAGAAAACCAGGATTGAGGAACATTACTTTATTTCTAGAGATGTGGTTACAACTCTTCCTGACTGCTGAGTAGAATATAGGGGCTAGATTAACAGAAATTTTTGAGGGGTTTTTTAATTTAAAAATGTTTTTCTTGATTTTTAAAAAATAACCCCCAAAATTTGGTTCTAGTAACTTGGGTTAATTCTATGTATTTTTCTGGTTTTCATATCTTTTTTTGGTTTTTTTTGGGGGGGTCTTTTTTTTGTTTTTTTCGAGACAAGGTTTCTTTGTAGCTTTGGAGCCTGTCCTGGAACTAGCTCTTGTAGACCAGGCTGGCCTCGAACTCACAGAGATCTGCCTGCCTCTGCTTCCTTGGTGCTGGGATTAAAGACCTGCACCACCACCGCCCGGCTGGTTTTCATATCTTTACCTTTCAAGATATAGTCATAAGCAGAACTTTGAGAAATTTTCTGTTCTTCTATGTGGGTCATTGTTACTAAAGCACCAGGATACCTCACAGCAGGGAGAGTATCGCCATCTAGAGGCATTTTGAAATGTTATGGGGGAAGCTTTGTGTGTACAGTTCAGAGAAATATAATCCTAAATTACAATAACATGAAATCCAAGGGTTGAGAGGACTCCTCCAAGTTCAAGGACCATCTGAGCTGCTGCTTAGTAGGATCCTCTCTCAGAAAGAAAGGAAGAAGAGAAGAAGGACCCACCCTTAGTTACAGATGTGATGCTCCTTCTGGGTCTCCTGTTGGTTTAAGGATAGCTTTGTCATAAAAACTTTATTTGTACTCGGTAGGTTAACCAAAGCTACAGGACTCTTCTGTTCTTTTGTGAAATGAGCATCTGGTACAGTAATCAGAATTATGGTGAATAACTCATGATCTGAATCAACCATGTCCAACGTGATCAAATGTGTGTGAACCAGTTCAAAATGGGATGACAGCACCTTCCTCATGTGACTGCAAACTAGTTTCTTGATTTAATTTTGTGTTAGAGACCCAAAGTTCATTAATTTTTTTAAATTTCAGTCTCCCTTGTTTAGTTGGAAAGACTCCTACCAAAATGTGCTTTCTGAACCTTATTCTATGCCAGTGTGGTGTCAGTGTGTTACTGTGGCTGTGACCAGAAAATTAAATCTCACTTAGTGTCATTTACACACTCAAGGTTCATTTGGTGAATTCTTTGTTCCAGAGGTCAGACTCTGAGAAAACAAATGTATACCTCTGTTTTTGAAAGTTTTTATTAACTAATAAGAATTTAAGTGCCATTAGAAATACTTTAAAAATTAGTTTTGCACCATCCTCAGTAATTTAGAACAACTTTGTTTTTGTTGTCTAATTTCACATTTTTTCTTTTTTATTGATTTTTATTGAACTCTACATTTTTCTCTGCTCTCCTTCCTGCCTCTCCCTCCACTCCAACCCTCTCCCATGGTCCCCATGCTCCCAATTTACTCAGGAGATTTTGTCTTTTTCTACTTCCCATGTAGATTAGATCCATGTATGTCTCTCTTTGGGTCCTCATTGTTGTCTAAGTTCTCTGGAATTGTGATTTGTGGGCTGGTTTTCTTTGCTTTATGTTTAAAAACCACTTATGAGTGAGTGCATATGATAATTGTTTTCTGGGTCTGGGTTACCTCACTGAATATGATGTTTTCAAGTTCCATCCATTTGTCTGCAAATTTCAAGATGCCATTATTTTTCTCTGCTTTGTGATACTCAAGCAAGTTAACATACTAATTACCATATATAATTAAAGCACTTTGTGTGTTTTCAGTATGTTTATGATTTGCTCTGTTATGAACTTGAAGTCGTATTAGTAATAGTCGCCATCCTGTGAGCCCCTAGATCTGGGAGCCTCCCATCCCAGGGGGAGCTGTTTGCTTACTTTTATAATGTTTGTTGCATTTGCTTAAAAAAAGTTTCCATATTTTGTGTTAGAGACCCAAAGTTCATCCATCCCACCCTGTGTAACCAATATCTCACTTTTGCCCACTTAACTGCCAGATACACCCCTACCCAGCCTCTGGGAACCACCACTCTACTATATTCTTGTGTTAAATGTTTTTAAATTCTGCATATAAATGATACCATATGACATTTTTCTTTCCGTGTCTTCCTATTTCACTTACCATATTATCCTCAGGTTCATTTATTTTTATTGAAAATAGATTCTTCTCAAATAAAATATACATCCTGACCACAGTTTCTCCTCCCTCCACTCCTTTCAGTTTCTCCCCATCTTCCCTTGCCCCCAGATCCATTTCCTTTTTTCCCCTTCAGAAAAGAGCAGGCCTCTAAGAGGTGATGGCCAAACAGGACAAAACAAGATGCTGTAAGACAAGGCAAAAGTCCTCATGTCTGTGCTGGACAAGGCAATCCAGTAAGAGGCAAAAGAGTCAGAGATACAGCTGAGCAGTGGTGACACACACTTTTAATCCCATCACAGGGGAGACCAGACAGGTCTACAGAGTGAGCTCCAGGATAGCCAGGGCTGTTATACAGAGAAACAGTGGAGAAAGACACAGACAGGCTTGTATCCACTGTTAGAAGTCCCACAAAAACATCATGCTACATATACTCAGAGGACATGGTACAGACCCTTGTAGGCCCCATGCTTGTCCCTTCAGTCCCTGTGAGCCCACGTGAGTCCTGCTTAGTTATTTCAGTGGGTCATGATTCTCCTGGTATTCTCCATCTTCTCTGATTTCTGCAATATTTCAACCATCTTTCAAGGGGCTCCCCAATTTCCAAGAGAAGGGAGTAGGGACCCAATGGAGACCTCTAATTTAGACTCTTTCCACATAATGTCTGGCTATGGGTTCACAGTTGTAAGTACCACGACTTTTCTTTTAAGGAACAGTAATTCCGTTATGCATATATTCTGCATTGTCTTATTTTATCTACCGATGGAGCTTAGGCTAACCCTGTATCTTGGCTGTTGTGTGTAGCGCTGCACATGCAAATGCAGACACCTCAGTATCCTGTTTTAGCTACTTAGGGATGGGATTGTGGAACCTGTGGTAGTTCTGCTTTTAGTTTTGCAGAGAATCTCATACATTATACATGGTTCTTTTTTTCCCCTATGTACTTAACTAATATTCTTGTCTTTCTGATGGTAACTGTTGTAACAGATCCAAAATAACTGTGGTTTTAATTTGCATTCTCCCCATTTTCAAGTCCTAGATAAGAAAACATTTCATTTTATGAAATCACGGTCTTTTGAATTATATTTAAGGACCTGATTTAGGGCATACTCCTGGTTAGGACTAGAGATGCCCTATTTAAAGTACACAGTCAAGCCACTTGACAGTTCGCTATCTGCTGAAAATAATCAAGATGATGGGTGAGTCATGTTCCAGAGAAACTTTAGACTATAAGGACAGCTCTAGATTTTAAGTCACATAATAGCTGGGTAATGAGGGTTGGGCAGTCCATGGAGAACAGGTGGAGGATTATTTACTTCCAGCAGACTAGGAGAGACTTACCTTGAAATAAAATTGATCAACTCTTCTGCCACCGAGCATCACCCTTCTCCCTCTTCTGTAAATTCTAGTCCACTTTCAGAATGCTTCTATAACATAAAAAGAAAAGGATATAGGTTTCTGTTACCCCTTTTAATTCTCATGGTCGCATGTGTTATTCAGTAAGTGAGTCTTGTTTGTCTGGTGCATTGTACTAGTGCATAACAGCTTTGTTACTGTAGGAACTGGCATCAAGGTTTGGGGATGAGACCAGAAGTTATTAGTGGTTTCTGCTTTTTTCCCATCGACAAGTCCTGTGTTTGTTTAGCTGATACTTTTGATAAGTTCTTTAGATTTTCTGTTTGAAATGAACAAAATTTCAATGAACTGTATAGTTAATGCTACTGTTTCTTCCTTCAGTAAAAATGTTTAAACACATTCTTTACTAATCAAAATGAATTTATGTGTTTGATTCTGTAGGTTTTTTCAGTTATTGGCGTGGCAATTTCGCAAATGTTATTCGATACTTTCCAACACAAGCTTTAAATTTCGCTTTTAAGGACAAATATAAACAACTATTCATGTCTGGAGTTAATAAAGAAAAACAGGTAATTATGTTTTAATATGTCTAAAATTTTCTAAAAAACTATTGAATTTGCCTTACCTATAATGTCTTAATTAGAGTGAAGGTCCTCAGGTAGCTCTAAAAATAGAAATTGAGCACATTAAATGTTGACAAGTTAGCATATGTAGTAAGTTACAAAAATTATATTACCTTCAACACATTTCCTGAAATCTCTTAGCTTCAGTAACTCAGGGTTCATTAGTCTCGAGACTTTATTTCCCAGAGTAAGCATTAAATGTAATTCATATCTTAGAATTCCTGCTTCTTGTAAGCATAAATCACCTACCACTGGGGTTACTTATTCCCTATTATTATTATTATTGTTTTTCCTTCATGGAAGTGAAGCATGAGAGGAGTTCCTGGAGTGTAGTTCAGTAGAGCACAAGCTTGCATGTGGGACTCTGGGTTTAATCTCCAGCACAGAAGCTAAGACAAGAAAGGTCAAGCCAAGAGAAAATTGTAATAAGCAGATGGAGTAAGGCTGGGGAGATAGTTCAGTAGATAAAATATGTGTTGCACAAGCAGGATGAGTTTAAGCTTCACAACACATATTTAATAAACAGTTGGAGCCTAATGGTGTGCACTAGTAATCCTCATGCTGGGGAAGGGAGACACAATACCTTTGGGTCTTCTGTCCAGCCTGCCTAGCCTAATGGGTGAGCTCTGGCTGGGTAAGAAAGAGACCTTAAGTCAACCAACCCCACCCCAAAAATGCAAGGTATATAACCCCTGAGGAATGACACCCAAAGTTGTCCTTTGGCTTTCATCTGAACACACACACACATAAAAAAACATAGCAAACAGAAGATATAGAAGGGTATGGGAGGTTTAATAGTATAGTAAACTTTTTAATAACTAGAAACAGACTGAAAATTACAGTAAATATGTAAATATGTCACCACCTTTAATACCATCATACCAAACCAAGAAGAATACAACAAAAAATGAGAAGGCAGTATCCCTGATGAGCACAGATGAGAGAAAGAAATCTTCAACAGAATTCTAGTTCATGAAGTCCAGCAGCACATGAGAAAGAAAAAGTGTTCCTTATGACCAAGTGGGGTTCATCCCAGAGATGCAAAGATGGCATAACTCCCATGTTTGTAATGTGAGATCAAAATTAATTTCACAGTGATCCTTGGTAGTCTTTATTTAGGTCAGAGCATCTTAACCTGGAATCTATGCTATGTCAACACCACCAGTAACACCAATATGTATGTTTACACATATGTGATTTCTCCCCCTACCTCCTGGGAATGAGTCTATCTCTAGATTTAAAAAAAAAAAACTCAAGTATCAAATATCAAAAAATGAATGACATTTCCATTTCTATTCTTACTAACTGCATAGACTCTTAATTTCTCATGTCTGATTCCTAAGAAAGTCTGGCCCCACTCATCTTTTTCTGCCAGATTTCTGTGGGTTAGTTACCCCACTGTCACATGTAATCTCCTGATACAGTTGACTGTGTGTGATTATGTAACACAATACACGGTAGTACAGATGCTTTTCACTTGAAAGGATTCACAGAATCTGGAAATAGTGTCATTGCCTATATGCTCATTAAAATGACTGTTTATTGAGCATGTGTCTGTGGCAAAATACCTTGACTTGCTTGGTTAAAAAGAGAGAGATGACCTAAGAATCTGGCTTCCAGCCAATAAAAACAACTGGTTGATTGATAAAATCAGATGTATCTATCCAGATAGCACTCATTGGGCAGTTAAACAGGATGAAGTGTAGTAATAGATGTTGCTACATGAATCAACCTCAAGGCATTATCAAATGGAAAAAAACTACCACAAATAATCACATACTATGTTTTTTCATTCATATGGAATCTCCACAATTGACACTTTAGAGATAGAAATATTGATAGGTACCTAGGGCTTAAGGTATTAGAAATTCTATAAAGAATATAGAATTTCTTTGGAGGTCGTATAAATGTTTTAAAACTGGTAATGGTTATTTAACTCTGTGAATCCAACCATTGAACTGTATTCAAGGATAAATTGTATAAAGTGTATTTAAATGTATTAAACAAAAATAATCTTGGTCTCCAGAATTATAATCTGTAGGAGTATAAGTATATATAAATAACTACAGTTGAAAAAGTAAAATTTTAAAATAAAAGTCTAGAATGTAGTGACACATTTTGAATCTTGGTCCTGTGATTCACCTTTAAGTATTCATAGGAAGAGAATATGGTTATAGACCATATAAGGTTACAGTTTTACAGGACTAGAGAGGAGAGATGCCATGAAAGAAATAGAGCTTAAAGCATGATGCAACAACTGTTTTTAGTTATGAAAAGCAGTGTGAAGGGCATTCTAGGCCAAAATAAAATTAGGAGTTTCAAAGCAGTCTAAGATTTAAAACTAATTTTAAAAACATTAGGACTGAATGTAGCAGGAAACTGAATTTGGCTCGGATATTTGCAATGGACTCTATTTTGTGGTTACAAAAACCTTGCATCCTGCATTTTCCTTAACAGCTCCAGTTTAGATAATCTGTTCTATTCTCATAAGCCCATCATGCTGTCCTGGACTCTGTCCCCAGCATGAGAACAGAATGGGGGAAGAGGTTGCATTGATACAAGGGAAATGTTTTGTATGTTGTCATATATGTTCATAAGAGCAGTTTATAAATATTGGGTTGCTTTTTAATCTTTTTGAAAATTGGTTTAGCTATTTTTAACTGCCATATTCGATAGGTTAATGCTTTTTTAATTTGTGTATTTCAGTTCTGGAGGTGGTTTCTAGCGAACCTGGCTTCTGGAGGGGCTGCTGGAGCAACATCCTTGTGTGTGGTATACCCACTAGATTTTGCCAGAACCCGATTAGGTGTTGATATTGGAAAAGGTACAGTTTTTATAAGTATTAACTATTCCTTTGTGCTTTGAGCCATGTGTATGATAACTTTGTTATCAAATGTAACAGTTTTTGAGATTTATTTTTATTTATATGTATGTGTGTGTCTGTGTGGATAAATGTTGTGTATACAGGTGCTGGTAGAGGCCAGAAAAGGGTGTTCAGTCCCCTGGAACTGAAATTGCAGGCACTTGTGAGCCATCTAGCATGAGTGCTGGAAACTGAACTCATCCTCTGGAAGAGCCACAAACACTCCTAACTGCTGAGCCATCTTTCTAGTTCCTAGACTACAGAATTTATTCTGAACCAAATATGTAGTAATCAGATTTAGAGTATCTACTTTTTTCTTTCTTTTTTTTTAAGAGAAAATGGAAATGAACATTTAGCAAATGAGTAAGCCCAAAGCTTGCCAGTAAGTTTTCTGTTGTTCTCATAGACCCTTCTGTATTCCTTATTTGTTTATAGTGGTTCTTCTCTGGTGAGATTAACAGCTGTGACTGCGGAGATTTCCTTTGTTTCTTCCTAAATATTTCATGTCAAACTGCTTACTTTAGTAAGAGATTAATATTTTCTTTATTTCCTGTTTTGTTTGTTTGTTTTTCGAGGCAGGGTTTTTCTGTAACTTTGTAGCCTGTCCTGGAACTAGCTCTTGTAGACCAGGCTGACCTTGAACTCACAGAGATGAGTGCTGGGATTAAAGGTGTGCATCACCACTGCATGACTGAGATTAATATTTTCAGTTAATTTATTTTAAAATACTTCCTGCAACCTTGAATGAATGGTAAGGTTACTTGTGTCTTTCAGAAAATTTTTCTGGGTAGAAGTTTCAAATCATTTGAATCTTTAAAATATTACTTTGATTAAGATGTTTTATATAAATATCACTTAGAGTTTTAATTGCTTTATTTTAGGTCCTGAGCAACGGCAATTCAAGGGGTTAGGTGACTGCATCATGAAAATAGCAAAGTCAGATGGAATTATTGGTCTATACCAAGGGTTTGGTGTCTCCGTTCAGGGTATCATTGTTTACCGAGCCTCTTATTTTGGAGCTTATGACACCGTTAAGGTAATTTGGTTGCTTTAAATGGCTGTTAGATACATGGTTTATTCTTTTTATCCTAATTAGTATATTCTAATTAACATATGCTTTATTTACATAAGTCAAAATAAATGATAAAGTAGAGAATAAATTTTATTTATCCCATGACAATTGTATGAATATAATTCAGTTAAATTTTAACTATTATGACAGACTTTACATGAACATTTTTTCAACGAGGAAGCTTTTAAGGTTTTTGCATCATAAACAGGATACCATGGAAAGTGTACTGGTTGAGCCTCTGTATCTTCTGTAGGTAAAAATGCATGTTCTGTTTTGCTGATTTACAGTAATTGTATTATCACTTTTTATATGCAAATAATCAATGTCAGAAGTAAGGAAGGGCTAATTAAGTGGCTTGGTTCAACCACTTGCCACTGTTGGATGAAATTATTAAATGATAAGCAAAACATCTTTGCTTTTCACCACTGTTGCATGTTTGCAAAAGGAATCAATGAAAGTATTATCAGCATTTTCTATTAAAAGTAGAGGGATTTTATACGAGACTTGCATGTTACTCTTCTTCCCCTCTTAATACTATAAATGTAGTTAAATATTATTATTGTGGTATAGAAAGATTACCTTAGCTTAATCTATTATTATTGGAATTTGTATCTCAAATGCATGTGTAATCACAGACAGTGTCCTGTGCATGTATCTCCTGCAGTAGTGACAGTCAGGAATGCTTCTTCACCAGCATGGAACTTTTAAGTTGTTCATCAAGTATCACTTTTCAGCTATACAAGAAAGACCTTCTTTGGTCAGTGGATGCTGACATTTTGTTTTATGTGCCATTAATAGTGAGTCTAATTTTAATAGTTTCTAAAACATATTTTACAGGTTTTATTTCCATAAATCTGAAGCATCATCATGTGTGAACATTATACCTTTTCTTACCAATCTCCTGTTATGAACTCCAGCTAGATTTATTTTGGTCTGTGGTTCTGGATATCAAATGCAGGGCCTTCTACGTGCTAGGCCACTCTTTACCACTGACCTACATTCTCAGCTCCAGATGTTTTTAAGTTGTACTTTAAATATAATTTCATCATCTTTCATATATTTATAAAAAATATCCTTTGAATTAATTTAAGATACTTTGGAAAACTAGATTAATTACTTGATAACATTTTTCTCCTAGGGCTTATTGCCAAAGCCGAAGGAAACCCCGTTTCTTGTCTCTTTCATCATTGCTCAAATCGTGACGACCTGCTCTGGAATTCTCTCCTATCCCTTTGACACGGTCAGAAGACGTATGATGATGCAGGTAACAGACTCATAAGTTTATCTGAATCTGTGTCTTACATGCAGATGTAATATGCTTGGATTTCAGATACATTTTAGCTGAAAGGCAAAGTTCATTTTTCTACTTGATTTGCTCCAGCTAGTATTGTTTCCTGCTGTAAAAGAGCCAGCAGCCAGCAAAGCTTCTTCCTTTGTGCTGTGAGAACAAAACTGCCTTCTGCTCCTGAATGTCTGGGAGTGTGAAGGGGAGGGAGTAACAGAGATTACATGAATATTCCTTTATGTATGTCTGTGCACCCGTTGTTTGCCCAGTGCCCAAGGATGCCAGGAAGAGGACATTGGATCCCCAGGAACTGGATTTACAGATGGTTGTGAGCCATCATATGAGTTCTGAGAATCAAACTTAGGTCTGTGAATCAAACTTAGGGCCTTTGAAATATTACTTCATGTAATCTGTGTTCTAAACATAAATGTCTAAACTTTATGTATTCCATCTCTTTCATGTTATACTCATTTTTTAGTAAACATTTGACTGCTTAGTCTATACTAAGTTGTAGTGGTACAAATCGAACCTGCACCCAAACTCATAGTTCTTTATTGAAGACACCCAGTTACTGATTAAAAAGAAATGTGCAAAGGACCTAGGAATGCACATTGCCTAAGGTGATCAGATTCAGTCTCCTGATAGCAGAATCTCAGTGATGATGGAGTGGAACCCATGGAATATGCTACTTTCCTTGTGACAGCAACTTTGACAGTTGCATTTCTGAGGCACTGATTCTATAGCTTTAGGACTTACTTTCCTGGAAATTGTAATTATGTTTTGGTAGGTTTGCTTCTCTGTTTTCTGAGATTTAAAAATAATTATCATAAATTTTGTTATATGTAACTCTTCAAAATCTCTGATCATTTGCATTTATGTTGTCCTTGAAATTTCTAATAATTTGGAGGTCATTCTTTTTCTAAAACATTACTTACAGAAAATTTCCCCCAATATGTTTTAAAGAACTTATTTAACTTTCCACATTATTGTTTTCATTATCTTTTGACTTAAAAACAAATCTGAGTGTGTTTATGTTTATGCATGTTCGTGTGTTTATCTGTGTGAGTGCAGGCATGCATGCAAAGGTCGTAGGACAACCTCAGGTGTCAGGCCTCACTTTCTACCTTGCTTTAGACTTTTGCTTACCTGCCGTGACAGGTTAGCTGACCCTTGAGCTTCCAGGAGTTTCCAGCCTCCACCCCATCTCACCATAGGAGCCCTAGGACTTTGGACTAAGTGGGTTCAGGGGACCTGAAGTCAGGTCCTCACACTTAGAGAAAGCTCTGAGCCACCTCCTCCATCACATACTCCGCTGTGTTTGTTTTCCCTTACAACTTGTGCGTATCTACTTGTTCCTACTTTATTTCTTCTTAAGCTTTTAAAACTCTTCAATCTTTTTAGCCCTTTATAAACTTATTACTCATACATCATCTACAGATTTAATATAAAGACTCTTGGGGTCATTTTTTTTCCAGGTTTTCTTTAAAAAGAACTTCTTAATCCCCAAACAGGTATTTTTCTAGTGATAATTTTGATCTATATTTTTTCAGTTAATTGAAATGTGGTGAGATTAAACCATGATTTATGTGATGTTATCCTGTAACATTGGGCAAACCTAGCGTATGGGCACTGTTTCTGTAAAGTGCCAGCGGTCTTCATCCCCTCAGTGCAGGATTAGTGTACTCATTAGCTTGGCACAGCATGGATTTTATTCCTACTGCTGCTGTCCTAAAGATAATAATCTAACAGAAAATTGTCTTTTACACATAGAGCGGTGAGTCTGAACGGCAGTACAAAGGAACCTTAGACTGCTTTGTGAAAATATACCAAAATGAAGGAACAGCTGCATTCTTCCGTGGTGCCTTCTCCAACATTCTTCGTGGTACAGGGGGTGCCTTGGTGTTGGTGCTATATGATAAAATCAAAGAATTCCTCAACATTGATATTGGAGGTAGTTCATCAGGAGATTAAATTGAGAATATGCATATTTCTAATGTAAAAAACATGAAAATTACATAGCTGCCATTTGTATATATTTTTATAGTGTGTTGCTACTGTCAGTGTCTTTTACAGTGTTTATTCTGCAATAAAGAAAATATTTTTTCAAGACTTTAGTATTAAAAGTCAGAACAAAATGGGTTTCTTTCCACTTAGACCCAGAATACTTTAGTAAGGCATTTTATTATAGTGTATGTTACTTCTGTTAAAAAAATTCTTACACTTGTGAACACTATATAATGTGGAATCTGATAAATAAAAGTATCTTTAAATTTTTGTTTGCTTAGGACAGCTGTAATCCCATCTTTCACAAATTGTATAGTATGACAAATAGTTCCTAAAAATTTACCAAGGGTTGTCATCAGTGTCTCTTACATAAATCGGCTTTCTTCTGCAGCAACTGTTAATGCATCTCAAGCATGACTGTTAGCTCTTACAGTTCCTATCAGACTATATGAAACTTTGCTAATGTTTAGTCTTGCTAGTGTGAGTATATCTTGAAACAAGAAATCTCCCTTCAACATTAGATTTTTGTATTCTGTATTGATAATAAAGCAAGCTCAAAACTATTGTAATGTTTTCTTCCTGATACACAAACACACACAACTTTACCTGTAAGCACATGATAGTCACATGTTTGTTGACATGGAGCTGGCTTAATTACAGCTAGCCAACAAAAGATGATCTTCAAACTGGGCACAGTGGAGTATGCCCATAATCCTAGCACTTTAGGAGACAGATGCAGAAGGATCCAGAGTTCAAGCCATAGAGATTCATGAATTCACAGAGAGACTCTGTCTCAGAACAAATAGTTCTCTAAGGAGAAGTGGTAAGTGCACTTTCCAAGGTTTTGTAGGAGGTTCCCATTTTTTCAGAGATGCAAAATAAAAAAGTACAATAACCAAGATTTTAAAGTTTTGACTGGTAAAAGAGTGTTAAGTCAGCGGAGAAAAGCTATAAAGAAATTTTGTGAGACTGCAGATTGGTATAAGGGAGTAGAAAATTTTCCTGATATTTCAGTATTTCAATGACAATAATTTAAAATATATAGGTGGTGTTCAAAGGAAAAATCTCTAAGAACTCTTAGCATGATTTCTTGAAGTTGTCATTGTAACACAGAAGTCAGAAACAAAAGGGGAAATCATTTCAGATCAAAAAAATTAAACAATCATTTGGAATCATTTCTCATATAAATATAAGCCAAGCTGTTACTACTTAAAGAGTCATGCTTACAGCAGAGAAGTCTTTAAAGTCCTGAATGACACAGGTAAAGAATGAGCTAGCCACTCAGTCACTAGACTACAGTCTTAACCCTAGAATATTGTAGTCAGGAAGGAAAAGTTAGATGCTTAGCATCCTAGACTGAACTGAGCTCTGCTTGTCACTAAACTCTTATCAGAGATCAGTTACATGAACAAAGTAGCATGGACTTCATAAGGAAATTTCTTGTTATGGAGATTAGTGTTGGCAAAGCACAGCAAAAAGTATGCTTAAATGGATACTTAATTACCAGTGCTGATTTTCTTAGTCTTGTTTGATAAGTTTCTTTAGTTTTTTTCTAAAACTCTTAGAAATTAGAGCAGCATTTTTTTTCATGGAATATTTGAGTCAACATGCTGACTGAAATTGAACAATGATTTTAAATTAAGATATATAGCTTATTTTCATGTGTGTTTCAATGAGACTTAGCAAAATGCAATTTATTCAAATATTATTGAACCTGTTTAGTATGTGGATAATATTATTTCAGTTCCATAAAATAGTTTACTGTGGGAAACATAATTTCTTTTTAACTGAGAATTTCATACATGGATAAAATATATTTTGATCAAATGCACTCCCCTCCAGTTTCTCCCCTGTCCTCTTCAGCACTATTCCTTACCAGCCAACTTCTAGTATCAGTGACTGGACCCCCTGAGTCCAGTTAGTGAGCATGGGTGTAGAACAAACCACTGGAGCATGGGAAGTCTCTCAGGTGGCTGCACCAGGGAAGAAAACATTTCTCCCTCCTCCAGCAGCCACCAGTTACCAATAGCTCCTCCCCCATGCTTGCTGGGATTCTGGCTGACTTGATCTTGGGTAGGTCTTGTACTTGTCATCACAGTCACTGAGTTCTCCTGGGAGATCTCATGTCACTGCACACATCTAGCTCATACAATCTTTCCTCCGTGATCCCTGAACTACTAAGGTACGATATGAATGATTCATTTAGAGCTGGGAGCTACAGTCTCTACACATTGACCAGTTGTATTCCCCTGTATTAATTGCTCTCTGTTATAAAAAGAAGCTTCTCTGAAGAGGATTGAGAGACACTCAGACAGTCTAGATAAGTTTATCATTACTTTTACTTAGCTAAATAGTAACTAGGTATTCTGGCCAGGCCAATGTGACCTAACTAGCAACAGGTTTTAGCCCAGGTGAAGGTATCAGGCAAGAGTTCTGACCTGTGATCCTACCTAAATCCAAAGAGAAAGTGGTTGCTCCTACAGCATTCTCCCCACTGGGCATCAATGGCCATATCTTGTTGGGCCAGTTGTAGCTTGCAGAGTTATATTTCTCCCTGGATAGCATGCAGAGCACCTTCCAGAAGTATGAAGCCTAGCCAATACGGATAAAGATTCTAAGTTGATGCTAGTTTGATTTCTCCATATCTTGTGATTCAAGAATGTGTTGTGTTCATCAGTAGGGTCTTACCCTCAACTTCTGTAGGGTAACCAAGAACAGTGCACTAGCCTGTAAGGTTTAGGGGCTCTCTGGGACCCCACTGACAAACAGATCGAAAAGAGGTAATCCATACCTAGCACTGGGGTTTTTATTTGGTAGCCTGTGGTGTCTGAGGGAGGCATTGCTCCTCATTACAGAGTATCTCCATTTAAAGTCTGTATGTCTGCATGTCTATGTGTGTCTGTAATTTTTTAGGAATCTTCTACAGTAGTAGGCTTCCATATGGCATTTTCAAAATCCTTTCGTGTTAGTTATCCATTACCATGATTTCTGCTCTGCCCTCTCATCCCCCATCCTATTTAACCCTTCCTGTTCCATATTCCCTTTTTCCCATTAATAACCTGTGTGTTCTCTGTCTCCCTTTCCTTGAAATCCACCCTAACATTGCCCCTTACTAGTTTTCATGCCTTTTATGGGTACTCAAATTCAGATACACATATTAGAAGATTCAAATCTAGCATCCACATATAAAAGAAGACATCATTGTCATTCTGAATCTAGGTTACCTCACTCTGAATGATTACTTCTAGCTCCACCCATTTACCTGCAAATTTCACAATTTTATTTTTCTTCTTTACAACAAAATAATATTCCATTTTGTATGTGTAGAGCATGTTTTCATTGTCCATTCAGCAGTAGATGGACATCTCTTGGCTACTGTGACTGCATTAACTGTGAACATGATTGAACAAGTGTCTTTGTAATAGGACAGAGGCCCTTGGGAATAGGAACGCATAGGTAGAGCATGTGATCTAGGTGCAGCTTTTTGAAGAACATGAGCAATGATCTCCACGGTGGCCGCAAACCCACCTGCCAGCAACAAATAGGTGCGCTTCTCCAGCAATGACACTGCATTTTATCTCTTCTTGAAACTTCTGATTGATGTAAGATAGCCTCAAAATGTTTTAATTTACATTTCCCTAATGACTATGTTGAACATTAAAAAAATAATTTCAGGAGATAGAGATGGTGAGATGGCTCAGAGGTTAAGAGTTCTGGCTGTTCTTCCAGAGGTCCCAAGTTCAATTCCCAGCAACCACAGGGCAGCTTGAGTTTTTTTCCAGGGTAAGAGATAAGGATCTGGTTTGATTCTTCTACTTGTAGCTATCCTGTTTGAGAAGCATCTGTTGAAGATGCTGTCCTTTTTCCAGCCTCAAAATCGGATGGTTATAGGAGCAAAGGTTTATATGTCTTGGTCCTCGGTTGTATCCCATTGACTAGTGTGCCTGTTTATACACCAGTTTTTATTTTACAGCTCTGTAGCACACCTTGACAGGGTGGTGGTACCTCTAGCAGCGTTTTTATTGTTTTAGGACTTTTGTTTTGCTATCCAAGTCTTTTGTCTTTCTGTGTGAGCTTTGCAGTTAGTGTCTTCAATTTCTGTCAAGAATTGCATTGGGGTTTTGGTGAGGATTGCACTGGTTCTGTAGATCCTTTTGATAAAATGGTCATTTTCACAATACTGATCCCATGTTTATGGGTTAGTAGGATCAGTGCCTCTTGCTGGCCTGGAATCTCTGGCAAAAGGCCTACTTTGCTGCAGGCAGGCTATTGAAACACAGGAACTCCCTCCTGCCTGGTTGTACTTACCACCCTGTCCCAGCGCCCAAACAGGTTGAGCTGGGGGATTTTATGGCTCCTGAGGAAGGGAGGAATAAGGGAAGGGGTTCTTGGGTGAAAGCTGGGATGGGATAGCAGGCGAGAGGGCCTAGCAGGGTGGAGCAGCCCCTGCAGAATGACCAGGGAGTCGGGGGATGTCTGTTTCTTCCTCCAGTCCCTTCAAGTTTTCATTGTACATGTTTCTCACTTCTTGGTCAGATTTGTTCCAAGGTATTTTTGAGGCCGTTGTGACTGGAGTTATTTTCCTGATTTCTTTCTTGCTGGGTTTCTTGTTGGGCTATAAGATGGCTATTGGCTTTTGTGTGTTAATTTTGTGCTCTGCTACTTTATTGACTGTGTTTATCAATTGTGAAAGTTTTCTTGTAGTCATGTCACCTGCAGATAAGGATACTTTGACTTCCTTTCCTACTTATATCTTCTTTACCTCCTCTTATCTTGCTGTTCTAGGTACGACTTCAAGCACTGAGGCTGGAATGACCCAGTGGTTAGGAGCACTGGCTTCTCCATTGCCAGCACCCACATGGCGCCTCAAAACCCATCTGCAACACCAGCTCAGGGGATCCAGTGCCTTGGTCTGACCTCTGGATACCAGGGGTGCACATGTAGGCAAATTACCAGTATACCTAAAATAATACAAAATTTTTTTTTAAAGACTTCAAGTTCTAAACTGAGTAAGATTGAAGAGGATAGATGTCCTTGTCTTGTGACTGTTTGCCGTAGAAATGCTTAGAGTATCTCTGGGTTTGTTGTGTATTGTTTCATTGTGTGAAGATACCATATTTGTATGCCACTTGTATGCCTTAACTCTGCAGAACTTCTTATCATGAAATAGATGGTGATGGATTTTTGTCAAATGCCTTATCTACATCTAATATAGTTTCTTCTTGACTATATTCATGTGCTGGGCTTTATTGATATAGTATTGTATTTTATGGATGTATGTTGAAAACCACCCCTGTATCTCTGTGATAAAGCCAACTTGATGTGTTCTTCAATTCTGTTTGAAAGTATTTTTAGCTTCCCTGTGATGAACACAGGGAGATTGACCTATAATTCTGCTTTTTTATTTGGGTCTTATTTAGTTTCTGGTATCTGGGTAATAATGGCTTCATAAAAAGAACTTGAAAAGTGTTCCTGCCTTTCCTGACTTACAGGATAATTTAAGGAGGGTTAAATGTTAGTTTTTCTTTGAGGGTATGGTAGAATTCTCTGTTGAATCCATCTGGCCTGGACTTTTTTTGAGTTGGAATTTAGAGAGGTGGCATTAATTACTTTTTCTAACTTGTTTATTGTTATGGATCTGTTTACTTGGTGTTGGTTTAACTTTGGTATGTCATATGTATCTATCAGTTCATCTATTTAAGATTTTTCAGTTTACTGGAATATGAGGGTTTTTTTTTTTTGTTTTTGGAGACACGGTTTCTCTGTATGTTTCTGGATGTCCTAGAACTAGCCCTGAAGACCAGACTGGCCTTTATCTCAGAGATCCACTTCCTCTATTTCCTTAGTGCTGGGATTAAAGGCCTATGCCATCATGCCTCTCCAAGATTTTAAAAATACACTGTGATATCTGCATTTTGTCAGTCTCTGTTGTAATATGTCCCCTCTTCTCTCTTAGTTTTATTAATTTGGATTTGCATGCTCATTCTTGTCTTTCTCTTCCTGTCTCTCTCACTCCATCTCCTCCTCCCTTCTTCCTCTTTCCCTTCTGCTCCCTCCTTTTCCTTATCCCTCAGTTAATTTGGCTAAAAGTTTGCCCATTTGGTTAATCTTTCAAAGAACCAACTCTTTATCTCATTGATTCTCATTTTTGTTTCTGTTCATTAATTTTACCTCTAATTTTGAAGTATTGCTTCACCTACTATTTGAAGTGCTGTGTGCCCTTGTTCTAGGGCCTACAGGCTCATTGCTGTTCCTTTGGGATCACTCAGATTTTTTGATGTAGCCACTTAGCACTACTTTCCCTGTTAGGGCTGTCTCCATTTTGGTTTATTGTGTTTTCATTGTCATTCGGTTCTAGGATTTAATTTTTTCTTCTTGTTTTCACCAGTGGCCCTTCTATCATCCAGTGATATATGTAGTGTGAATGAGTTTGTGTGTGTACATTCCAGTTTCCCTTGCTGTTGGCATCTAGCTTTTAGTCCATTGCATCAGAGAGCTTGCAGGATGCTATTTGTTTTCTGTATTTGGTGAGACTTGATTCATGGCCTAAATATTTATTTGATCAATTTTGGAGACAGTTCCATGGGCTGATGAGATGGTGTGTATTCTCAAGTTTGGGGTGGCATGTTCTGTTGGTATCTTTTGGGTACATTTGACTCTAATGTTTCTCTGTTTCATTTTTGTTCCGATAACCTGTCTTTGACGAGACTAGAATATTGAAGTAACCCAGAATCACTGTGTTGGGGCACATTTCAAAATGAAATTGTAATGGCGGAAGATACAAAATAATCCCACACTAGTTCAGAATTAAGTATAATAAAGGATTATTTATTTAGGGGAGACTTACAGATGTCTGTCCTAGATCACAATCCTCTGCACGAACAAAGAACAGGAAGAGAGTCTAAGCACCCAGAAGTAAGAGCTAGAAGCAAGAGAGCGGGCACAGGCTTTACAGCTGCATTTATAGCATGAGACCACGCCCAAGTGATCTATTGGCTGGAGGAACGGAAGGAGCTCCCACAGCAAAATTGGGTGCACCTTTATTTGCTGCATGCATGTTTAAATTATCCTCCTAGTGAGTAATTATTTTGATGAGCATAAAGAGACCTTACCTCTTTTGACTAACTTTTGTTTAGACTGTTTGTCAGATGTTAGCCTACATCCACTTGTTTCTTAGTTGCCCGTGCTTGGAATACCATTTTCCATCCCGTTATCTATACAATTGATGGTAAGGTGTGTTTCGTGGAGACAGCAAAAAGATAGACCCTATTTTCTGATCCAGCCAGCTACTCTGTGCCTTTTTATTGGGTGAATAGAAATCATTCATATTCAGTTATTGCTTACAGGTGTTAATTCCTGTCATTGTCTTAACTTTGTGATGTTTTCTTTGACCTCTATTTTGTAGACTGCCATGACTGAAGTGTTTCTCCTAGAATCCTGTGCAGAGCTGTGTCAGTGATCATAAATTCCTTTAATCAGTTTTTATCATGGAAGGTTTTGATTTCTCCTTTGATTTTAATAACTAGCTTTGTTAAGTATAATAGTCTAGGTTGCCAATGATAATTTTTCAGAACTTAGAAATACATATTTCTGGGCTCTTCTGTCTTTAACATTTTCTGATTCATAGTGAGGTATTATTCTGAAGGGCTTGCTTTATAAGTGACTTGACCATTCTCTCTCAAAGTCTTTGTTTATTCTGAATTTTTAATATGTAAGCTGTAGTATGTTATGAGGAATTTCTTTTCTGCACCTCTCTGTTTAAGGTTCTGTAGGCCTCCTGTCCCCCGAATAGGCATCTCTTTCTCTAAGTATGGAGTTTTTCTTCTGTAATTCCACTGAAAATATATTCTATGCCTGTGATGTGGTAGTCTTCTTTTGTGCCCATAATCTGAAGATTAGTTTTTTTCATGATATCGCAAAACTTTCCCACATTCTGTTCATGTATTGTTTTTAAATTCTCATTGACCTTTATTGAGTGATCCAGTTCATTTACTTTGCCTTCCAGTCCCAACACTGTTTTCACATGGTCCCTCTGTTGTAGAGGCTTTCCAATACAATTCCTAGTTGGCTTACTGAGCTTTTTATTTCCCATCATTTCTATTTGGCTTTCATCAGTAATTCTCTTTATTGAGTTCCATTTTTATATTTGTATTATTATCCTTATTTCATTCAAATCGTTGTATTCACTGAGTTTCTTGAGTACAGTTTTAATCATTCTTTTGTTTGAAGTTTTTGGAAATTCTGTAAGGCTGTTCTCATTGACATTCATTATTAAAGGATTAGTAATTTTTGGAGGAGACAGGCTGTCTTGTATTTCCATTCTGTTTCTCTTTTTCTGATGTCTGTGGCAGGAGTTGAACAGATCAGTGATAGGGTTATGGTTGGACCCTTAACCTGTGTGTGTAGCGGGGGCAGTGGAGCTGGGTGTACCAGTGGGGGACTTATTCTTAGAAAGATAAATTAGTAGGCTACTTATTTATTAGGTTTTGAAAGGGCTTCTGTCTACAAAAGTGGCACTCCATTTCTGGTCTTTTGTTATTTTTTTGTGTGTTCATTTTTAATATATTTATTGGTTTCTAGCCTCTGTCTCCTGGTAGTAAGGGTGTGTGCCACCATCACCTGCCTCATTTTTGGTCTTTTGAATATGAAAGCTTTTTAAACTTCTATGCAAATCCTTTTTAGAGCATTGATTACAGGGTAGATTTCCTATTTATTTCAAAACTACTCCTATACTTAAGACTACACTAATATGAAGCATATAAAACCAGATACATTCCATACTCAAAACCTAACAGTCAGAATCTGGAGTTCTTAACATGGATAGAGGTAGTAATGGTGGGTAGACTGGAAAAGATTAAGGTACCAAGTCTTATCAAAAGAAAGAAACAGAATCAGCTAGAAGACAGCAAAGGGAGGCCTCATGACTTTAAACTGAATCTCACACCATGTTGGCTTGAAACATGGGAAGTTGGTACAGTGCTCAATAGAGATAATGGCCCAGGAACTTGAAACGGTCAGCTCACATTTGGGTGATGCCAAGTGGCCCGGAGAGTGGAAATTAAACAGCTGGTGTAGAAAACGTGTCAGGGGAGTGAGAGTAGATCAGGGCCCATCTCAGTTCACTTTGTTCTGCGAGGACACAATACACCAAATAATTTATAAAGAGCTGTTCTCCACACTTCTGCCGCCTGACACTCGAGGCAGCAGCTATGCCGCTGTGACCTACAGAGCAGGCAGGAGCAGTCTCTAAACCATGTGACTCTTCATTTATAGGGCTCTTGACTCCATTAACAAGACAGGAGTCTGCATGGACTCATCACCTCTTAAGGGCACATCTCAGGACACCTTGGAGGGGACGCATCCAAATCCCACAGGAATCAAGCAATGAAGGACTCTGATTTACAGAGCTGAATGTTCAGGCAGTGGACAACCACTGTTTAAAAAATACCAAAATCAAATCTGTGCTTTAGGAGGACAGGTAGGCTCTGTAATTGGTGGGGGCGGAGGAGAATAATGAGATTAGAGACAAGATAGCAAATCAAAGCCTTACTCCAGTTGAAAAAGAGATTCGGGGGTCATGCAACTCTCAGGTGTATATGCCAAGAAGCACCAAAATGTCAGACTTTGCTGGCGTGGTTGTCCATCTCCCATAAACACACATAAACTATATTCAAAGGAGCTTGAGGGTACTTTCTTAGTAAAAGAAAGTAACTAATCAGAAGGAAGATATGTAAGACTGGGAAATAAGTAGGAGTGACAGCTGCAGCCACTTGCTGGTTTCAGACGCACTACTAGTGCTAACACCAGGGTGTGATGGGAACCTCAGCCAATCACATCCTGCTTAGGGTGTGTCCCCCTGGAGCCGCACAAAACAAATAAAAGATCCGGGTGCGCTTGCCCCCTCCTCTTTGCCCTCTGCGTTCCTGGATCGCTGAAACCCTGGTTTTTGTAAGTTTCCTTTCTTCTGTTTATTAAAGCTGTATATTTTGTATTAAGCTAGTCTGGCGAATCTTTTATTACCAATCGCACCGTGCCATTTCAAGGGTATTATTGACACCCACATGAAAATAGGAATTTCAGCTCTGGCTGAACTGGGGACTTGAAGCTCCTTGTGCCTTCCAGTTCCAGTACTATCCAGTACTATCCAGTAAAGCTGAAAAGTGCTGAGGAATGCTTGTGAGCACTGGGAGAACACCTGGAATCCCAGTGTTTAGGCAGAGACAGAATTGCCACAAGCTCAAGGATAGCCTGAACTACATGGACTAAGAAAGAAAAAGTGGAGGATAAGGATGCAAGCCTATGGCACCCACCGTCTAGAGCATACATGTATGTTCACATTGTATGGTGCAGAAACTCCAAATTGCATACAAAAAAATGTGCTAAGTTCGGAAACTGTTGTTCAACAAGAACAGAAAACCTATCTGCCATGCTTTCATGGCTTGGAATATAAATACTGCGCAAGGACAGGCTCTTGTCTCCTGCACGTGCCTGGAGGTGAGTCACTCAGAGCAGCTGGATGCAACTTCACCACCTCCTGCATCAGCAGAGCTGTGCTAGCAAGCAAGCAAGCAGTTCTGCCCACCTCGATAGTGCCTTCTCACATCGGCCCTCCCACTTGAGCCCTGTCTCCCTCCATAACCCGGAGGTGCTTTCCCTTGGGGTGACCCTTCCAAGCTCTAGAGATGAATTTTCTCTTCAGAGGGGAATCAGATTACGATATATTAACACTACAGACGGTCTTTCTATCTAAGCCAGGAATGGTGGTGCACATATGAAGGTGCGGCAGGTGAATCATAGGTTGAGTGTCCACCTGGGGTATAGATTGAGACCCAGACTCAAAATACAAATCTATAGCGTGTAAGGACTTGCCTATATAATTTGGGGCCAGATAGGTCTGGGATTATATTTGGAAACCTTCCACCTTCCCTTCAGCCATCTGCCTTCACACCTTAGAAAATTGCTTTGTTTCAACCCTTCTGTGGGTTAAATTTCCCTCAGTGTGTTTCCCAGCATAATTTTAAAGAAAAATCATCCCCTTATAATGCTGGGTGTCTGAAGATGAAGAATTTGTGCCTTTTATTACCAAATTAAATGCCCCGTGGAAAAGCAGCCAATTTACTCCATGTCAGCGGCCACGCTAGCACATGGGGGCAGTCCTGTCACAGATGCACTCCTACACTCACCGGCTGAAAGACGGTAAGGGACTAGTGAAAGATAGTGTGCAGCAATAGAGAACTGAACAAGGGCTAGGCAAAACCAGTTGATGCTAATTGCTACCCAGAATGGATGTTGCCTGCTATAGTCCATAGAAATTTTGCTAACTATATGTGTTTGTAAGACTTCCTATATTAGGATTTTCTAGAGGAACAGAACTGATTGAATATATATATTTCATATATATTTATATATATGAACATATATAATATATATATTTCCTATATATTATATATATGAATATATATAATATATATATTTCATATATTATATATATGAATATATATAATATATATTTCATATATATATGATTTACAAATGGTTTAAAGGCTGTGGTCCTGCTACTCCAATAATGGCTGTATACCAACAGGAAATCCAACAATACAGTAGTTGTTCAGTCCATAAGGCCGGATGTCTCAGTTGGTCCTTACTATATTCCAGAATCCCAAAGAACCAGGCTCTAATTCCAGTGAAGGAATGGACTTGCCGGCCAGATCGAGGGCAAGCAGACAAAGAACAAAGGACTTCCTTCTTTCATGTGTGGCCCAGACTGCACCATGTCAGAAAGAAGGTCTGGGTTAATGGCAGTTCTTCCCACTGCCAATGGTTTAACTCTCACATGTGTACCCAGGTCCTTGAGTTTCAGTTCATTCCAGCTGTAGCCAACACCCGGAACAGCCTCCCCACTCCCAGTTGTTGAAAAAAAATTGATTGTGATAGCTAGGCACAGCTGTTAATATATTTCATAGATAGGGAATTTCCAGAGCTCCCATGACTTAGGATGGAGGTAATACTCGGAGATAATGTTTGTCCGCCAATGGCAAGCTATATACAGATGTCATCTTTTGGGTGTAGTGCGGTGTCTGGGTGATGGAGACAGTCTGGGGCTGGTTGAGGAGTGCGGGGCCTGGTTAGTACAGTGGGATTCTGCAATCTTGAGCCAAGTGAGTGGAGCACTGTACAGACGACCTTTGTTATTAGTAACTCAAGGACCCCCAACCACCAGTGATGCCACTGTGGAGGTACAGGTATAAGGAGTGGGTGTAGCTATGGATACTGCTAGCATCTACACAGGGCTTTCACAAGGTACATGTGGGTAAACATGCTCTCTTCATACTCAACTGAAATGTTATGAACTAATTTGTGTTTCGTTAATATCAATTTCGTTTCGGTGGAAAGATAATATAAAGAACTGAATTGAATGGGCACATCATTTCAAGAAGTCCCTTCCTCTGATTATATGAGCAAGGGGTCAAGATTATGATGAGGAAAACCACAGAGTCAGCTGACGCGAGCTAGTGACTCACAAAGCTAGGGAGCTCAGTGACTCTGGACTGAAAGCTGGAGAACCTGCATGGGCTTGGCCCTCTGAATGTAGGTGACATTTCTGTTGCTTGGGCAGTCTTGGGGTCACTGGCAGTGGCAACAGGATTTATCCCCAGTGCATGAACAGGCTATTTTGAGCCCATTCCCTATGGAGGGATACCTTGCTCAGCCACGATGCAGTGGAAAGGGGCTTGGTCCTGCCTCAACTTGATATGCCAGACTTTGTTGACTCTCCATAGGAGGCCTTACCTTTCTGAGGGGGTTAGGTGGGGGAAAGGTGGGGAGAGTGGGAGTAGGGGAAGTAGGGAGAACTGTAGTCGCTGTATAAAATGAAGAAAAAAAACTTAAATAAAAAAATTTTAAAAAATGATAATTTTAGGAAAAAAGAAGCCCCTTCCTCCATATTTGTTTTTTCAGTTTGCACATTAAATGTATCTTATGACAAATATCAAATCAGTGTAATGAAACAAGAGGGGTTAAAGTTTAAAGATGTTGCTACAGGCCATTTTAAGGACCACCTTTCAATTCCTTAAACACTCCAAACAGGATAGTTATTTAAGTGGAAGACAATGGCTACTTCTGTTTGTATTAGAAGAAAACTGATAAACCAGACAGTATTTAATCTTGTCAGTTTTTTTTCCTCTCTCTCTCTCTCTGTGTATTCTCAATAGGCTCTTGTTGAAGTGAGACCTGGCAGACCTGGGTTATTGAAGTCAGTGCCAATGAGAAGGGCAGAAATTGGGGTGTGTCTTTTAAGTCCTTACAATGCAATACATTTGTCTTCAGTTTTTTTTGGGGGGGGGGTGGGGGTTGTTTTGTTGTTTTCCTTTTTTTTTTTTTTTTGCCACTGCATTGGCAATGCTGATTTGAGTGAAGTTGCTGAAGAGTGGCGTAGTAATAATCCTTGGCATTTGAAACTCTGGTTTGAAATGTTTCACTTGTTGACAATTGGGCATTTAATACACACAGTAAAGAACAGTGGTGTATTTTACTTTGTGAGTTCTGTTTTTATTTACCATTAGCAAAAGTCTAAATGGAAGCCTTGACTGAAGAAAATAGAAGCTGCACTGGATCTTTGAATGGAGCTTTTATTATAATTATGCTTTGTTCTGTTCTTCAATTCATGTGGAAAAAAATACTACTTGGGATGATTTGGTGTCTAATAGGCAATGATGCATAGTTAAGTTTTGGTGCCAAAATTAGCACTTCCTAATGTTCTCTGGATGCGGAAATCCTTACACTATAGGGTTAATATTCAAAAATGGTTTCTGAACTCATTCATTAATAATAAAACAATGGGGAGTTTTTTACATTAAGGATGAACTTAGGGAATTTGTGAGAAATACTCCCCTAGCACTTTACATCTGAAATAAATCATGTGAGTTTTAAGCATGTTTAATGAAACAGCTAGGGCAACATCACTAGCCAGCTGTAGTCAGGTAACATTAAATGTTGCATTGCTTCTTTTGATGTCAAGTATCTTGAATTCTTCCAATAAAAAAAAAGAAAGAAATAGGTAGAGACCTAAACAGAGAACTCTCAACAGACAAATCTCAAATGACTGAAAGACACTTAAGAAAATGCTCAACATCCTTAGCCATCAGAGAAATGCAAATGACAACAACTCTGAGATTTCATCTTACACCTGTCAGAATGGCCAAGATCAAAAACACTGATGACCGCTTATGCTGAAGAGGAGGTGTGGTAAGGGGAACACGCCTTCATGACTGGTGGGAGTGCAAGCTGGTACAGCCACTTTGGAAATCAGTGTGGCAATTTCTTAAAAAATTAGGAAACAATCTACCTCAAGATCCAGCAATACTGTTGTTGGGTATATACCCAAAGGATGCTCAATCATACCACAAGGACATGTGCTCAACTATGTTCATAGCAGCATTATTTGTAATAGCCAAAACTTACTTAGAAACAACCTAAATACCCCTCGACCAAAGAATGGCTAAAGAAAATGTGGTTCATTTACACAATGGAGCACTACACAGTGGTAAAAAAATAATGACATCTCAAAATTTGCAGGGAAATGGATGGAACTAGAAAAAACATCCTGAGTGAGGTAACCCAGACCCAGAAAGACAAATATATTATGTACTCACTCATAAGTGGCTTCTAGACATAAAGCAAAGGAAAAAAAACCTACATTCCACAACCCCAGATAACCTAGACAACAAAGAGGACACTAAGAGAGATGTACATGAATCTACATAGGAAGGAGAAAAAGACAAGATCACCTAAGATCTAAAGATCTGAATTGGGAGCATGGTGGTCATGGGAGAGGGTGGAAGAGGAGAGGGGAGGAAAGAAGGGGAGTGGAGAAAAATGTATCACTCAATAAAAACAATTAAAAATAAATAATGTGTTGAACATCTCTTGCCTCTTTTTTTTTCTGTTTCACAACCACTAAGAAGAAATTGGTTCGCTTGGTTACTGAGTAGTTTCTAACTAGACACCTAGCCGTTGTTCCTGGACGAAAACTTCTCTAGTGTCTTAGCAAATCTGAATGCGCCTAATGTGGTCCCTGTTGTTTATAGGAATCTACATTTGCTCTGTTTGGCACAAAGAAATACAATTTTGGTTGAGAAAAAATCTGCAGATAAAACTGGCTCCAGTAAAGAGGAGTTTATGGTTATAACATAGGGGAACAAAATCATTGTGTGGCAGAGTTGGTAAATGCAACAAAACAAGCTTGCACCTCATAGCCTTAAAATGTAATAGGATACTCAGACTGAATATATTTAAAATTATTAAATCAGTTGTGTTTTTAAGAAAAAGAAGGCAGTATTAAGATACAAGCAAGTCTGTAAAGGAGTATCTGGAGGTGGTAAACTGGAATTAAAATCAGGAATCAAAAGATGCTCTAAGAATCGCTGAGGTTTGAATGAAGAAACTCCATGGATTCTATTAAATCCAGAAGAAATAGGAAGGAGTGAGAGGCAACAGCAAAAGGAACAGTGGTTTATACTTCTCAAGATTCTCAACCACCTTGAAGGGTGAATTTGCACCAAGTACAATGACACCTGCGTGTGAAAATGCCATGACAAAACCCATTCCTTTTATAATATTATTTTATGTATTTGTGTGTGCCTACATGAGTCAATGTGCAGCACAATGTGTGCACACTGGAGCTAGAATTACAGCTGGTTATGAGCAAACTGACGTGGGTGCTGGGAACCCATCCTGTGTCCTCTGGAAGAGCAGCACTTACTCTTGACTTCTGAGCTGTTGCTATTCCAATGCTCCCATCATTATTTCAAATAAAAATTAAAGCTGAAAAACATTAAAGGTTAACAAAACATACAATGAATAAGTAAAATCCACAGACTCATAATTAATGAAATACCAAAATAGGAAAAAACAGACCAACTGAAAACTTTAAAAAGATTAATATTTAGATTCATTAATAATGGATCTCCAAAAAGGGGAAAACACTGTCAATTAAATCTAGGGGCTGGGAATGTAGCTCAGTGGTAAAGTATGTGTTCAGTATGCATGGGGTCCTAGGTTAAAATCACCAGTATCCCCTAAAAGTTATATCCAGCTAAATTATGACTCTCATTATTTGAAGAGAATATTTTTTTAAATGTTTCATCATTCAGAGACCTTTGCTGAAAGATTTACTAACCTGAACTGAGGAATCATATGCAAGAAGTGGTGAAATAACAAATCATAAACCTGGCTGAGTGCTTACTGGCTTTGAAAGGAAATGCTAACTTTTCTGAATTTGGGGATAATTTGTCCCCCTTTTTACTTCACTTGTGAGTCTACATACATTCTACTCTCTTCCTTCTAATGTAAGTTTTATAGGAGGAGGCTTGAATGTGATGTCAGTTACACTATGCTTAGGTAGGTAAGTTTCCTTATATCTGGGGTTCAATAATCACCAATCCACAAATATATCAGACATTAATGTTACTAGTAATAAAGTATTTTTAATCTTCATTTCTCACTCTTCTGTCTCAACTTTTGAAAATATGGGTAGGATTATAGCTAAAATAATATCTAGAAGGAATCTTCTTAAGGCTTCATATATATGAATTATAAAACATTGAACATTGTCTTAGGGTTTCTATTGCTATGATAAAACACCATGACCAAAAGCACCTTGGGAAGGAAAGTGTTTATTTTGCTTACACTTCCACATTTCAGACCGTTATGAAAAGACGTCACACATCTCGGTCCATCATGAAAGGAAGTCAAGTCTGGAACCTGGAGGCGGGAGCTGATGAAGAGGCCATGGAGGGGTGCTGCTTATTGTCATGCTCTTCAAGGCTTGCTCATTCTTCTTTCTTTTACACCCTAGGATCACCTGCCCAGGGGTGTCACCATGCACAGTGGGCTGAGTGGTCTCACATCAATCACTGAAGTATGCACCACAGGCCAGTCTGGTGGGAGCATTTTCTTAATTGAGATTCCCCCTTTTCAAATGACTCTAGCTGTGTCAAATTGGCATGGGACCAACCAGCACATTAGTGAAGCAGATATTTAACTGTAGGGATTAGAAAAGGGGGAAATAGATCCGGCTGAGGCATTAGCTCAGCTGTAGAATGTTTCTGAGCATGCGTGAGATCTTGGTTTCAATCCTCAATTGGCAAGAACAAAAAGAAACAGTAAAGAGCAGCTACAACAACAACAACAAAATGAAGACATAAAAATAAAGACCAGAAAACCAAAAGCTGATTCTTTTAATAATAGTGATACAAACCAAGAAAATGACATAGGTAATATTAAGAATGGGAAAAGATAAAAAACGCTAGAGATTTGACCTGAATAAATCAATGTATGCCAATTCAAAAGTGTAGATAGATAAAATAGTAATTTTCAATAAAAATATGACTGCTGACTCAAAATAGTAAAAACCACGAATGAATTATAGGCACTAAAATGTGCTGACTGGTGGAAAAGAGGAGTCCCCTTCTGATTCTCCAAAGCCACTGTGGGGTGTGAATGAGAGCGGCACCGCAGGCTCGTGCATTTGATGCTTGGTTCCCAGATGCTGGAACTGTTGGAGGACTAGGGACCTGTTGGAGGAGATGTGTCACTAGAGGTGGGCTCTGAAGTTTCAAAAGCCCACACCATTTCCAGTTAGCGTTCTGTGTCTTCCTCTTGTGGCTCAAGACGTAAGCTTTCAGCTGCTGCTTCAGGGCCTGTCTACCTGCCTTCCGTCATGCTCCCCACCATGACAATCATGGACTCTAATGCTCTGAAATGTAAGTCCCAAATAAACTCTTCTGTAAGTTGTCTTGGTCATTGTGTCTTATAACATGAATTTTTAAAAAACTAAGAAAGCTGGTCTTATCTTGATTAAGAAGAGTAAAGGAAGCAAACCGTCAGTTTCACTTGTGAATTTAGAAGGAAATGGTCTACATAGTCAAGCCAAATGTGGCATATCTGAAAACAACCAGAATCGTCTTTGGATAGCTGGTTTAGCACAGGAATAGGAGGATGTTAAGGAGTCTGTTAATACTTTTTCACTGAGGAACATATTAGGAATAGGGGAACTATTTTATTCATTGATGAAACCAGCATTTGCTAAATTTCAGCACCCAAGAGAAGAAAGACTTGTAGCAAACTAGGAATGTTAATTTTTGAATTTCTTATAAACGATAATATTTTCTGTTAGAGACTTGTATGCTCACTATTATTCCTTATATTCTACATTTTATTGGCAAGCTTAAACATCATTAAGAGAAAATAATAAAAGGACAAAATGAAGGAAGTTATTTCCTACGCTGTATGGTTTGACACTAAGAAAGACCAAGAAACCAAAACCACTAGAACCTCCAACAGAGTGCAGCAAGTTTCCTGGGTACACGATCAATATAAATTACCATTATCCTTATAGTCCGACGGGAGGTAAGCATAATTACGTTGAACTCTTAGTGCCTGACATGGATGTTATGTTTACATTAGTCTTAAACAGCCCAGTAAGTAATGTCATTTCAAGAGACACGGAGTCCACGATTTGGAAAGTAATTACCAAAGGTCTTAGAGGCAGCAAGAGTTATGTATGCCTGGGATTATAACCTAAATCCATGTAAAACTTTTCCTAAAAACTAAAACTTGTAAAACTTTCCCTGTTTTAACTTCTAGGTACTCATTTCCTCCTATTAGCTATGAAGAGTGGGAACTCTGTTTCTGGCATCAATGATTTCTTTTAAATATTTTAAGGATTTTGTTGTTGGTTTAAAGAAAAAAAACTTACACCTGAGGTTCCAAAGACATCATAGATACAAAATGGAATTTGGGGTCCTAGGAGAGTTTCAAGGTTATCTAGGAACAAATCTAGCAAGTGATAGATCATCACCCCTCAGGATGATAGTGAGGCAACGAAGCAGTGGAAGTCACTAAGACTCAGAGTTCTGAAGGGCCAGAAGCACCCAACAATCCCTCCTCTGTGCGTGCACAGTCGGCTGGGAAGCCAAGTCGCGAGGTCTCCCAGGGAAGTGTTGAGTGGGACAGAGCATGCCTCCTGCAAACTCAGAACAAGAAAGGTTCTTTAAAGACACTGCAGTTGAGGCAATAGTGACCTTCCAGTAGACTTGGTGTCGTTCCTGAAATGTACTTCGCATTCATTGTAGTAACAACAGCAGGAGCTATTGCCGCACTTACTGCTGCTGCCCTGACCGCGGTGCTAATAGTGAAACGTCTGAGTACCTTAAGAAGGGGCACAGACACGGACACTGGGAGTCCTCAACATGCGGATAAAAACTCCGTGCCTGCTTCCGGGGTAGAACAGAAGGCACACGAAAACTTGGAGGAGATGGAACAGGGCTTACACGAGGAACTGGATGAGCAGGGTCAACAGACGCATGAAGAACTGAACCCTAAGGAAGAGGGCACCAAAAAGGAGCTAGAGGAGAAAGAACGGAGTTCGCGCTGGGATGTGCACGGAAAGGGGCAGCCTTCGTAAGTTCAAAACTTGTCCGAGCGCACAGGCAGCACGCGGCCCACAGCAGCCTCTTTTCTGCAGCTCACTAGGCAGGATGTCAGGGCCTAGAAGATAGGTTTTCAGGGCGACGGCACTGGGTCGGGCGCAATGGGGTGGCTAGGAGGCAGGCGTGGCCCGGGCACCGCACAATGGGCTCCACCTCACAGAGAGGCTGCAGGAGGCGCCTCGGGGCAATCCGCACATGGGCCCCTCGGGGCGACGAGGCAGGCGGGTGAGCGATCAGACCGCGGCTCTCGGGGACCGCGGGAGGGTGCGGGCGGACGGGCGGGCGGTGCTGAGGATTGCGACGCCGGGGCGAGGCGGGCGGCCGTGCTGAGAGCCGCGCTCCCGAGAGCCGGGTCCTCTGGCCGCCGCCGCCGCCCCCCTCCCCGCGGTTGCCCGGAGACCGCTTGGCCTCGCCTGGCGTCGCGCGACCGCCCGCCCCGCCCCTCCCCGTGGCTCCGCTGCCTCCCCCTTTCCCAGCTCCTTCTGGAACCCGCCGCTGCGCAGCGAGCCGTTGCCGAGCGCTGACGGGAGCGGCCGAGGGCGAGGCCGCCGAGCCGCAGCCGACCGGTGGCTCGCGCCTCCCGGGGCCGAGCGCGCAGGCGCAGAGCGCAGTAACTGCCGGTTGGGGGCGGCGAACCGCAGTGGCGACGAGGCGGCGGGCCGGGCGGAGGCGGCGCGGCAGGCGCGGCGCGGCGCGGGCGGGCGGCTCCACCTCCGCAGTTCCGACGCCCCTGCCCTAGATTCTCTGACTGACAGAGAGCGGGGGGCCTCTCCCTCCTTTGCTTCTCTCTCAGGAGTCGCAGCGCCCGCGGTAGCGGCCCGCAGCGGGACGCGGTCCCCGCAGCCCGACCCGGAGGCGGGATGTCGGTGGTGGGCATTGACCTCGGCTTCCTTAACTGCTACGTCGCGGTGGCGAGGAGCGGCGGCATCGAGACCATCGCCAACGAGTACAGCGACAGGTGCACGCCGTAAGTGCCGCCCGCCCCCCCCCCCCGGGCTCGGGTGGGGTCCGGGGCAGGTGCAGCGTCGGCCCCCGGGGGACCGCGGGCCGCCTCGCTCGCCCCGCCGGCCGCAGGCGCCCTTGAGCCGCTAGAGCCCCGCGACGTCCCGGGCACGAAAGGAGGACCCCGCTGGCCTGCGCGCCCCGGCCTGGGATGATCCGGTGCTAGCCAGGGGACAGCTCTGCGTGTTCCCCCCCTCTCCCCCCAGCTCCCTGGGCGACAGCTTTCCCAGAAAAGTGGCCCCTCGTTCTGCACGCTCAGAAAATGAAAGGCGGTTATTCTAACCCTAGACGCATCTGTTGTTATTTCTTCATCAGTCCGTCTGTTTCTAGGGGAGATGAGGTGTTGTCCTTGAGAATCTGAGACCGTCTGACCGGTTTCCGAAGGGGTTAGGTTAACAGTGCGGTGCGTTCACTAGGAGAGCCTGGGCAGTGGGAATCTGGGCCGCGCACGTTAGTAATCCTGTCAATTAGGAGAGATTGCTGGGGTCAGAGGCTATGACCTAAAGTGTGTTTCTACAGAGTGAATGGGTGGTGAGTCAGAGGCGACTATCCTGTATAAACAGGACTGTGGAGTGCTTCCATTATGAACTTGATGAAAGACTTCGTAGTGTTCTGTCATGGAAACGTGGGAAGTTTATTGGCAACGAACACAACTAACACTTGCTTGTGAAAAACTCTTCTTGTGGGCTCCTGTAGCCTGTTTTTATGAGGCAGATCTGTTCGTGTACTTTTACGGAAAGCTAATTTGTGAATGATCCAGACTTAATTTTAAATCAAACTAATGTTAGCCAAGGTCAGTGTTAAGCCGTCTTTAAAAGCTGAGGTTACAACGTTCCAGGAGTTAAGAATATGTCAGTATGTTTAAGTATAGCAAGCATGAATGCAAAAGACTATGATTGCTTTCCAGATGTAGTCTGGAATGCTTTAGGCCTCCTTTTTTTTCTAGATTGACCATCACCTCTCTGTTGAAATTCTAGATGTTTATATAATCAAATGTGGATGTAAGTCAGGTAACCGTCATAATCCCAGGACCAATAGTTTACTCATGATTTATTCATTTATTAAGTGTATCTATTATGAGAAAAACGCTATTCTTAAGCTTAGAAATATAGGTACATGAAAAGATAAAATTAAAAATTATAATTCTATCCAGAAATAAAGCTTCCAGATGGTTTCTATTTGTTTTTAAGATAGAAGGGGGAAAATAGATTGTTGTTCCGCTCACTAACTTCTCTGTAGAGTATGTCTTGCCATCAGTTTTAGTGTTTGTATAGTCATTTCTTTAGTTCATCCCACGTTCTACCTTCATGTGTTTATGTTTTATTTTTGCAAATAATGTTACAATAACTACCTTTTTGTTTCTTTCTATTTTGCAGGATTTTGGATTTGTTTTGTTTTTGAGAATTCACGTTTAGTGAATGATAAGCTAGTATGGTTATTTTGCTTCTAAAAAAAAAAAGTCCAGTGACTAAATTTGCTGCTTTGTTTTTTAAATTAAGTTTGTTTAGGGGGTTATAAGGTTTGATGGTAAAAATTAGAAAATAGCCAAACCTAAGACTGTTCTAAAAACAGTCAAGTATTAATACAAGACAAAATAAAGTGATTCTCCAGTCATTACGTTGATCTTATGGGTAAGGAATTTGACGTTACATAATACAAATAGGTGGCATGAATTTGATGCTTCACATGCCATTGGTAGTCTTCTTAGTCTATGATCATTATAAAAGTTAATGACCACCACTGAGATCTGGTAGAATTTCATCTATAAAGGTATGTTGCAGACGGTAGTTTGCAAGTTTTCTAGCCAGGTATTTAAAGAACCTTAAAATTGTGAATTTATGTTTGTGTTTAGACTGGGTGAATTTTAATTAAGACTATATCCTAAAATATTCAGCCTAATAATCTAATACTATGTATCTACAATCACTGATCAGTTTCTGTTTTTGTTTTTTGAAATAAGATTTTGAGTAAGTAGCCTGCAGTGATCTTGGACTTGATTCTCCTGCTTCAACCTCCCAAATGCTGAGATGAAAGGCAAAAATTGCTGTGCCTAATACCTGATCAGCTTAAGTATTTATCTGTGTGATTTCTGTTAACAGTCTCAAGTTATAAACTAATTTAACTTTCAATTTATGTTTAATAAGTATATTAAAAACTTACATTATTTTTCCATTTGTTAAAATATTTAATCCTTTTGGCCATAATAAAAGATTGGAAGTTCTTCGTTGTCATTAAACTATATATGTCTAAAGTTTATTTTTCTAAAAAACATGTTTAAGAGCCTATAGCACCAATATGCCATTGAGAACCATTCCTCCCTCTTCGTTTTCTACCGTAGCATTTCCTCCAGGTAGTTAAGCAGTATTTGAGTTTCTCTTCTCTGAAGAGCTTCTCAAGTCCCTTTACTGATAAGCACTGAAAGTCTCTTAAGAAAGCAATGTTTGCCCAAGCTACTTTAGCATCTAAAGAATCTTGTTTTACAGAAACTTCTTGAGATCTGTGCCAAGGCAGCGGTTCTCAGATGGAAGTTATTTTGCCCAGCTGTGGCTGTCACAGTTGAGAGCGGGAGTAGAAAGGGTACTATTAGCATCTTGTGGGAAGAGGCCAGCAGACTCAACTGTCACAGTGCATACCACAGCCCCATTCACTCAACAGAAGGAACATCTGACCTGGAATATCAGGATTGCCATAGTTGAGAAACTCTGCTTTCTGGACACCCTGACACTGGAGTTGGAAAAAACACATTGTTTAGGTGTTAAAATTTTGATTCAGAGCCAAAGTTGCAACATAAGAAGTCATAAAGGCTCACCAAGGAAGTGAAGAGATGGACGCTTGCTTGCTATCTCATGTCATTATTCATCGAGCAACAACACAATGGCCATAGAAGGCCAAGAATGCTGTGATCTGTGCCTAGAAAGGAAAAGAAAAAGTAGGGATATTTTTAAAGCTTACATGGAAAAATTGAGAGGAGCAGACAGATGTAGAGATGGCTAAATTCAAAGTCCAGTGGGCCTCAGTCTGATAGGTCAGCGCTTAGCAAGCCATGCTCTGAGATACAACCTTTGTTTTGTATTATCCATCACCATACATTGTTCTATCCATTACTCAGAAACTTAATGAATTTGATTACTGGATGTAAACATTTCAAATTTATAAATGGGTTGGTGAGGCCCTATATGTCTGACCTGGATACTATCTTAATCAAACCCAACTATGAAATTAACCAAGTTGTATTCTTCCTAATTACTCTTAGGATCCATATTCCTGGTCTTTCAGAAAGTGTCCTTCCTGCCAGGCAGTGCTCCTGGCCAGTGCAGTGGAACTTTCTATTATATATATTTGTTCTCTGTATAGTTTTTTATGTCTACTAGCGACATATGAGTATAATAATCTGAAATGTGACTAGTTTTGAGCAATAGACTTTTGTTATTTTAATTTAAATTTTATCTCCCACATGTGAGCATTGGCTGCCACATTGAATAGTGCAATGATGACAATGCCTCGTTCCCTCATAGATTTCACATTTGATCTAGAGATACAGCTGGAGAATAAACTGTATTAGATGGTAATATATACTGTGGAAGAGATGGGTTTTTAGATGCTAGGATGTTTAGGTTGGGAGAATCAGGAATGCTGTTTGTATGGGACTGTCAGGGAAAAGTGTCAAACTAGGAACTTCTAAGGAAATTTCTTGGCTCCAGATTCTAGTGGCTGGAGGACACAGCTTGCACAGTGCCAGTGTTCTGGCAATGGCCTCTGGCTGTGTCACATAGGGGACGTGCTATATGTGGAAGGGTCCTGACATATTTCTGTAAAATGGGCACTGATTTTCTGAGTTTGGTGCCCATGATCTCCTAGATGCTACATCTCAGAGGTCTACCATCTCAGTGCCGTTATATTTGGGACCAAGTTTTTAGCATATGAACCTTTACAGGGAAACCACATCTAACTTGAGCATCTGTGACAATATGGTATTGGTGCCAAACTGTTTTTCAAATTCTAATGGCCTAGAACATCAGTTTGCACAAGCATCTTTAAATTAAATGCTTTTATCACTTTTCAAGTCTTAATTTAGAAGTTGCTTTTCCTGTGATGTGCCAGACTTTGTTGGCTCCCCATGGGTAACTCTCTGAGGAGTGGATAGCGGATGGGGTAGATGGAAGGTGGGGGAAGTGGAAGGAGGGAGTGAGTGAGAACTGGGATTGGTATGTAAAATGGTAAAAGAATTTTTAAAAAAATAAATTAATTTAAAAAAGAAATTCCTTTTTCTAAACCCTATTATATGGAGGTGGTTGTTCTTTTTTCATATTGGTATGTGTTCTGTTGAATTTTTCAACAAATTGTAAATTATTCAAGGATAGAGAATAGCTTATGTATGCACAGTATTTGTTGATTGAATAGTTTCTTGTAGTTAAAACTTTAACCATGGAAATATTTTCTTCAATCACGTGATAAAAAATGTTAGTCTTTATGTGACCTGTAAAATGTAATGATTAAAATAGCAACAAGTATTTGCATTTTTATTGTGTTGATGTGGGATTCCCATCTGTATGCTGTATGTTTTATCACCATTGGTTAATAAAGAAGCTGCTTGTCCCTATGACAGTGCAGAATAGAGCAAGGCAGGAATTCCAAGCAGAGATAGTGGAAAAGGTATGTGGAGTCAAGGGGAAGTCTTGTAGGTGCCACAAGAGACAGATGCTGGACACAGAACAGAACCTTACCAGTAGGTCACAACCATGTGGCAATACACAGATTAATAAAATGGGTTAATTTAAGATATAAGAGCTAATTAGAAATACACTGGCCAACCAGTGTTGCAGTTAATATAGTTCCAGTGTGATTATTTTGGTCGGGTGGCCAGAAAATGAACAAGCAACCTCTAAATACATTGTGTCAGGTGTTGAAAGCATTTCTTAACACCTACATTCACTCTCCTGGTCCTCACATAACCTGATGAGCAGGTGTTGTCAGCACTGTCACCATATGGGAAACTGAAACAAATGATGCTTATGTAACTCACAAAGCCAGAGTGGAAATCCAAGCAGCCTTACTTTACTAAATATGGTTACTTTTGAATAGGACTCAGGCCATTAGAATTTGAAAAACAGTTTTGGCACTAATATCGTATTGTCAATTATTAACAGTTTTTTAAATTCTAAAATTTTTATAACTATTCTGTTATTATAAAGTTTAAAAATATATAAATTTTTATTTCTACTACCTGATTTTAAAATGATTGTTTTAACTATTTTAAATTTACTTTTGTATAAAGAGAACCATATAAAACCATATAAACAGAGGAACTCTTGTTTTAATCTTATTCAGGGCCTGTATATCTTTGGGATCCAGAACTCGAGCCATTGGAAATGCAGCTAAGAGCCAGGTATGTTGCTCTTGTGGCTGTTTTGACTTGGAGAGAAAGTTAACTACATTGTGGTTGATTACCATAGTACATAGTTGAGAATTACAAGTAGGGCAGAGTCTACACCTTTGTATTGTGTCAGACACACTTTGCTGGGTGTGGTGGCAATCCCTGTAATCCCAGCTCTCGAGGCAGTATGATTAAGCGTTAAAGGCCAGCATAAGCTGCGTGAGATACTGTTTCCAAAACAACAAAGAAAATACAGGGTGGGGTGTAGAAGGTGGAGGAGGAGAACTAAATTTGCTTTAAGTTATAGAATAGTTTTTTATTTTATTTCTTTAAGAATTGTAAAGTTGAATGTCCTACTATGGTCACTTCTCTAAGAGGCGGTCTTCTGAATACTTCAGTGACTAATAAGCAGTGTTCTTAGTAAAAGAACGTGGGGGAAGCAAAGGAGATAATTTCCAGTGTGACTTACTGTGGATCATGAAATTTAAGTATATCTCTAGACTTCTGAAATGCTTATGAATAGAATATCAACTTAAAATTTTCCTGTTTACCCACTAGCTTGTTGACTTTATATTGTTTTACTTTTCCTTTATTTTCTTAAACCAAAGCCCTTGTTAGTTATTTCATATATTTTATGTATAGCTGGGTCTTTTCTTCCTGTTCTCATGTCTGTAAACCTAGCACTAAGGAGGCTGAGTTACGATGATCAGGAATTCAAGGCTGATCTCATGTGAGTTTAAAGCCTGATCTATGTGACATCCTGTTTCAGAAAAATCAGTAATTCAATGTGCCATTATTTCTTCGTGACTTTTTAGGAATTATTTACTCATTTATTTAAAAATTTTTGCTCAAAAATTTGAAAGAATGTCTTTTAATTCTGCTTTATATGTGAAAGTGTTTTATGTTTTCTACATTCATATTATATATAAAAGTTAATTATTGCTAAAATAGCTCCTTTAATTAGGTTTAGACCTCACATTTTGGTGTTTCTAAGAGTTACTTTTTATTTGTGTGTTTCTGTGTGTCTGTTTCTGCATGTAGATGTGTGGGGCCGGTGCACATGAGGCCAGAAGCGAGTGGTGGGTGCTTTAGAGCTGGAGTCGCAGGCCTTGCCCGCCACCTGATGTGAGGGCTGGGATCCAAACTCAGGTCTTCGTGACTGAGCAGCAAAATCTTTCAGCCTCTGAGCCATCTTTCTAGTACCATCATATTTTGAGTGCTGTGAATTTAGCAGAAATAACCTTTATTTAAAGCAGTCTGTACTATTATTAATCTCCCATGAGTTAAATTGACTGAGCACCCCTATGCGTTCATCCCGTGAGGGAAGTTCCAGATCCATTTGAAGGTCACTAAGAAAGCAGATACTGCATCTAAGCAACAGTATATAGTTTGAACAAAACATTAGCTTGTCAAAATATTAGTCATTTACATTTAAGACTGTTGCTTAGCACTATGCCACATGGGAGGGATTTTAAATACTAATCTAGGGGTGATTCTTATCAATGGGAGCAATATATAAGACATCTCTCAAGAAAACAGCCACTGAGAAGAAAGGAAAACAAATTATTTGACAACAATTTAAATAGAAACATAAGACATGGGGAAAGGTTTGGAGAAATGCCTCAGCAGCTAAGAGCACTGCTCTTGCAGAGGACCAGAGTCAGTTTCCCAGCACTACCAGTAACTCCACCTCCAGGAGATCTGAGTTCCTCTTCTGGCCTCTAAGAGCCCTGTGCTCATAGGCACCCACAACCCCCACATGCACATAATTTAAAATAAAGTATTTTTAAGTGAAAGGAAAGCACAACATCAAACACAATAATTTACTGCATAGAAAGTGGTGAGCATGGGCTGGGAAGATGGCACAGCGGTCAAGAATACTGGCTGTTCCACATGGTGCTTCACAGCCGTCTGTAATTCCTGCTCCAGAGATCTGAAGCCTTCTTCTGGCCTTATGAGGCACCAGACATTCAAGTGGTGTACAGACATACATACAGGCAAAATACCCATACACTTAAATTTTTTTCAAAGTACTGAAAACAGATGATTTGTCAATAGATTTTCACCATATTATTTGAAAAGTTTCAGGTTTTGTATTATCTCTTTCACTAATTCCTAGCATAAGAAGAGAACTGTAAAGATAGCACTTAAGATACATGCATGCTCACACTGTAACTTTCTAATTGGACAGCAAGAGAATGAATAAAGTAAAATTCTGAACTTGAGTGTACGAGAATAAGAATTTGGTAGTTTTAAGTATTAGGTTATTACCTGATTTTGCCTCATTAACTAATTGATAAATTCACATGTCTGTTGCCAACAGATAGTTACAAATGTAAGAAATACAATTCATGGCTTCAAAAAGCTTCATGGGCGATCATTTGATGACCCCACTGTGCAAACGGAGAGAGTCAGGCTTCCCTATGAACTGCAGAAGATGCCCAACGGAAGTGCAGGAGTCAAGGTGAGCTTTGTGTTTGCAGGGTACACCTGCACCCTTGAAGGAGAGAGCAATATGAGAATGTTACTGTTATAACCTGAGGTGTAACTTTGTTTCTCAGACATAGTACATATGAGCATCCATCTGTTCTGGCTAATTTATTGTCAACTTGTCACAAGTTATGGAAAGGTGGACTCTTAAACTGAGAACGTGCCTCAATTATTTGCCTACAGGTAAGTCTGTAATAAAGTCTTCTTAGTTAAAGAAGTGAGAGGTGTTGTGGTGGTGCCAGCCCTGGGCAGGTAAGGGTCCTGGGGCATAAGAAAGCCAGTAAACAACGTCCCTCCGTGGCCTCTGCATCAGTTCCTGCCTCCATGTTCCTGCTCTGACTTTGGCGATGATGGACTTACAGTTGTAAGATGAATAGACCCTTTCCTCTCCAAGTTGGTCATGGTGTTTTATCATAAATCAGGAAAATACCTGCATGATGGCCAAGTTTGCAGTAATTTCAGTGAATGCAAAGCATTCCACTGTAGATAGTAACTTTTAAAAACAGTTATTTTGTGTGAAATAAGAAGTGACTCTCACTGGGAGAATGCCAGTAGATGAGACTGGTCGGGAGTAAAGCAGAGCCATGTGCAACTTAGAAGAGTACACCTCCAAAGTAGTAGAGCTGCCAGCAGGCTTTCAGGTTTATAAGAATCTTGTAATATTTAGAAGTGAAGTGGTAAAGCAAACTTTCTTCTAAGAAATGGGTTCTAGAAATTGGGCAACACAAACGAGTGAGATACTATAAACCACAATCAGTGTATGGCTCAACAATTCTACTCCTTACAAACCCCAGAGTTGAAAATATGTCCACAGAATTTCTGTACATGAATATTCATAATATTAACAGTGTGATTTGTAGTAATAAAGTTGTTCTACCCATGTGTTCATTACGAGTTAGATGAAATACCCCTATATAGTAAAATAGCATGCAGTCATACAAAGAAAGTACTGATACATGCCACACTGTATAAGAACTTCAAAAACACTAAGGAAAGGAACCCCAGCACAAAAGTCCACATAATTTAGCAAATTCTTCTTATTTGCAGTATCCCAGATACAGTAAATTCATATGGGCAGAAAGATTAGTGACTGCTAAGGGCTAAGAGGAAGTGGGAATGTGACGTATAGCTACCATGAGGAGGTTTCTGGTGTGGTGATGAAAATATTGTACAAGTAGAAAGTGGAGATCCACACACAATTTTGTAGCCCTCTTAAAGTATACTCCCTGGAACTTTATGCTATGTGACTGTGTCTCCCTAAAACTATTTTGAATAACTCTAAGCTTGATGTGTCTATGCTACGGATATGCCTATATTTCCGGTTTTAGAAGAGGATTCTGACTAGAGTGGATATCATGCTTTAATAAAGAGAAAGAAACTGTTGAGATAGTTCATTAATGCCCCATCAGAGGTTAAAAGTCAAGGTTTGTTAAGTGGAGCTGGATAATGAGCTATGCTAGCAGGAACACAGAGGAAAATTAAGTCAGATATTGGTTAGGTTTTTGTGACCACCTAACAGTCTTAACTATTAGAGATTATAATTTAACTTCATTAAAATATTTTGATTTTACTCTTTAAAACAAAGCAAAAATGTTGAGGATTTATTTAGCTCAGTAGTCAAATACTTATCTTACAAGCACAAAGGCCTAAGTTTAGGGGGAAAAAAATCACACATGCAAAATAGATTGCATTGTGTGAATGGGCTGAGGAGAGTATGTGTTTTTGTTTGTTTGATTTTGTTTTTGTTTTTTGAGACAGGATTTCTCCGTAGCTTTGAAGCCTGTTCTGGAACTAGCTATTATAGATCAGGCTATCCTCAGAGATCCGCCTGCCTCTGCCTCCTGAGTGCTGGGATTAAAAATGTGCACCACCACCGCCCAGCTGAGAACTAAGTTTTTAAAAGAAAACTAATTTTCAAGCAATAAAATTTTGTATATCCATACTGAGTGGCTATCCGATCGTTAAAAGACTTTGAAAGTGTTGGTTCTGTGTTCAGGACTGCTAGTCAGCTCTGTGTATTTTCTTCACTTCCTTTTTTTTTCAGATTTGCTTGAATGTACTTAATACTTATTTCATCTAACCTTCAAATACCCTTGTACAAAGAAGTACTGAGCACCTCATCAGCCTATTACTGTAAGACAATGTGGCTTGGTTCACTGTCTTCAGTGTAATTTATTTCTCTGTATCCCTTAGTTTAGAGGCAGCGATTCAGTAGCGTATGTTATGTGTTTCTACATGGATTAGAAAACAATAAAGAACAATTTTAGTGTATCATTAGATATATATTGATTTTTATGTATTTACACATCCAAATGTATTGCTAGGCTTGAGAGCATTTTCCAGAATTATTTCAAAGATTGGTGTCATGGAATAAAGCTGTACTCTGGAATCTAAAGGTAAAGAACATAGGCTTATATTGGATGAATTGAACATCTTTGTCTTGCCAGGCAAGGTGGTGCATACCTTTAATCCCAGCACTCAGGAGGCGGAGGCAGGCAGATCTCTGAGTTTGAGGCCAGCCTAGACTAGGAGCAAGTTCCAGGATAGCCAGGGCTACACAGAGAAATCCTATCTCAAATAACAACAAAGCAGTTGTTTTATGCAAGTTCTTCAGATCACTTTGTATGTATTTCATGGGTATTGATGTTTTGCCTGCCGTATGTCTGTGTGCATGCCTGTTGCCTTCAGAGGCCAGATTCCCTGAGGCAGAGTTATAGATAGTTGTGAAGCTTAGCTACCTCTCCAGCCCTGTTCTGCATTGCTTTTAAATGCATCATAAAAGTTAAATTACTTTCAAACAGGTTCTTGCTCAAACTACTCTTATATTACTAAATGCAACATAGTCAATAAAGTGTGGCAGATATCTGGTCTCCATTAATCTTTAAATTTTATGCCTAATCCAAGTCAGGCAGTGGTAGTACACGCCTTTAATCCCAGTCAGTACTCAGGAGGTAGAGGCAGGCAGATTCTGTGAGTTCAAGGCCTACAAGAGCTAGTTCCAGGACAGCTAGAACTGTAACACAGAGAAACACTGTCATATATATATATATATATATATTCCATGCATGTTCCTAGGAACTTTAGTGTAAGAACACTTTTTATTGTTTTTATTGAGCTACACATTTTTCTCCGTTCCCCCCCTTCCTCCCTTCTCCCCTTCTACCCTCTCCCATGACCCCCATGTTCCCAATTTACTCAGGAGATCTTGTCTTTTTCTCCTTCCTATGTAGATTCATGTATGTCTCTCTTAGGATCATCTTTGTTGTCTGGGGTTGTGGACTGTAGGTTGGTTTTACTTTGCTTTATGTCTAGAAGCTACTTAAGAGTGAGTACATATTATATTTGTCTTTCTGGGTCTGGGTTACCTCACTCAATGTGGTTTTTTCTAGATCCATCCATTTGCCTGCAAATTTCAAGATAGCATTTTTTTTTACCACTGTGTAGTGCTCCATTGTGTAAATGTGCCACATTTTCTTTATCCATTCTTTGGTTGAGTGACATCTAGATTGTTTCCAGGGTCTAGCTATTATGAATAATGCTGCTCTGAACATAGATGAGCACATGTCCTTGTGGTATGATTGAGCTTTGGGTGTATACCCAACAGCAGAATTGCTAGGTCTTGAGGTAGATTGTTTTCTTTTTTTTTTTTTTGAGAAATCACCATAAGCAGCTGTATAAATTTGCACTCCCACCAGCAATGGAGGAGTGTTCCCCTTACCCTCCATCTTCTCCAGAATAAGCTGTCATCACTGTTTTTGATTTTGGCCATTCTGACTGATATAAGATGGAACCTCAGAGTTTTGATTTGCATTTCTCTGATGGCTAGAGATGTTGAGCATTTCCTTAATTCCAGCCATTTGAGATTCATCTGTTGAGAGTTCTGTATTTAGGTCTGTATCCCATTTTTAATTGAATTATTTGTTCTTTTAATGTCAAATTTCTTGAGTTCTTCGTGTATTTTGGAATCAGTCCTCTATCCCATGTGGGTTTGGTAAAGATCTTTTCCCAATCTGTAGGCTGCTGTTTTGTTTTGTTGACCATGTCTGTTGCTTTACAGAAACTTTTCAGTTTCAGGAGGTCCAGTCTATTAATGTTGCTCTCAGTGTCTGTGCTGCTGGGGTTATATTTTGGAAGTGGACTCCTGTGCCAATGCATTCAAGGCTACTTCCCACTTTCTCTTCTGTGAGGTTCAGTGTGGTTGGTTTTATGTTACGGACTTTGATCTATTTGGACTTGAGTTTTGTGCATGATGATAGATATGGATCTGTTTGCATTCTCTTGTATTTTGATACCCAGTTATGCTAACACCATTTGCTGAATATGCTTTCTTTTTTCCACTTTATATTTTAGCTTCTTTGTCAAAAATCAGTGTTCATAGGTATATAGATTGATACAGATTAATAATTAGGATTCTTTCCCTTTATTTCCGTGATGTTTTTAATTTTCTCTTCCCAAAACCATGTGGCTGAAGCTTACTTGTTAAGCCCAGGAGTACTAATTTTTAAGAATTTTATCTTGTTGGGCAGTGGTGGTGCATACCTCTAATCCTAGCATTTGGAAGGCAGATGCAGATGGATCTCAGTGATCTCAAGGCCAGCCTGGTCTACAAAGTGAGGTCCAGAACAGCCAGAACTGTTACACAGAAAAACGCTATCTTGAGGGGAAAAAAAGGAAAGAATTTTATCTTTTTTCCTTCACTGTTTACATCATACTTGGAAAATTAATGATAAAAATGAATGGTTTTTTGTGGGTGAGGACTCACGAGTTTAGAACTCTCTCCACAGTAACGTGCTTATTGGTGTGGAGCTAAACGTGAGACTGTGCTCAGTGTTGCTGGTGACCATCTGCAAGGAATGGACTGCTGTTTCCACTGCCATGTGTGGTGTGCACATGCATTGTGTGAATAAGTGACTGAGTGTATCAATCTTGATTGTAGGTTCGGTACCTGGAGGAAGAGAGGCCCTTTGCAATTGAGCAAGTCACCGGGATGTTGTTGGCTAAACTTAAAGAGACCTCAGAAAATGCCCTGAAGAAGCCAGTGGCCGACTGTGTGATCTCGGTGAGCTCCAGGGTATTGACATCAAGGAAAAAAGGTTTTCTCTTTGTAATTTCTCTCTTTGGTCACAAAATAACTTACCATGGCTTTACTTTTTTAAAAACCACCTCATTTCATAAAGTTTAGGTCGACCTTCCTATAAAGTCAGTTCTTAAAATCAGCGAGCCTTCAAAAACCAGCGTGTGTTATATTTTTAGTGGCTGCTGCCCCTGCCACTTACGTTTCTTCCTAAGGAACAAAGATGGCTCAGGCACTGGCCACCCGAGTTTGGTCCCCAGGACCCCCATGGTGAAGTCGGACTCCTGAGGATTGTCCTCTGATTCTGCATGTGTGCTCCCTCCTACTTGTGTGCCCACACAAATTTATACAAAGATAGACGCTAAATGCATGTAATTTAAAAAAACTTAAAAATATAATCTTCCTAGTAGCACTTAACTTCCCAATTTTAAATACCTTAATGTTTTAGGGAATAAATTAAAAATTCAAAGTTAGGGATGTGAAGTTATAGACAGGAATTTGGAATTATAGGTGTCCTGTCTCGGGGGAAAAAAAAAAAAACAGGTATTTTTTTTTAAGGATCCTTTTTAAAATTCTTATAAAATATTTAATTATTTGCCATGGCTTATCTCTTAAATCTCATTGAATATTGTTAGCTTCTTTTTATCATATATGTTTTTACTTATTGTGATTAAAGTTGGGTACATAAGTTAGGAGTCTCATATCACAAAAAAAGAATTAGATTATTAACTTTTTGGTGAACTTAATCATTAAATGTTTTCATTATTTAAATTTAATTGAAAGAAATGTAAGAGATTAGTATTTTGCTTTGTAACCATTAGAAATAGCAGATAAGAGTGTTTACCATTAGCTAGGCACTGTGGTAATTTTATGTGTGTTAAGTCTGAGCTCCCCCACAGGGGTAGAGTATTGCCTCCTCGTGTCTATACTACAGAGAATCGAGGTACTTCATTCCCAAGAGTGTGCTTGCAACTCCTCCTCATGGTGCCACTTGGAATGCATGTGTGAGAGTGTTGCAGCTGTCGTAAGGCCCGTCTCTCCTGGCTGTAAGCATTATGAGGATTGCTCTACTGCTCTGTGGAGCTGTATTCATAGCTGCCACAAAAGTACTTGGTTCATAAATTGCCTCATTAATACTATACGAACCACATATATGAATTATAGATTTGTCAGGAGAAGAAAACTAATGTACAAGACCATAAGCACATCTAACAGAACACGGTAAAAATAGAGGCTCCAGCCTTAAAACTTAAATTTAAGCTGGGCATATGTCATGTGCCTTTAACCCCAGCACTCAGGAGGCAAAGGCAGATAAATCTCTGAGTTCAAGGTCAGACTGATCTACTTAGTGGTCTGCTTAGGGAGTTCCAGGACAGCCAAGATATATAGTGAGAACCTGTCTAAAAACATGAAAACAACAGCAAACAAAAGACTTAAGTTGGAGGCTAATGAGATGTCTCTGAGTAAAGGCACTTGCCACTCAAATCTGATGATGTGCATTCAATCCTCTGAACTCATGTGAAAGGAGAAGGAAAGAACTGCTTCCACAAAGTTGTTCTTTGACCTCTAAATACATGTTGTGGCATTGCACAACCCCCACAAACACATCACAGTAAAAGAAATATGGGTATTGTTACTCAGTACTAATCCAGGCATACTGAAAATTGGAGGCAGGAAGACTGCACATCAGGTCATGAAAGTGTTGAGGAATATTCTACATTAATATATTCAATAATTATCTTTAAAATTTTGGGGGCTAATATGGGTGATGGTGGCACATGTCTCTAATCCTAGCACTTGGGAGGCAGAGGCAGGTGGATTTCTGTGAGTTTGAGACTATCCTAGTCTACAGAGCTAATTCCAGGACAGCCAAGGCTACACAAAGAAACCCTGTTTAAAAAAATTGGAGGTGGGGGTTAAATAAATAAATAAATTTTTATACATTTTAATCCTGAGGTTAACATTTTAGTATAAACACAATATTAAAAAAAATTGGAGGTGGGGGTTAAATAAATAAATAAATAAATTTTATACGTTTTAATTCTGAGGTTAACATTTTAGTATAAACACAATATCTTTTGATGGCTGCAAAATAGATTCTTTATAACGTCCTGCAATATATATTTTCCCTCCTTGGAAATATAACCATTTTAAACAATTGGATTTCATTCTCTAGTTGTGTATACATTCCACAGAAATGAAATTATGCTCTGTATAGCTGTGTGTGAGTGTGTGTGTGTGCGTGCGTGTGTGTGTGTGTGTGTGTGTGTGTGTGCGTGTGTGTGTGTGTGTGTACATGCCTGGTTGTCTGTGTGGAGACAGTGTTCATGCCACGCCATAGAGACCAAAAGAAGGCCTCAGATTTCCTGGAACTGGAGTTCCAGGAAATTATGCTTGATCTGGGTGGGTGCTCTTCAAGAGTGGCATGTGCTCTTAACCATTGAGCCATGCATGTCCTTTTTTAACATACTATTCCATGACAGTGGAAATCTAGATGGTCTTAGCTACTTAGGATTCTATTATATGAGATATACTATATTACATATACTTAATCTCAGTTTAATGCACTCTTAGGGTTTTAATTTTTGTTATTAAAGATGGACTAGTATTTTATTTATTAACTTACTTTTTTGAGACGGGTTCTTACTATGTAGCACTAGCTGACCTGGAATTTGCTATATAAAGAAGGCTGGCCTCAAACTCATAGAAATCCTTCTGCTTCTGCCTCCCAAGTGCTGGGTTTAAAGGAGTGTATCACCATGCCTAGGACCAGTATTTTAATAGTCTAATATATTCGTCAAGTTTTCAATACTGTGTCAGAATACTGTAGGCAGACTAACTTTGTAAGGAAAACATTATCCCATTAGCTTTTGGAAGCTGAATTTAATAATGCGAAACTATTTGTTTTGTGGTGACATAACAGCATCATTGGCAAGAGTATGTATGAAGAAAAGACAAGATTGCCAAACAAGTGTCCAGACAGAAATGAGGTCCACCATCCCTTCCTAGAGTATACCTCTCAGTTCATCTAATCACCTTCAACCACTGTCCACCTAGACAAGGTCACACTGAGGACCAGCACCCGAGTCTTAGGGACTAACACTGGCTCCTTGAGGTAAACAGAACTGGGGATCCTGCAATACTAATTAGATTTGTGTTCACACTCCAGATCCCATCTGTGTGGTACAGAAACTGTCAGACTTAAGAACCTACACTAGTACTTTACGTTGATTTAAAGTTGCATGTTCTGCGGTTATTAGTAAAGTCTGTGGCACTGAGGCAGTAACTTGTGACTGTTCTTACCAGATCCCGAGCTTTTTCACTGATGCTGAGAGAAGGTCCGTGATGGCGGCAGCTCAGGTTGCAGGCCTAAATTGTCTGAGGCTGATGAATGAAACCACTGCAGGTTGGTATGGCCACTTGAAAACTACCATCAGAAAACAGTTAGCAGCTTTTCTCTCCACAGCTTTTTAAAACTCTGACGTCGTTTATAATTTGTTGCTTTGAATACAGAATTTTGACAGAGGTCAAATTCACATTTGATCTTAAAGAATGGCCACTGCTTTAACAGCTGGGTAGGGAAAATAAAATGTTAAGTAATCTATGAAAAGTTACTATAGGTTGAATTTATTTTACTGTATTGTGTATTAGAATGCAATATAAACATGACTTTATCTTGTTTTCCAAAAGACAGCTATACAAGAATTAACCTATTGTTTCTTCTTTTGTACAGTGGCGCTGGCATATGGAATTTATAAACAGGATCTTCCCTCATTAGATGAGAAACCAAGGAATGTTGTGTTTATTGACATGGGACATTCTGCCTACCAGGTCTCTGTTTGTGCTTTTAACAAAGGAAAACTTAAAGTAAGTAACTAAATTACTTTCTGTATATAACTTCGATGAGTAAGAGTATACATTTGTAAAGAGCACACACCCTTAAAAAGTGGGCTGAAGGTCTTATTCTGCCTCTTATGTTAAAAACATAACCATTAAGGCAGGGCTGGAGAGATGGCTCAGCAGTTAAAAGTACTTGCTGCTCTTGCAGAGGACCAGGTTCCGTTCTTAGCACCATGGTTGGTCCACAACTATGGGAAACTCCGGTTCCAATGACTCTGAGGCCCTCTTCTGACTTCCAAAGACACCAGGCATGTACACGGTGCACATGCACACATGTAGGCAAAGCATTCATACACAAAATAATCGAAAAATATTCGTTATTCATCATACATATATACATATACATATATTCTTAACTTTCCTTGACCTTAGGTTCTCTTTACTATTAACAATGTCCTAGAAGTTGCCTTTAAAAAAAAGTGAACCAAAGAGTTTATAGACTATGAGTAAAAGAGCTTCTGACAAGGAGCCTGGGTGACCCAAAGGCTCCGCATTATCACGAAGTCCACCCAGCAGCACGGTGACTTGCAAAAGCTGCAGCCCTGGAACTTCCTTTGAGATCTGTAGGCTACTTGACCTGTGGAGCTTCTCCTAGGATTTTTGTAGATGTAAAATGCTTGAAATATGTGGCATTTAGTAGTTTCTGTGTTATATATCTTTATTTTTGTGTTCATCTCTCAAGTGCACCCTTTGTTTTGTACTTCATTTTACTATAACAAAATCCTTATAGTCAGAAAAACAAAGGAAATTTGTGATGAAATTATAGTATTTTTGTATAAATTGTCTTAATTCCTGGCCTCTATTTTTAAATGTTAGCTTAGTAACAAAAGTGGATTTTCCCTTTTTTTTCTACTTAACATGTAATTATCTATTCATTTTTCATCACTGAGTCCTGTTGAAGTCTGATAAAAGTTGTGGCGCTGATTCTTAAGTGAATACACCCTTGCATTATCACATGGAAGGATGATTTTGCATTTCATGCTGGGCAGCACTGGACCCTATGGAATGTGTGCATTTGTAGAATGTATGTGAGTCTGTTGGGATAATGCTATTAATAGTACTTGCATCTTAATGTGGTGCCCCATCTTAAAAGAAACTGCCAAGGAACCATGCCTACAGAAGCATGACTCCCGAATCATAAGGTTAAGTAGCCATTTTTCACAAGGTTAGATATCCTGGAGTTGTCTGACGTACTGGCCTACACACAGCAGCCAACTGGTAGTCTGGTGAGAAGCAAATTATTCTTTTTCTTTTTCCATTTTTACTTGCTTGTGTATTTCTTTGTTTTACATTATTGTAAAAAATAGGTAGGTTTTTTTAAAAGATCATAGCCAAAGGCTAAACTACTAATCGGGAAATTGAATGGTTACATAATAATACTGTTGATCCAGTTTTTTGATCTCTTTTCTTGAATGTTTTGCTCTTGTGTGCACTTAGCACTTAGAACTGCTGCTTGTCCTTAAACTTCATTTGGGGTTCAGTATATTAGAGAGTCAATGAATGTAAGCTATTGAAATTTTAGTTGTCTCTCAGTTATTTCAAAATTAGAATTGTCCTTCTAGTTGTGTTATAGAGTTGTGTAACTATAGAGCAGATAACAAAGAGGAGGTAGCTATTGAGCCAGGTATAACAGATAATTTATCCCAACATTTGGCACCCAGTGATTTGACAGATTCTTTTGGATGACCTTTGCCTTTACAATTTTAGAGAGGTTTTTTGTTGTTGTTTTTTTTTTACTTTTGTTCTTTGGTTTTGTTTTTTGTTTGTAATGGGTTGAATGCAAATGGCTCTCAGAGGCTTATTGTTTAAATGCTTGATCTCCAGTTGGTAGAACTGTTTGGGAAGGATTAGGAGGTGTGGCTTTGTTGGAGGAAGTATGTCACTGAGGGTGAGCTTTGAGGTTTCAAAAACCTATGCCATTCCCAGTTTGTGCTCATCTCACATTCCTCCTCTCTCCCTCCCTCCCTCCCTCTCTCATGTTTGTTTGTGAGTCAGAATGTAAATTCCCAGCAACTGCTCTAATGCCATGCCTGCCTACCTGCAGCCATGGTCCTTGCCATGGTGGTTATAGGCTCTAACCCTTTCCTAGCGAGAGCTTCACACAGAGTGGAAGCAGCCTAAGAAAGAGAAATCTGTTATAGATACCAAAGCTGAAAGGGCAGAGCCATCTATGTACTTTGACATGAGATGTTGACTTACAGAATTTGGAGATTGCCCTGATGTGTTTTGTTCCTGTTTTCATCCAATATTTCCTTACTATGTCTCCCTTTGGGAATGGCAATATATATTCTGTGCCATTGTTTGTTGGAAGTATGTAATTTGCTTTTTATTTTACAGGGGATTACAATTAAAAGATTGCCTTGGGTCTCAGAAGAGACTTGGGACTTTTAAACTGTGAAAAACTAGGGGGCTTTTGATATTGGATCAAATGTATTTTGCTCTATGATATGGCCAGAAGCCTAAAGGGTCTAGGAAATGGAATGCTGTGGTTTGAATGAGAATAGAACCATAGACTTCAATGTTGCATACTTGTCAGTTGATTGAACTGTTTGAGAAGGAGTGGGAGGTGAGGCTTTGCTGGAGGAGGTGTGTCACTGTTAGCTCTCTCTGTCTTGTGGTGTGTCTCAAGATAAAATACCTCAGCCTCTGCTGTACCTGCCTGCCGCCATGCTTCCTGCTTTGATGATCATGGACTCATCCTCTGAAACTATAAGCCCAAAATTAAATGTTTTCTTTTATAAGGTGTCTTTTTCATGGTGTTTTGTCATGGCAATAAAAAAGTAACTAAGACACTATATATTAGAAAATTTAATTATTTTCTTTCAACTAAACAGGTGTTGGCTACTACCTTTGACCCATATCTGGGTGGCAGGAACTTTGATGAGGCTTTAGTGGACTACTTTTGTGAGGAATTCAAGACCAAATATAAGATCAACGTGAAGGAGAACTCTCGGGCCTTGTTGCGGCTGTATCAGGAGTGTGAGAAGCTGAAGAAGCTGATGAGTGCAAATGCATCAGATCTTCCTTTGAACATCGAGTGCTTCATGAACGACCTGGATGTCTCTAGTAAGATGAACAGGTATCGTGTGTTCGCTTGGAAGAGCACTTGCTGATTTTCTCTTTGGGTCATATTGGATTTTCCCTAGTTCTGTTGTTTTAGAGGGTGTCTTCAACTTTTCTTCCCCAAAATGATTTTTATTTCATTTTCCACAGGGCTCAGTTTGAACAGTTGTGTGCTTCCCTCTTGGCCAGGGTTGAACCACCTTTAAAAGCAGTAATGGACCAAGCTAGTAAGTGGAAATGACCAAATTCTTTAAAAGTTTTGTGTTTTTCATTTTTAAAAAGAAATTACAATTCATTCACTCATAGAACAGGACACTAGAATTCCAGATTTCTGAGCATTTCCTTGCTTATAATATTGTTTATATCATAAACAAGCTAACTATATTTTGGAATATTTAAGTGATTATGGAAGACCTTTGTAGGACATTAAATTAGAAACAAGGGTGTAATTGCTGTCTTGAAGATAACTTTTAGAATAGTTTTAGAAAAGTTAGAAGTGGAAGTTAGAAAGGTGGTAACCGCCAGAGAGCTTCAAAGCTTGTGAGTTCTGTTCTTGTCACTGATGTCTGGACCACGGTGGTGTCACACACACAGTGTTAGAGTTTGCCTTTTCTATAATTACTGGGTTTTTTTTTTAACCTTCTTGTGAGCACATTAAAAAATCCACTTACCTATAAAGTACATTCTAACAACTAGTATTTACAAGTTTTGAAGACTTCTCATTCTTTCACTGAAATATGTTTTACTTCCAGACTTACAACGTGAAGACATAAACAGCATAGAAATAGTAGGAGGGGCCACTCGGATTCCTGCAGTCAAGGAGCAGATCACTAGGTTTTTTCTGAAAGACATCAGTACCACCCTAAATGCTGATGAAGCTGTTGCCAGAGGATGTGCTTTGCAGGTTAGAACTACTTAATATGTAGTTTGTACAGTGTCTGCGACAGGCCTCTTATCTGCCCAGTCACCCCATCAATATGCTGAAAGTAAACTGAAGTAGTCCTTGTAAGTCTGTCTGTCTGTCTGCCTCTGTATCTCTCTTTCTCTCCTCCCCGGTCACATATGCTCTGTGTGTGTGTGTGTGTGTGTGTGTGTGTGTGTGTCTGTGTGTGTCTGTGTGTGTCTGTGTGTCTGTGTGTGTCTGTGTGTGTGTGTACCTACCCCAGCCACAGAAGTGCTGGGATTAAAGGCATGCACCACCATGCCTGATTTCTCTTGTACTTTTAAAACTATAATAAGATAATATATTTATGTACTAAAAACTGAATTCTTGAGATTATGTACATTAATAATTCCTTTTGGAAATTTAAAGCTGTTCTTAGATTAGCTTTTGTAAAATCACACAAAATACATGGACCCTTTAAATTTTCTTTTGTCATTACTAAAATGTAACAAATTTTAAAATCTTAACAATTTTTACTATAAAGACATTACTAAGCAATTTAATTATGGTTAACATAGAATGTGAAATGTACTTACTCACTTAAGTGCATTTCTTACTTTCAGTGTGCGATCCTCTCACCAGCATTTAAAGTGCGGGAATTTTCCATAACAGACCTTGTTCCCTATTCAGTCACATTAAGGTGGAAGACTTCTTTTGAAGAAGGGACTGGGTAAGTTATTTTTTAAATCTTAATTATATTTTATCATAAATATTCAACCAATCAAATATGCTTTTTCTAAATTAGAGGAATTTATGCTTCTTAAAATTTTGTTAAATGTGGGTCTGGAGAGATGGCTCAGTGGTTAAGAGCACTGACTGCCCTTCTAGAGGACCCAGGTTCAATTCCCAGCAACCACATGGCATTTCACAACTGTCTGTAGCTCCTGTTCCAGGGGATCCAAAAACCTCACACAGACATTCATGCAGTCAAAACACCAGTGTAACATAAAATACAAATAAATAATTTAAAAAATTGTTAAATGTGTTGAATAGTATTAGAGAAAAAAGACTATAAAAATAGCATACAAACCATGATGGGCATATTTGTTAATTCATATTAGCCATTTTTAGCAGCTAATGTATCTGTCCATACCTGTTCTTTGAATCTTTATAAGTAAAATACATAAATCATCTGTGGAGCTCCAGTACAATTTGCTTTTGAAGAAGATACTACTTAGGACTTTCCCATGACAGCAGACAGTGACTACTGAACAGTTGAATATGCCATCATAAATCACCAAAGCACTAGGAAAATGACATTTTGCTATTTTTAGTGGTGTTTAGAAACATTGCTATACATATAACAATGTTTAGGTATGTTTGCTATATCTATAAAATAGCAGAGTAGAATTGCTTAGCCAGAGCATAAGTACCCATTTTGTCTCAAAATAGCAAATTAGTGTTTAGTATAATATCGAAAAAGATTCCTTACATTGCTATTGACACAAGATTACATATATTTTATTCAGTTTTCTTCTATACTATTAAATTTAACATGATTTTTATAAACAAAAGTAAATGCTATTTTTTCTCCTTGATAATATGACTTAGTTGGTAGTGAATGTGTCTAGCATGTACAAAATCATGGGTTCCATCTTCATTACCACATAAATAGACAGTGTGTTGGAGCATGCCTGTAACCCTACCACTCAGGTGGTAGAGAAAGGAAGATCAAAGTTCAATGTGCTCCTGTAGCCCATGTAATAAAAATGTTTTTATTTATAATAAAATATTTTATTATATTATATATTTATTAAGAATATAATATAAATTATATTTTGTGCTTTTGTTGACATTTACATTGTTTCTGTAAATTGGCCAACATGTAAGTAGCTTGCTTCCCTACCAAATTTAAAAATATTGTATTTTACTTGCCTCCCTTTTGGAAATGGCTTATACAATGAACAAAATTGTATCTACATTGTGAATTTGCTTTTGTTCTGTGTTCTGTATGTCATTATCCATAACTGAATTGCTTGTATAAATTTTAAAAATATAGACTATCAGCCTGTGCTGGCTCGATTCATGTCAGCTTGACATACACTGCAGTCATCTGAGAGGATGGAACTTCAACCGAGAAAATGCCTCCATAAGATCAGGCTGTGGCCAGCCTATAGAGCATTTTCTTAATTAGAGGTTGATGGGGAAGGGCCCAACCCATTGTGGGTGGTGTCTTCCCTGGGCTGGTGATCTTGGGTTCCGTTATAAAGCAGACTGAACAAACCATGTGCGAGCCACTAAGCAGCACCCCTCCATGGCCACTGCATCTGCTCCTGCCTCAGGGTTTCTGAAGTGCTTGAGTTTCTGTCCTGACTTTTTTGATGATAAACTGATGCAAAGGGTAAGCTGGATAAACCCATTGTTTCCCAACTTTGTTTTTGTCATGTTTCACCACCGCAGTAGAAACCCTAACAAAGACACAACTTTGTATGAGTGCCTTGCGGAGTATTTGGATGGCTCGTTTTAATCTTAGTTTAAGTCAAGAACTGCTCTGTAGAGTTCAATTTCAGTTAAATATGTAAGTAAGAAAAATCTCAAGATATAGAGAGAGCTAAGCTGAAAAGCATATGCGGTAGTGACCACAGTAAGAACAAGGAAAGCATTAGTAGGCTCCTGAGAGCTAGGAAGACAGGTTTCATTTGTGTGTTTTAAGCCCTTGAGTGACTGAAGTGGTACAATGATGTTATATAATAAACACCCATATACAATAGTCATAAGCATTCCTGTTACGTTTTTTAAGAAATAGAGATCACTACAAGTTTAAAACTTCCTGCTCTAGGTGGAAGGAAACACTATAAACAGGCATAAGATGAACAACAACTGGAATATGATTAAAACTTCAGAGACTTTCTGTTTTAGAAAGTACATACTAGAGTATTTGCAATAATAACATAAGCGTGTCACTTTCAGGCTGTTTAGTAAAAATGCACAATTGTAACATGTGCATTCAAATGACAAGACAAGGCAAAGGACAGTAGCAAGTCTAGGTGCCTGACACACAGATACTCTCTGTACTGTTCTATATCTGTATCCTTCTGTAAGTTTATTTCCAAAGAAGAGTACTTAATGGGGGGCTGTAATTCAAAGGGCTGCATATGGTCAAGTGTTTGCCTTGTCCTTCCTACATGTGACCTCACAATATGCATAGTCTCAATTTGTTTCTTAGTGTACAGCGATCAATTATGTTAGACATTCTGAAAGCCTTCAACTGTAAACTTGTTGAAAATAGAAAAATCCATAGGTGTTTTTCCTTACATATGTTCTTCTTTGCAATTGCTGCTCATGAATTAAGAGTGAAGTATATTCTGACATTGGGTTCCCAAGCAACCTGTTTGTTTCATTGAAGTGTCTTTTTTTCTGCACTTTAGGGAATGTGAAGTCTTCTCTAAGAACCATCCTGCCCCGTTCTCAAAGGTCATAACATTCCACAAGAAGGAACCATTTGAACTAGAAGCATTTTATACTAATTTGCATGAAGTGCCTTATCCTGATCCAAGAATTGGTAAGACAACAAAAAATTAAAGTTTTTAAGCATTTAATAAACAATTTGTACCCAGGTGTGGTGGCTCATGCCTTTAACACCAGCACTTGGGAAGCAGAGGCAGGTGGATCTTTGAGTTCAAGACCAGTTTTGTATACAGAACTAGTTCCAGGTCATCCAAGATTACACAAAGAAGCTCTGTCTGAAAAAAAACAACTAACTAACTAAATAAATAATGTATAGAATTAAGTAAGCAAAAATTACCTTTTCAATTAAATTAGTCCAGATTTTAAAGAAATTTGTACTTTTTTGTAACTATGAGCCTTTTCATGCTTAGTTTGTTTCTAAAAAAACGGCATCCTTGAACAGTCCTAATTTGTTTTGGCTTCTACATTTTTATTAGTGTGTAGTTTGCACAAGATAATGGGTTTCATTATGACATTTCCCTCTTGGTGTGTATATGCATACATGCAGTGTGCTTTGAGCATGTGCACCCTTGTTATCCTCTCCTCTCTCTCTGCCACTCCTCGTTCTCTCCCCAGGTAGTCCTACTTCTGCTTTCAGTGACTCCCTATGCTAGGTGTTCTAAACTTGGCCTGGAAAATTTGTGTCAAGGTTGTCTCATGGAAAAAACTTTTAGGCAAATTGTATTTGTATTAGTAACACGACTGTGTAACTCTGAAACTGTATTGTTGAGTGATACAGAAGAGCAAATAGGGAATTACAATGTCAGTTTTACCTGTTTATGTTTAAATGATAAACTACAAAACATGATTTTTATAATATTTAAGAGAAATATTTTTAATTTTTTCTGTATTAATAAACTGAAAAGGAGAAAATAAACTTTGAAAGTAATTACCAAAGCAATAGAAGTTACTGCAAGTTACGCTAGTTGTTGTTACTGCACAGGTCCACCAGCTGGACGGCCCCAGCAACAGGTGTTTACAGTTCCCCGGGAGCGAGAGCCTGAACTGAGCTGTAGAAAGTGTGTTTCTGGCTGGTCCGAAGGTAGTGAGTTATCCAAGTCAGTTACAGATTGAACTCCTGGTCTTCATTTCCCCTCTTCTCACTGCTGCACTGACTAGTCTTAATAAGAAAGGGCTGTAAAGGAAGAGTCTGCTCAAGGTCCCTCTCCTTGCTTTGTAGTTGCCATCTTCATAGTCACGTGGCATTCTCATATGGGTATATACGACTTTTTCTAATTACCTCCTTTGATAAGGAAACCAGTCTTCAATTTAATACTTCTTAAAAAAAAACAAAGCAAAAACAGAAATAAAAACATATCTTCCAATACTATCTATCAGTTTGTGAAGTACTGCTTGGGACATAGAATGAACGTTGGGGAACAACATAACCAGTAAAAATGTTAGTCAAACTTGCTCACTGGCCTGTCTTAACTTTTGGCCTATTAGTCTCTCTTTAGCTGATACCACTAATTTGGGCATAGGAGAATTTATTTTTAATGTTTGGAAGTGTTTTATTCATGAACAATAATGATTACTTATAAAAATTATAGCAAAGCTTATATGCATATATATACATATATATATATAGTTTTTTAATTCAGAAATTAGATCTTGCTATTTTGGCTTTTGATTATAAGTTACTTAAATCATTTACTGGCTTTTGAATCAAATTAAATTGTCCTTAGTTTAAAATCCTAAGTTCTTGCTTTGGCAAGATAGCTCAGTGTGATAAAGGCACTTGCCACCAAGCTTGATGACCTGTGTTTAGTCTTCCAGAAGACTCCCATGGTAGAAGAAAAGAAGCAGCTCCTGAAAGTTGTCTCTGACCTCCACACTCACATGGTGGCATATATGTGTGTGCGCACATGCACATGATAAATGTGTAAATAGTAACAAAACCACCTTTTTCCTAGAAAACTACTGACTCTGTGAGTCTTCACAGCAGCTTTGTTACTACTGCAAAGAGAGTAATCTGATCAAAGCACTTGTTCCATAGCGATCATCCAGAATTTAATCATATTTTTACGTGTGCTTTAAAGATGATGATTAAGTTATTAAAACCCTGAATGAGTTTGATCTGATGTTCATACACTAATCAAAGCTTTTTTTCCCCCTAAGGAAACTTCACTATTCAGAATGTTTTCCCACAATCTGATGGTGATAGTTCTAAAGTAAAAGTTAAAGTTCGTATTAACATCCATGGAATCTTCAGTGTGGCCAGTGCTTCAGTGGTTGAGAAGCAGAATCTGGAAGGCGATCACAATGAGGCCCCTATGGAAACAGAAGCTTCATCTAAGACTGAAAACAAAGATGATGCAGTAAGTAGAAATCTTGTCCCAGCTTCCTCTCCCCTGGGATCATGACAGCACCCCAGTGATGAGTACCTTCTTTCCCAAGGTTAGCCTTGGGGTTTCTTCTGTAGGGCCTCATCTTTATAACCATACTAAGGAAGACTTGGTTTAAGGAATGGTCTACACCATATCTTGTAATGCACTTCACAGGGGCCAAGGCATCTTTCATAGCTTATATGGAACATGTAAGTTTTGAAATCCATTGTTAAATTCTTTAAAACATGCATATGTATAGCTAGAGAAAACTAGGAGTAACTTTTAAACTAAACACATATTTTTGTTGTTCTTTGTAGACAGAGTCTCACTTTGTAGACCAAGTGTCCTCAAATTCATAGATATCCACTTGTCTCTGCCTCCTGGCATTGTGGGATTAAAGGCGTGCTTCTTAAAATATTTTAGGGTTTGGTTGTAAAACATCTGTGGCATTTAAACAAAGGGATATGCTGTGAGTCCAGTGACATTCAAATGCAGATGCTGTACATTATGAAAGATTTATAAGGTATTGACTTCACTGCCGGTGCACTGTAGAGGAAAGAGTTTTATAGAACTGTTGAGACAAATTCTCGTGGTACCCAGACAGTCCTTAAACTCTCTATGTAGGTGAGACCAGATAAACTCCTGATCTTCCTGCTTCTGCGTCTAGACTGCAAAATTACAGATGTGTACACTTGTCTCTGTGCTCAGCTCGGGGAGTGTGGTTCTATTCACTTACAGAAAAAGTTTACCTTTTTATGCACACAATCTGTATGTTATTGTCAATTGCATTTATTGGATTTTTTAGCCACATTTGGAGGAACTCCCAAGTCCTTCTCTATATTTGTGCATTCAAGAATGGGTTTTCAGGGCTGGGTTGGTAAATGCTTCTTACAACATGAAGACCTGTGAAACCCAGAACCCAGATTTTAAAAGCTGAGCTTGATGGTACTGGATTAGTCTGGAGAGGAAAGACAGAATGAACTTGGGCCTTGCCACTTAGCCTAGCCTACTTGTTGAGTTAAATCCAGTGAGAAACCCTGGGTTTTTTTTTTAAGTAAGTGGTGCCAGAGGAATGATACCCCCAACTAAAAGTATGTGCCCATGCACACACACACACACACACACACACACACACACGCACACACACACACAAACAGTGGGTAGTTTATGCTTATAATCCTGGGAATGGCACTCAGGAAAAGGAATTTTGCAGAAAGTTTAAAATTGGCCTTGACTACAGAAGAAGAGCTTCACTTAATTTTTTTCTTAAAAGAAAAAGTGGGGTGAGAGCTGGAGAGATGGCTTAGTGGGTGAACACTGGCCGCTCTTCCAGAAAACCCAAGTTCATTTCCAGCACCCACAGGAAATATAGAGAGCTTTACACCTCTCTATAACTCCGGTTCCAGAGGATCCCATGTCCTCTTTTGGCCTCCTTAGGTACAAGACACACAAGTGGTGCACAGATATCATGCAGGCAAAACACTTATACATACAAAATAATAAAAGTGTTTTTAAACTATTGGGGAAGGTCTCCAAGAAGAAATAGTAGGGGAAACCATTAGTATCAGCTACTCTGGAAGCTGAAGTGGAATGGTTGCTTAAGCCCTTGCCTAAGGGACATTAAGAAGAACCTATTTCAAAAGGAGAAGGAGTTATCTTTTTACAGGACAATTTTCCCCTTCTTTGGAAGTGACCTGTTTCATTTAACAAGAACTGTTTTTATCCTTTCTTCTTGATTGATCAAAGGTGTTCTATTAGCTTAAAATATGTGAATTATGGCCATGGTATTTTCCCGTGTAGCATTTTTTTAATGATAAACTGATTGGCCCACTAGCTTAGGCTTCGTATTAGCTCTTATAACTTATATTCTTATCTATGTTAGCCACCTGGCTCGGTACCTTTTTCAGTGGGGCAAGTCACATCCTTCTTCTTCGGTGTCCGGACAGGACTGCAGAGGAATGGGCTTTCTCCTTCCCAGAATTCTCCTGATCTCATTAACCTGCCTGTACTTCCTGTCTGGTTGTCCTGCCTATATTTCCTGCCTGGATACTGGTCAATCAGTGTTTATTTAAAACATAATTGACAGAGTATAGAATTGTCCCACACCACTTCCCCCTCTTTTTTTTTTAACAAAGGAAAATATCCATAGTCCATTTTTTTGGGAATGTGGGTGTAGTATTCCAGGCTACTTCCTGCTGGTTGGGGGCGCTAATAATCTTATGGGGACCTAAAGAAAATTTTGAATTATAATCAAGTCCTGACTGGAGTATCCTGTGAGTCTTGATCATCTCAGGCAGCAGTCTTGAACCTGTTCTGTTCTGGATGTAGACCTCTGATATCTGGGCCATATGTTCCTACTGGAGATTTCTTAGGTGGTCTTCCTTGATCAAACATGATTATTCGTAACTCAAAATGAATCCATAGCCTCTCATTTCCTGTGAAAACAAAAGCAAAGTCTCTTTTCCAAAGTAACATACCTTTTGACTTCAATTTTAAAGTCAAGGGATTTTCAAAATACCTATCTTGGATTAATTCTGCAGGATTTATAAGCAGATTTTTTTTTAGCAGCTGTTGCTCCTTCCTCAGCATTCAAACAATGAAAGCATAATAACATACAGTATCCAGATTCTCTGTATATTTTCCATCTTTGTGTGACTTTACTTTAACCTCTGTTTCTTTTATTTTTACTTTTACTTTTTGAAACAAGTTCTCTGTATATCTTTGGCTGTCCTGGAGCTCCCTCTGTAGACCAGGCTGTCTGAACTCACAGAGACCCACCTGCATCTGCCTCCCAAGTGCTGGGATTAAAGGTATGCACCACCACACCTTGAATTCACAGAGGTCTATCTGCCTCTGCCTCCCAAGCCTTAGGATTAAAGGTGCGTACCACCAAACCCAACTATTCTCTTTATTTTTTATTTTAAGGACTTTAACCTCTTTCTTTACTCTCCCAATCTTACATATATTTTAAACACAATATAAACCATTCAGAGGTTTTCTTTGTCTTTGAAATTCTCTTTACTGTATCTTTCTCTCTTTTTATGACCACAGGAGTCTTTAATTTGCTAAGCAATATAGAGAGGATTAAAGGCATGACTTTGAAGGCTAGATCCAGCCCATTTCTTAGCGTTCTGAGATTTCAGCCTCATGGCAGAGGTACCAGCTGTAGCCATGTTTATCACCACAACTCTATGGCATTTCAAGGTCCCTGCCAGCAAGCAAGCTGCAGCAATGTGCTCACAAACCACACTCAGATGCTCTGTAGTCGGACTGCCTGCCTAAAAGAGTCAGTTTGTGCTGGCAGGACGGCCCAGAAAGCTGGTATTTTAAAATGATGCAGCTTTTTTCCTGCTATTGCTGAAAACCAAAAAGCATGCAGTCAGTTTTTATCAAAACCATTTAAGTGTTTTGTGGCAGGACTTGTGAAAGAGCTGCAGGATTTTGCAGCTAAAGCTGAGTCAGGAAGCTTCTCTTAAATGAGAGCACTTTCCTCTTGCAAACAGAGCAGATCTGAGAAATTGCTGCTACCCAGAAGCCATGCTTTATTCTTTTCTGTCTAGAATTACTTTCCAAGCTCTCTCAGGTTTTATGTGGATGCAGTTGTCCACGTGGGTGCCATTTATAACATGTGGGCCTGCTTGTTGAGGTTTCTGTCCTGCCCAGTTCCCACAGCTGGTAAACCCCAAAGAAATTACACAGAGGTCTATATTAATGATAAACTGATTGGTCCATTATCTCAGGCTTCATATTAGCTCTTATAACTTATATTAACCCATTATTCTTATCTATGTTAATTACATGGCTCAGTACCTTTTTCAATGGGGCAGTCAGGTCACATCCTGCTTCTTCGGTGTCTGGGCAGGACTGCCTCCATGTAGCATTTTGTTAATTGTATTGTTCCTTATTAAATTAAGGTAAAGGAAATGTCAAATTATTCACACACCAAAAAATAACTTAATAAATTAGCATCATAATAAAGAAAAGTTCTACTTTAAAATAAAAATTCTGGTACAGCATTGTGATCATTTACTTGAAAGCAATTTATAATTATTTTAATTTTGTTTACTAATTTACTTAGCTTTGCAGGATTTAAAACCCTAAGCAATCACTCTACCACACTCTACTACTGAATTAAATCCCCAGTGGCATTTTTTTCTTTTCTTTGTTTTAATAAAGAAAGCATTTAATTGGGCTTACAGATTCAGAGGGTTAGCATCCATGGTAGCAAAACAAAGGCATGGTAGCATTAACAACTGAGATCTCATCTTGATCCCCAAGTAGGAGGCACAGAGCACCAACATTTTTTTCTTTACTATATTTCTTTTAATATTTACATTATGTTTCTCTGTGACCACAACTCTGCATTTCTTACCTCTTGTCATGATGTGGGGGGTTGTAGAGTTGTAAGGGAAGAATTGGAATATAAAACGAGGACTGGGGCTATAGCTCAGGTAGAGCTTTTGTCCTGTGAGCATGCACAAAGCCCCCAGGTCAAACTCCCAGAGGCAGAGAGAAAATAATTTAGCCTGTTTTTCTCTTTGACACAACTGTGCATTTATTTATTCAAGAAAGCTAACTGTGAAGTACATATTCACTCAAGTCCAGATACAGCAAAACATACAATGATTCCTACATTCTTAGCTGCTTCTTTCAAGAGAATGGTGGGGAGTGTGATGAGAAAGAGTAAACAATGTATCTGTTGTTTAGGATCGCTTGCCAAGTGGACAGTCCATTTGATGGTTTATATTTGAGTGCTTCAGAGACATCTAAGTTTTGGTTAATGTTGGTATTTTCTACATTTAAAAATTGTAACATAAAGAGGGCATGGAGTTGAAGGGTGGAAGGAGAGGGGGATCTGGAAGGAGATGAGGTAGGGGAAACTGTATAAAAATACTTTTCAGTAAAAAATTAGAAATATGTAACTGAATTGTGTGGTTGAGGCTCATCTTTTTCACTGCATTTCCATCGAACTAAGATCATCTCTGTAATATTTTAATGTCAAGTTGTTTTAAAGCTTAATTTTATGAATACTGACTTACCGGTTTGAAAATAGTTGTCTGTGTTCTTTACAAATTTTTGTCAAAAAAGTGAATGAGAAGGTCTGTTTATATATCTTCAAGCTGACCTTTTCATTTATAGGCGTTAACTGTTTGTTGTTAGTATCATTTGAAAAGGGAGCTGCTTAGGTACACACCCACATCTCAACACGGGAATAAGGCTGTGCTTTTCTCTAGAAAAGGACTGTTCCATCCATTATATATTTTGCCAGGACAAAATGCAGGTTGACCAAGAAGAAGGAGGTCATCAAAAATGTCATGCTGAGCACACCCCAGAAGAGGAGATTGATCACACTGGAGCCAAAACAAAGGTTTGCTTTCCTGTTTTGTGATTGTGTGTTTGGAGCTTTTGTCTGGTTTGGACTTTGTGTCTGCTTGTTTAGGTGTGTCTATTTTAGACAAGGTCTCCTATGTAGTGCAGAACTGTCTCACACTTATGGTGCTCCCTTCCTCTGCAGCCTCCCAAGAGTTGAGTCACAGGCCTGCGGAACCTATCATACCCGGCTGAGATGAGATGAGGTGCCTAGCTGGTCTGTTTAGTGCATGCGTAGTTCAAACTGCAGTGCTATGGAGAAGCATAGGAAGTTTATGACCAAAATACCTACCTTTCAAAGTTGTACTTAAAAGCTTTTAAAATATAGAAACATAAGTAAAATTATCTTTTGACGGGGAAAATATGTTTTAATAACATTTCTTTTCACTAGAAATTACAGTCTCGGAGAAATGGAATAATTCCAAATGAATTTAAATGTATAATGCTCTGCATCGAATTTTGGTCACATCGTATTTTTAAAAATCTTTGGGGAGTAAAAGACAATGTCTCCCCATTCCCTGGCCAATCTGGAATTCATTGTGTAGACTGAGCAGGCTGGCCTTAGACTCACAGAGATCTGCCTGCCTCTGCCTCCACCTCCACCTCTGCTTTCTAGAGTGCTGGAATTAATGGCATGTGCCACCATACTCAGCTAAAATAATTTTATATATGATAATAAAATATCATTTATGATAATAAAATAATATCCGAGCCAGCTGTGGTGATTGGTGGAAGCAGGGAGGTGATGGGCTGATGGGTTTACATCTTATCACTTTCCATGTCTGTCGTCCTCAGAGCATCAGATCCCATTGACTTCTTAGGCCTCCCTACCTTCATTCAAGTCTCTGAAAATAAGATAATCGGGCTGGGGAGATAGATCATTGGTTAAGAGTGCTTACTGCGCTTCCAGAGGACCTACATTTGCTTCCTGGCAGTCATGTTCAGTGACTCACAGTGGCCTGCAACTTAGCTGCAGGGGCCCACTGTCTTCTTCCTTCCTTTGCAGGCACCTGCACTCATATGCACAAACCTACACACAGATACACATGCATATTCATAATTAAAAATGATAAAAAGCAATCTTAGAAAATAATAATTTGAAGCGGGGCACATGCCTTTAATCCTAGCATTTGGGAGACAGAGGCAGGCAGATCTCTGTGAGTTTGAGGCAAGCCTGGTCTACAAGAGCAAGTTCCATGACAACTAGGGCTGTTAATCAGAGAAACCTTGTCTCAAAACAATAATAATAATAATAATAATAATAATAATAATAATAATAATTTGATTATTTTATGTCCATAACATAGCTTAGAGGTTTTAAATTCTAGATTATAAAATTATTCAAAATCTGAAACCTGTTTTCTGATATTCTCATTTTACACAAAATTAAGTTTGAAGTATACCTGGTACATCACATAGTTCTCCCATTTAGTGTACAAATTAGTAGTGGGTCCTCACACCTGCATCATCACAATATTAGAGAATTTTTTGCCCTAAAACAGTCATGTACTCATGAGCTATAACTCACCCTTTCTCTAAATTCTCCCCTTTCCAGACATAGGCAACTGTTAGCCTACTTTGTCTCTACAGATTTGCCTATTTTGGAAACTTTAGATAAATGCCCTTAAAGATGATTCTTAAATTAAGCATGGCTTCAAAGTTCAGCTTAGTAATAAGATGAGTTATTATTCCATTACTAGTTATGGTCTATGAATGCATTGTTTCACTGCATTTCACATTCTGATGTCCTGTTTACTAGTGATAAACATTTCCAACATAGTTTTTCTGTTAAGAATGTTACTTTTGACGACTTTTCTCTGTATATTTTCATTTTCTTGGACACTTACTTATTATTATTACTAATCATAATAATATTTAAATGTTTTAACATTTTGAAGAAGCTCTCAGCTAAGTTTGTGTGTGTATGTATACATATATGCCACAACTCCTGTGTTGAAGTCAAAGAACAACTTGCATGTGGGTCCTAGGGATCATATTCAGGTTGTCAGGCTTAGCAGCAAGTACCCCATAAACCATTTCAATGGTTCAGCTATTTTAAAATCTGGCAACAATTACTGTAAAGTTTATAATGCCACAAACAGTTTATAAGAAAGGTTCCAATTTCTCCAGACTCTTACCTTATTTGTTTCCTTTGTCATGAATTATAACCATAGTATTGTATGTGAAGTGATTGTTCATTACAGCTTTGGATTTCCAAGTTCATATTCCAAATGTAGAAAGGATTTAGCATTAACCAGAATAAAGAGGTTATCAGTATTAGTTTTTATGTTTGACTTTACTCTTTTTGTTTCAATTCTAAAATTTGTTAGTTTTAGAAAATTTCACTTTTGATTTGGTTTTCTTTTCTAGTCACTTTCTTCAGACAAGCAAGACCGCATAAATCAGACTATTAAAAAAGGCAAAGTCAAGAGTATTGATCTACCTATCCAGAGTAGCCTGTACAGACAACTGACTCAAGATCTTCTCAATAGCTACATTGAAAATGAGGTATATAAGTTGGAGTTACTGTTGAATAATTGCTAATGTATTCTGATACTGTATTTGAAGTCAGAGGGTGAAAGCTCAGCAGTCTAATCGGCAATTATTAAGGAATTATAACATTATCAGACTAATAAACTGTATTTGTACATAGTACTTTCATCTTAATTATATGAAAACAGATATCTACTATAGAGAAAAACCTTTCTGAGACTGATTCATAACCACCATCACCCTTTTTTAAAATCAGGGTTCTGTAGCCTAGACTAGCCTCAGATTCATCGTGTAATTAAGGATAACCTTGGAGTCCTGGCCCTCCTGCCTCCACCTACTCTGTGCTGGGATTATAAACATTTGCACCACCCAGCCCCTCCATTATTCTCTAACAATCATAAAATAGGAACAGCCCACTTTTTGTTTTGGCTTGGTTTGGACAATTCTTTGTGTTTCATTTTAAAGAGGTATTGAGGCAGGGTCTTTCTGTATACCCTAGGCAGACTTGAATCTTCCTCCAGCTTCTGAGTTTTGAGATCACAGTCATGTAGCATCATCACCACTGGCCTAGCAAACCCCTCTCTTAAATGTGTTCAGAGTGTTGAACTGTTGTCCTTATTAACATTTTCTTACATGTCCTTGTCTATTTTCATTTAGAGTTCCAGTCCCTTGGAAGTTAATTCTTTCTTTAGCAGTAATTGTATGAAGTGATTGTATTTGTCCTCTAATAATTTTATACTGAAATGGTGGTTTCTAATATCTATAGACATTAGGTCAGTGTTTGAAGCATGTTGTTTTCAACTGTTTACTGTCTATCATTACATGAAGAGATTTTGATTTTATAAGGCTTCTTTTTTTAAAGTACCAATGTATAATGCTTATTTATTAATAAGGCTCTATTCATGCATAGTAATTCCTGAAGAATTCATATAATACTCCGAATGTATATGTTTATAGTCTATTTTTTTCCAAAGGAACTAACTTGAGGAAACCATAGTAAATTGATGTACAAAATGAGACTTTCATTAATTTTTTAAATGTCTCATTTTAAATATAGGTCATTGTATTACAACTTGTCAAGGAATCCTTGTGTTTAGAAAACCAGGTGCTTTTAAGTGAAAATTTTGTTCAAGAATTGTAATTGCATTCTTTCCTTGTTTTTTGTCATAACAGTTCTTGCTAACATCTTTGTTGATAACTATCACATTTGGTATTATGCAACCATCACTACTATTTCCAAAGCTTTCAACTGTCCCAAATGGAAATGTTGTAGCATGGAATTCAAACTTTCCACTCCGTCCTTTTCCCAGTTCTCATTGAACACTCTTCTACTTCCTGTCTCCTAAGAATCTGCCTTGTTGCCAGGTGATGGTGACGTATGCCTTTAATCCCAGCACTCGGGAGGCAGAGGCAGGCAGATCTTTGAGTTTGAGGCCAGCCTGGTCTACAAGACCTAGTTCCAGGACAGGCACCAAAAAAAAAAAAAAAAAAAAAAAAAGCTACAGAGAAACCTTGTCTCAAAAATCCAAAAAAAAAAAAGAATCTGCCTTGTTTAGACAGCTCGTATAAATTGAAGCAGATAATACTTGTTCGTTTCTGCCTGGATTGTTTTACTAGGCATGATCTTGGGGTTCACATATATAGAACTTCCTTTCTAAGCCTCATAGTTCTGTTGTATGTGTACACATATCATTTATCCATTCATCAGTTAATGGGTGCTTCAGTTTATACTTTCTGGTGATAATTAATAATTAATAATGGCTCACTAAATGCTAGCATACAAATATCTGTGAAGTGTCTAATTTCCATTCATTTGGGTATATACTCGGGAGTAGGGAATTCTCTGGCCTCAGACTCAGATATCTGCTTCTCTTTGCCTCCCAAGTGCTGGAATTAAAGGCATATGTCACTACAACTGGTATATATAGAGAATATATATATATATATATATATATATATATGTAGTATATATATTTTTGAGGAACCCTCACACTGTTCCTGTGGTCCACAGCTGTAGAGTGTTTCTTTCCACCAGTTTAGTTTCTCTATAGTCTCTACAGTCCAAAGATCCTTACCTGTTGTTGTTGTTGTAATATGCTCCTCTTACAAGGTATGAAGTGGTGTCATAGTTTTAACTAACAGTTCTCTAATGCATATTTTTATGACAAGCTGAAACTTTTTGAATAGGGGAAGATGATAATGCAGGATAAGTTAGAGAAAGAAAGAAATGATGCTAAAAACGCTGTGGAAGAATACGTCTATGATTTCAGAGACAAACTGGGCTCCGTCTATGAAAAGTTCATCACTCCAGAAGTAAGTCTGAAGCTGTAAGAACTTGAATGTTTATTTGAAAATCTTCATAATAATTATGATTAAAAGTATATCAAATTTGTTGTTGTCAATTTTTCTTGATAGCTCTTTTTTTAAGTTGGAGGATAATGAAAAACATTTTTTTAAGAATAAGGTCAGAAGAATCTGGTATTGACCTCATTTCCAAGACATTTGTAATTAGTGTCTCTTAAATGTATGACTAGGACGTGAACAAACTGTCCGCAATATTGGAAGACACAGAAAATTGGCTTTATGAAGAAGGAGAAGACCAACCTAAACAAGTTTATGTGGATAAGCTTCAGGAGCTAAAGGTTAGTAAATTGCTTTAAGTAGTAGATGAATATTAATATTTTATAAAAATTATTATGCAAACACACTGGTATTCAGTTTGGTTCACCTTGTCTTTAATCTCAGCATTTGGGAGGCAGAAGCTGGTGAGTCTCTGTGAGTTTGAGAGAAATCCCTGGTCTACACAGGGATTTCCAAGACAGCCAGAGCTACACAGAGAGACCCCGTCTCAAAAATAAAATGTGAAACCAAGTTTTAAATTTGCAAATTCCAAACAGTCCTTATTTTCTTTTTCAAATGGTTCTAAAAGTTTTAGCACCTTGCTTTGAAAAGATTGACAGTTTCTATTAGGTTTTGGGTTTTGAAAAGAGTCAAGAGGTAACCATGAGTGAAATTTTTTAGATAAATAAGTGTTATAAAGTAGGATAAGGGGCACCGAAATACATTTTTTGTGGGAAAATAGAAAAGTCATATCTTTGTCTAGCTATCTTCTTTATCTATTTATCATTCTCTAAGGGAGAAATAAATGCATCATGTTAAAATTATTCACTCTTTTTAAATGTTTCTTGTTAATAGAAGTATGGCCAGCCCATTCAAATGAAGTATGTGGAGCATGAGGAGAGACCGAAAGCTTTAAACGACTTGGGAAAAAAGATTCAACTTGTCTTGAAAGTGATAGAAGCACACAGAAACAAGGTACTGGGTGTGGTGGCAGCTTCAGAGGACGTGTGGCAGCTTTCGGAGAAGCCCTCAGCCCCAGAGTTCAGCTTCACGAGAAACCGAACACACCTAATCAAGAGTTTTTTTTAATGAGGAATTGCCAGTAGAGGACTCCAAGACATTTAAAATCTGAGGCTTTCACCTCTTAGATTTCCCTGAAACCATGCTTTAAGTTAATGCCGTGACAAAACCCATTGTTTTCATGTTTGTGTTTCTTATAAGAAAAAAGTCTTCCTCGCCTCTATACTGCCAGTATATATATTTTTCTTGCCTAATTTGTTGTTAATCTTCTGTCATTCATCCATAATCTCCTTTTGTTCTTTGTACACACCCAAATCTCTCTTAACTCTCCACTGTTCTGAAGCTTCAGGTTGAGTTATATATAACATGTGTCCACTTTGATGGAACAGTAAGTAACCAGTCAAGGCCTAGCAGACTGTTTAGAAAATTATTGGTTTATACTCTACAGTCTTTATTGTGTCCATTCACCTCTTCTTTGCTGTTGTTCTATTGCAGCAGACCACTAAACACAGCCCTGTTCCATAAAACTCAAGAGAAACAGGCCATCTTGTTGAGGTTGTTTCATGGGGTCAGGTTTACTGCTCCCTACTTACATACTGTTATCACCAGATTTGATCATTGATGTTAACACTGCTTCCATATACAGGAGAGGGCAACACCAGGATCATTCAGGCATGGCATCTTCCCAATCACTTAGATTCCTCAAGCACTTAGTAGATCTTAAGCACTGTGTGTGGGCTGTCTCACACAGTTCTCACCAGGTATTTATTACCCGTGAACAATGACTACTGTTGTCTCGATTCACATATGAGAAGATCTGGATGTTTAAGCAGCTTGTTGGATTACACAGATCATAAATGATAGGAGTCAGGAGTCAAACCGAAGTAGCTGGTATCAGTGTTCTACAACCTCTTAGTATCTACAGTTTTCCAATATACAACGTAATCCTTTATTTTAAAAGATTTATGTGTGTTGTAAAATAAAATGTATAATTGACTAGCCCAACCTGCCTGCATACTCACAACCAGAATATATGGATAACGGAAAAGTAAAGAAAGAGTCAGATAAAATAGCAAGCATATTTTAAATCTGGTAGAGTTCCTGACATGATTAGTGCTCCTCTGACTCTAGTGGTCTTCTTGAGGGTGGGTTTAAGATACCATCCAAAAGAAACTGAGACTTTACTTTTCATTAGGCATGTGAGTTCTAATTATATACCAGGATGTTTTGTGGGTCCTGGACTTTAGCAAGCAGAAGTACTGGGCCTTTTTGGTCTCATATGCTTCAGTTGGAAAATAAAGTGCTAACAAAGGGGCTATGGAGAAAGTAAGGGACTTTCAGGAGCTATGTCAGAGAAAAGGGCAGACTAGTGAGAGATATATATGTCATAAAAGAATTGAGGAAAGCCAGGGCTCAAAATGAATGGTGAAGAAATATTCTTGAAAACAGAAACAGAGATGGCTTCATTCATAAAGGCCACTGAGTCCAGTGATCTAAGGTCACACACAATGAAAGAAAAAGACCTGACTCCTGTAGGTTGCCCTCTGACCTTCAAATACACCCTTTTCCCCAACACACACACATTTGGGGAACATACAAAAGAAACATCAAAGCTGGTGTGACCTAAATCTGGGGAGGGGACAGATGTCTCATCACAGGCCTCATCTGGGCTGTTGTGAAAGTTTGGGGTTTACTCTCATACAGGTAGCTTGGGGTTTTCGGAACATACAAGCAATATGACTTGACCTAGTTTGTGAAGAGTCTAGTAGTAGACTAGTTAAGACATTAGAATAAAACAATCAAGAAATTATATAAGCTCAAACCTGATAATGAAAGACCAAGTGATTAGAGTTTTGCATTTATCTTGTTTATAAGGTACAAATGTAACATTTCAAAATTACTCCAAAGATAGTTATGAATTGGCTTCATTTTTAAATATACTGATATGGAGAAAACTTCAAAAAGTAGGTGGTGATATAATCAGTTTATTAGTAGTTATAATAGTAGTAGCAGAGATTTCAGACTTTACAAATAGCCTCAAGTTGATTAGAGTTGAGAGTTCTGGGAAAGGCTCCAGGATCCAGATAATTTTTAAAAAGGCGTGTATATTTATTAGTGCAAATAACTAGCAAGGAAAACCTAATTCATGAGGTAGTAAGGAAGTGAATAAAATGTAGCAGCCTCGAGGCCCAGTCCAACATGAAGATTGTGATTTGTTATCTTACAAAGGAAACTGGAAAAGCTTAACAGTTTTGAAAATGGTATCCCCAAGGGGTTTAATCAGTGCTGAAGAAGCTAAGGTTTCTAAGGACAAGCCCTAGTTTAGCTAGATTAGAACCTGTCTCAAAAATCTGAAGGAAAATAAATACAATGAAATAATTTTGTTAAAAGAACTTTAACTAGCATATACAGTATTGGATTTCATTATGGAGTTTCCAAAGGTAATGAGCTGATTCTCCTTTACCCCCTTTTACTTCCTCCTACACCCATGTACCCTTCCCTTCCTTCTGCTTTCATGTCCTGCATCCTATTGTCCTCTTCTCTTTCCTCAACAACTCCTTTTTCTTTGTCCATCCTGCATTTTCTATGCAATCCATAATCTTTATCAGGAAATCCTCTTGCTTTATGTTATGTTGCTGCTTCTTTCTGCTCTGCTGGCTACTGATGTAAACTGTGACCATGGGTGTTTTCCTGGATGTAGAAGCTGCAACTGTGTAGTTTGGACAGAATTTCATTGTCTTTTTTGTCAAGGATGTACCACCTAGTTTTATGGTATGCTCAGAATTTTCTTTCTCCCTCACTATATACCTTTGCACCTACTTTCATTCTACTCTATCCTAGCTTCTCTTGCCTCTACTGATGGTTCTTCTCCAAAGCTGACCTCTTTTTGGAGTCCTTTGCAAGTCTATCCCGATTTTATATTATATCCTAGTCTTTTCAGCTTTTATTATTTTGTATGTAGAATCTTTACATTAATATACATGAAGCGTATAATAAGAACTTGAACATTTTAAGAAGAAATCATCAATAAGTCATTACTTATGAAAACTCAGTTACTTGTTTTCCTTTTACAATTGTATTACTTTTTGTAATAGGATGAACGGTATGAGCATCTGGATCATGCTGAAATGGAAAAGGTTGAGCAGTACATCAGTGAGTCCATGAACTGGCTGAACAGTAAGATGAATGCTCAAAACAAGCTAAGTCTTACTCAAGATCCTGTGGTAAAGGTCTCAGAAATAGTTGCAAGGTCAAAGGTAAGAAACTAAAATTCCCTTTTAGAAATGTGTTTGTGGTGTGTGTTAAAGAACACAGTGAGTGTGTGGATACATGTGCGATGGCTCACAGAAGATCAGAGGACAACTTTGTGCAGGTTGATCCTTGGCTTCCACTTCTGTATGGGTTTCAAGGATAGAGCTCAGATTCCCAGGCTTGCCCAGCAGTCACTCTTACCTGTTGGGCCATATCAATACCTAAAACGTCCTTTTTAATAGGTTTAGACACTAAAATAATTTTAGGGACTAAAAACTTAATGAGTATACACTAAGAAGTAATCAACTTGCAAAAGAACACAGAAGAGAAGTTTAAAGCCAGGCTTTGCTTTGCTGACATCAACAATTCTAGGTTATGAACCTATTTTTGCAACTTGCTAGACTTTCTGGCTTTAAGTTCCAAGAGTAATACAGAATGAAATACAACAATATGACCAACATAAATATCCAGATTCCTTGTGATCTCTAATATCCTTATTGCAATAGGTCTATCTTTGGCATGTGAAATCTTCCACTGTAAAGTCCTGTTTTTAAGTTTATGTAATCTTAGATAAACTTTGAAATTTAATAAATATTAATAATAAAATGTCAAAAGCTATAAAAATATGAAAAACATGGCACCAAAATTATGTAAAGACACTGGGTTGGTGGCTGACAAAGATGCGTACGCAGTCACTAAGAATGCAAGTGTTTTTGTCTGCATCATTTACTGAGATCACGTTTATAATCTCAGCTATATTTGGAAGGATGTGGAGCAGTGGGTACTCTCCTCTGACCAATTTAAATGTGTACAACTTTCCTGGTATTGCCAGAATATATAATATACAAACATATGTAGACATTTGAAGTGAGTGCATTATAACTCCTAGCAAAATTCTCAATTCTAGAAATTACTACAAAAATTGTAGAAATTATTACTGTATATGGAATGTAACTATCAAATGTTTTATTTATAAACATTTTACAACATAGTGAGTAAAAATTATTATAAAACCCTAATAATAAGGACATAATTTTATTGTGAATGATCACGGACCATGAACACAGGTACAGGTTGCACTGAGTAACATTTCATCATGGAAGTGGTCTTAGAAACTTGGTTTCTTGATGACTGCAGTTTCTGTCCTGCCCAGTTCCTGAAGTCATTAAGTCCCAAAGAAATACACAGAAACACACAGAGGCCTACATTAATTATAAACTGATTGGCCAATTAGCTCAGGCTTCTTAACTCTTATAACTTATATTAGCAAACAATTCTTGTCTGTGTTAGCTATGTGGCTTGGTACATTTTTCAGCGAGGCAAACACATCTTGCTTGCTCTGTGTCTGGCTTCCTCTCTGTCTGAGTGATGACTGCACAGTGAAACTTCCCTCTTCCCAGAATTCTCATTGTCCCACTTCTACTTCCTGCCCGGTTGTCCCGCCTATACTTCCTGCCTGGCTACTGGCCAGTCAGCGTTTATTTAAAATACAATTGATAGGGTACAGACCATTGTCCCACAGCAGTTTCTGAACAAAAGTAAATCATAAATCAAGGCATTGACCAAATACATTTGTGGGGGCTGAAGGTAGAGATGTTACAACAGCAGGAAAATTCCATTCCAGGTTTCAGACACTATCTGATGGCACAATTGGCTTTGGGGATGGTGAAAGTTACTGTGCTGGTAAGTTAGTCCAGCCTAAATTAAGGTATCCCATAATTTTAGCTCTTCTAGATCAACACTTCAACTCTCCACAGTCACAGCATTTTAATCAGTCAGCCAGCCTGCAGAATCTCAGTGTAGACAGGGCATTCTTCTAGGAACTTCAGTTTACACTGTGTGTGTGTGTGTGTGTGTGTGTGTGAGAGAGAGAGAGAGAGAGAGAGAGAGAGAGAGAGAGAGAGAGAGAGAGAGAGAGCAAAAGTAGTTACTTAAGTATTAATATTAAAATTTACCTGGTTTGATTTTTTTTGTATATTCCTCCTTTTTCTTAAAAGCAGGTACCGTATAATTAAAGTTTTACAAAAGGGTTTTAGCTCTATTTTGTCCAGAAACTTGTATTTCACTGTGAATCAAATAAGATCATAAAAGCAACTTGTAACTAGACCATTCTCCCTGAGGGGTCACTTTCTGTCATAAGATGTTAACCCAACCCCTAGGAGAATCTGAAGAAATTTTACAATTCCGTTACTTGAAGTAAGGATCTTTCATTTCTTTGTAAAAAGCAAGGAAAGAAAAAAATGCCTTGGATTCATTTAAACAAAATTATTTGCATTTGCTTTCTTGGCCTATCAGGAAAACTAAAAGCAAATTGCCACAAAGTCTCATCATCATGATTGCCTAAACGTGAGCTGAACGGGATGACAGTAACATATATGTCAAAGTAAAAGGGGAAAAGTCCATGAGCCTTCAACCCTATCCAAAGAACTACAGGCTACTAAGTAAAACTGAGAGCAAGAGGAGTATTCCCCAGGGAAAAGCCTGGCATTGGTTATCCAATGCCAAGTGGTCAGTCTTGAAAACATATAGAAGTAACATTATGCAGACTGAAGAGCTTATATTTAAGAATATATATATATAAACACATATACATATAAGCATACAATAACAACAAAAAAGAAGCCATGAATTTGAAAGAGAGCAAGGAGGTTTTATAGGAGTATATGGAGAGGAAAGGAAAAGAGGAAATGTAATTATAATCTCAAAAAATTAAACAGTTTTAAAACACAAATTGCATAAAACTTAAAATTAAAATGCATTGTTTTTTTGTTTGTCCTTCAGCTATTTTCAAAAGGATACTATGTACATTTACTAGGTTCTGTTTATTAAAAGTGTTTTCATATAAATGTTTAGAAAGTTCAATTTTTGAAATGTGTTGACATAATTCTCAAAACATCTGACATATAAAGAATTAAAAGTTGCATGCAGTAGCCAGGCTATAGTGGTGCATGCCTTTAATCCCAACACTCAGGAGGCAGAGCCAGGCAGATCTCTTGAGTTCAAAGCCAGCCTGTCTGCGAAGTGAGTTCCAGAACAGCAAGAGCTATACAGAGAAGCCCTGTCCTGAAAGAACAAAATATATAAGTAAAAAAATAAAAAGTACAGTAAAATAAATGTTAAATATGTTGAACTATTTAAATGTAATAAATGTAAGCTTTAAGAGGTTAGAATATTGTCTGACATCTTAAGAGTTTTGTGTAATATTTGGCATGGTTTGTTTCTGTCTTCAGGAACTGGATAATTTCTGTAACCCCATCGTTTATAAGCCCAAACCAAAAGTAGAAGTTCCTGAAGACAAAGCAAAAGCCAACGGTGAACACAATGGACCAATGGATGGACAGAGTGGTACAGAGATCAACCCAGATCCAGCAAAAGGCAGCTCACAGCACACAGAATCTGGAGAGATGGACGTGGACTAAGTTTCATGTAATTCCAACAGTGGAATAACTACAGGGTCCATTCATTCTTTACGCCCGGTACACACAACATATGTTCAGTTGTTCTTAACTACTTTTGTCATTTGTTTTTTGGAGTAGTTTTGAAAAGTGTCTATATTGAGTGCACTGTTGATGCCCATTGCTGCTGTGAAGCTTTAGCTGAATATAGATGTACAAATCAGTCTGAGCTCTCCTCACATATTTTGTGACAGTGTGCAGGACTGCTATATACTCGCATCCATCTACCTTAGCCCCAGCTTTTACTTGCAGAGCCCTCAGTTCCTCTGTGCAGGAAGGGATTCTGCATCGCTCTTTTTGTTGCAGAGGCAGGGAATTGAACACACTGTTACTGTGAAAAGAAACTGAACTTCATGTGGTTTAGAGCCACCAGCACTGACCTTTTCCTGGTATCCATATTGTTATTTAAATATTAAAACAAATGAGAGGTTCTGACATACTAGTCCATCTCACTGACGCGCCTCAAGAACTCCAGTTTTGTCATCACATAAATGAACTTAATGAGTTAGAGACGATGCAGTTTGATATTCAGATGTCACCAGCGTTTGCTGCTTTTGTTAGTAGAATGGATTGATGTTTAAACTGTTGATTTACTTAAAGACCAGCTGCTACTACACCAATGCTAAGCCTATACCTTCAGGTTATGAGGAAGCACTGTTGACCTGTTCAGATGTGCATCTAGGTTGCTGACAGGCTTAGTTCAGTTTTTATAGTTGTGTTGGTTTTCTTAATTGATTTTTGTTTATAATACCTTAATCTGGGGTAGGGAAAATTGCACACTTTATTGCATTATATATACCTATCACTGATTTAATGTTCCAATGTAGATAAACACTATTAAATAAGCAGAAATTCCTAAAAAAAAAAAAGGAATACCTGTACCATAAGTCTTAGGAAATAATGCTTGTAATAAACTTAACTGTGTTACATCGGTAGGTAAAATACATAATGTTACATAGTGTAATATGATATGATGTGATTAAATTATAGTTCCTGATGTTAAATTGCCTTTTGAAAACTTGGCTCCAGGTTTGGTGCTTCTTAAATGGGAAAAGGCACAGTGTACTTCAGCTATATTAAGGTCCTGGTCTGTGGTTTATCACCAAACTTGTTCACACCATTCAGCTTCTATCCTGAGGCTTAGAACTGTTTATTTAACCATGGGGAGGGCTGGAGTGATGCTTCAATCTTCAAGGGAAAGAAGCATAACAAATGTATAGATCCTTGTGTTCCTAATGCTAGTTTACTGAAGAGCGACTTCAGTTCCAGTTTTCAAAGGCTCTTGTCCCAAATCTTTATATTAAACAACACTGACTTTTCTTAAGTAGTTAACGACTGAGAGTATACTATCTTTAGGGATAGTCATTTCTCAAATGAGTTCTCTAATAGAGATTTTGTTCCTACAATGTAGTCTGCATTGAAAAGAGATTGTAGGAGGGTGGGTGGTCATTTTACAGGAATTTTTATTCAGCTTTTTGGGGGAAGATATCATCCCTTTTTATTAAGAAAATCATATAGTCAACATATTTTAAATGTCTATATCTTTTATTAACATGAAATAATTAGATCCAATAAATGAAGAAATACATTTTTAAGTAGCTATCAGTTACTTTTCATTTGTATGGTAAATATATATACATAGGTCCACTTAAAAAAAAAAGTGAAGGGAGTATGCGACCACACAGAGATTGTATAGCTGCTTCTTGGTTAACACTTGTACTCACTCAGTAAGGAGCTGTTCCTCAGAACCCTGTTGGAAGTGGCAGAAGCGTCTCTCCCTGCACCTGAATGTCCAGCAGAGCCTCACATTTTCCACCCTGCTCTGAAGTCACTTTCAGTAGTTTATTGTTTTAGTCAGGTAACATATTTTTGTGATTATATAATGTCTCGTTTAATAAGTTAAATACATCCAAAGATAATCTGCATAGTTTTAAATTTGATGTGAATGTTAAGAAGAAAATAACAAAATCCCATGCTATTTATGGAATTTAAAGAAAAGAAAATACATTCTCCTTAGTAGACAGTAAGACTGATCTCATCTATAATATACATTGAATTAGGTAATTCTATATCTAATAGTTTTCAAAACAAAAAGGTGAATTATTTAAAGAATAAATAGCAAAGCAATGTTACCATTCATCAAACTATCAAAGAAGGGTAGGAACTAAAAGTTTCTTAGTATGGTTTAATTCCAAAAGTACAAATTATCTTCTTTTAAGAAACCAACTCTTGCCAGGCAGTGGTGGTGCACGCCTTTAATCCTAGAACTCAGAAGGCAGAGAGGCAGGCAAATCTCTGTGAGTTCGAGGCCACCCTGTTCTACAAGAACTAATTCCAAGACAGCTAGGGCTGTTACAGAGAAACCCCGTTTTGAAGGAGAAAAAAAAGAAACCAATCCTTAAGCCAGGCAGTGGTGGTGCATGCCTTTCTTCCCAACACTCAAGAAGCAAAGGCAGGTGGATCTCTGAGTTTAAGAACAGCCTGATCTACAAAGCAAGTTCCAGGACAGTCAGAGCTACACAGAAAAACCCTGACTCGAACCCACTACCCCCACAAAGAAATCAACCCTTAATCAATTATACTGTATTTACACAAAGACTGTTAAGTGGTACTAAAAAGAAACTCTGCAAGACAAAGGTGGAAGCACCCAGAGTGCTTTGCTTCAGAAGGAGTCTGAGCTCATGGTCAGGCAGGGCTATACTGACATCCTACCTCAGAAAGCAGATTTGCTTTGATTCTTTGGGGTTTTTTGTTGTTGTTGTTGTCTGTTTGTTTGTTTGTTTTTCAATACAGGGTTTCTCTGTAGCTTTGGAGCCTGTCCTGGAACTAGCTCTTGTAAACCAGGCTGGCCTCGAATTCACAGAGATCCGCCTGCCTCTGCCTCCGAGTGCTGGGATTAAAGGCGTGCGCCACCACTGCCCGGCCCAGCTGATTCTTTAAGTAGTGCACAGAATCCTTAAAATCTAAAAAGGTAGAAATATTATATCAAATAACTCGGGTACTGGAATAACAGATGTCAGTTTTAAAACAGTGACCAGGTATTTGCTGGGAACTAATGGAGAAGGTAAGTTTTCATATGTTTGTAATTATTTCCTAGCTAGATATCTTTAAATTATGGAGCTCAATAATCAGTTTGAAGACAGTATTAAACCAGTCATGGTGGCAAATGCCTTTTATCCTAGCACTCCTGAGGCAGAGACAGACTGATCTCTATGTTCAGGCCAGCCAGGTCTGCAGAGTGAGCTGGACTAGACTATATAGTTGGACTCAGCCAATGCTACACACAAAAAAGTTAGCAATTAGGTAATCTGTGACTTGTGAAAAATCCACCTGAAAAGGCGAGAGACCTTGACAGAGTGACTATATCAGTGTGACCTAAAATAGGTAAAGCCATTGTTTAGTTCTTATGCATCTGAAATGTAATGGTTACCCTTGAAACAATTCCATGTGATTTTGATAGCTGAAGGTTGGTAACTCAGACAAATTAAGTCCTTTATACTAATTCTATATAATAGGTCTGAGAGCAGGGACAGCTCTGGAGTAGACAGCCTCACTAACATTCATTGTCTTCTATTTCTTCTAATCCTTCTCAAACATTCCCACTCCTTGGTGACTAAGCATTCAAATATAATGAGCCTATGGGGGCCATTCTCATTCAAACAATCAAACATGGCTAAATTCTTATTTTAAACAGCAAAGGGGCATCTATAATATTGAGAATGTTGAAAATCAAACTGCTTCAAAGGAAAGTTGAAAACTGAAATCCCTGTGGAAGTGGTCAGCATTTTACAGCTGCAAAGGCTTCCTCATCTTCTGAATTCTTAAGGATGAATCTAGCATATTATTAGGGTAAATAGTAACAGAAACAACATATCCATCAAAATATATTGAAAACGGGAGCTTTCAAATCAAGGAGTCAAAGATAGTAACTAAGTCATGGCCATCTGATGTAATAATGCAGTCAAATCCATAGTAATGAAAATAACATGGCCCATGCTTGGAGTATGAAGCGTTATCACCCAAGTCACGGAATTATTAAGGAAACTTATTGAGACCCTAAAATGTATTATCCTATAAAAAGGCAGTGAGTTACAACATGTCTTAGATTGTATTATAGCATATAAATAACACGTTCACAATCAATGATATGTAAAATGTCATTTATATGACCAGTGTTTTCAAATGTATTGCTCTTTTAAAGTCTTGGTATTCGCCAGGTACATGCCTTTATTCCCAGCACTTGGGAGGCAGAGGCAGGTGGATCTTTATGAGTTCAAAGTCAGCCTGGTCTACAAGAGCTAGTTCCAGGACAGCTAGGAGTTACACAGAGAAACCCTGTCTCCAAAAAAAAAAAAAAAAAAAAAAATCTTGATTTTCCTTTAATTCCTCTTTCACGATATTGAAATCTTGATCACTCTGATGTTTAACAATTTAGACAGGTTTAGGAGTTTCCTTCCCCTTATTTTTGAGACTAGGTCTAGATATGTAGTTCAGGCTGGCCTCCAACTTGTGATTCTCATGCCTCAGCCTCCAGTGCTGGGATTACAGGTGTGTGCCACCACGATCAGCCCTTTGTTTCCTTTGTAATACTGACTCTTACATTTAGGATCTGGGGCTCTTAATTCATATGAAATAAACAAGACTATACATTTCCGTATTCAACATCTCCAATTTGAACAATCTCTGGTTTTAATAGTGACATTGAATAGATTCTCCATCTTTTAGGTGTTAGGTAATTTAAAGTAGTTCTGAACCAAAAAAAGTCAGTCTGTGAGTATTGTTTGTTAAATGTGACAAAATAACAAGGGTCATCAGCAAGTTAAAGAGCAGACACCTTTGATTCTTTTCGATGCTTTCTGATTAAAAATAAGCACGGAATATCTTTCTAGGCATTATTATTTTTAGTTTCCTAAGTTTGTTCCTTCTGAGAAATTAAGTGAAAATTAAGTGAAAATACTTTTAAAAATCATGACAGCCTGCTTAGAATGTACATGTTAAGAAGCAATTTAAAATGAAAAACTAGATAAAAGAAGCTTTACAGTTACATTTTTCCCTAAAATAAACTTTTGTGGCTTAGTTTCTTGGAAGGAGCATCTTAACACGAAGTGGTCACCTCTTAGATCTGGTAGAAAGAAGCCACTGTTACTCAGCATCACACTACAGTTTTTAAAGGAAACTATCCTAAATTATTCAGTTCTGGTAAATGGTCTTCCAGTCATCGCTCAACCTTTATAACTATGTACCAGGTGACTCTACTCCAGTCATTCCTGTAAAATAACCTTTGAGTTTTGTTCCTAGTAACTATTCTTAGTTTTCTTCCTTTTAGAACTGTACATTTGATTTATCAATTCTGTTTGCAATGCAGAAAATTTTAATCAAATGTGACATGTCTATAAAAATAATTTTGACATAATAGACCATTACCTTCAATGAACAGACATAACAATGGCTTTCAATGTTAACTGATAATATTCTACAAATACCATTTTGGAATATGACTTTGGTTCACAAATATATCTATAAAATGTTTGCATATGGAATGATGAAAGCATAGAAAACATTTCCTATGTATGTACATTGCATCTTCATACTAGTAAACAAATAATTGATAATAAATGCAATTCATCTTTGTCAGTCCACATCGTCAAGAAGTCATGTAATAATAATAAATATATAGTCTACCTGCTCCTTGAACCATAAGTTTTGCACACCAGAGGTTTAATTTTCAAGTGTTGAACTCTATCACTGCATTGCATGAAACACGGAGGACAGGTCACCAAATTATTTTAAAGAAATCTGCATAGAAATCAAAGTTTTTGAGTTAATCTGGCAAGATTTGCAAACTCACTTAATTCTGAAACCTTATATGGTAGTTTGTGAATGTTAGATGTGCTGATGGAAGGAAAGCTTTGGAAGTTCTTAGTAGGTTGAGAAGAACAGAGGTTTGTGTCCTGTTTATGACTTGCTGCTCCTTGAGCTTCCAAGGCAGTTCAACCAATAAAGAGGTTGCTAAGGATCTGAGTCTGTTTCCATCCCATGATGGAAGGGGTGGTACCAGTTATACAATGTTTTCCTGACTATGACATGCACACGTGAGCACACACATACACACACACGACACAATAATAATAATAATAAAAAGAACTGCTGGTCCTGGGGCTGGGGAGATGTATCAGTAAAAATGCAAGTAGAAGCACATGGATCTAGAGCAAAAAATAAGATGAAGTGGTGGTATACATCTTTAATCCTAGCACTTGGGAGGCAGGGGAAGGAGGATCTCTGTGAGCTCAAGGCCAGTCTGATCTACAAAGTCAGTTCCAGGCACAAAAAATAATTGCTGTGACTGACTGATAAAAATGAATGCAATATTAATCTTCGGGGGTCAGAAAGCCTTAAAAAATTAAAAGGTGTGTCCTCAATCTCAAAAAAAATCATTTATACCATGTACTGTAAACTTCCCAATGAAATACACATATTCTAAAGTCTTAGATGTGTGAATTATAGGTGTTTACTCAGTTCAGCTGCTCATAAGTTGAAAATATGAAAGGTTTTTTTTTTTAAAAAAAAACACTCAGGCTATGTAATATAAAAGGAAAGAGAACATTTTAGAGGCAAGGAACTGTCAGATTATGTGTGTGTCTTTTATAATTTACCTTCAAAATTTCCCCCTTTGGATAAATGATTCAAGATGGCTCACACAGCCTACAAATCTCACAGGCAGCATAATGTCAACATCCTAGCACTCTCCAGTGATTCTTTTGGCCACCTGTTTACTCACTGCCAATAGAGCAGGCTAAACCTAAAATGGTTTTCTTAGTGACTGGAGATGACAAGAATGACATTAAGAGTAGGAGATAACTTAAACTTAAAATCACACAAAATAAAAATAAAATCTAGGAGCCAGATGGGGCACTTATTTTGGTTACCTCAGCACTAGGGAAGCAGACGGAGGGGGTTCTCTGCAAGTACAAGGCCATCCTGGTCTACATAGTCATGAGTGCTGATAACCAAATGTGGTCCTCACTAAGAGCAGGAAGTTCTCAATCACTGCACCAAATCTCCAGCCCAACAGATTTTCACGGTAACTGAAAAATGCCGGCCAAGTATTTGCGAAATAATGCTTAGCTTGTAGGGTAACACTGTGTTCATCTAAAATGTGTGGAGACTGATCCAAATTTGGTTATCTCAAAGGTATTACAAGCAATGACAAAAAGGCCCTGAATGAGGCCCTCACTTACAAAGTGCAAACTGCCTCTAGCTCCTATTCCTAAGTACAAATTGCCCTTTGAAACCCGGGGTCCCCTAAGATGATCTTTGTTAGCAACCAAAAAGCTGCCATTTTGGTCTGCTGACTTTCCAAATGAATCTTTTACCTGCCTCACTACTTGTCCTGGAGTCACCGACATTTGAGGATAGCATCTACACCCGCTTGACTAACACTATCAGGATTTCTATTTAAAGCAGGTAAAACAGGCAGACTGAGAAATAATGAGAAATAACACACTACTTGGGTCCTTCAGAAAACAAGCTATTTTGATCTTTTTCCATCTGACAGCGTCTCAGGACAATTAGGTTAAAATTCCTGCCTGCAAACTTACTAATACTGATTTGTAATTACCTCTTTTCTGCTTGTAAAGATCCTTGCACCTCCTCTTTCCTCCAGAACAATTTTCAAGGAAACTTGTGTTGATTCCCTAGTCTAAGTCACTCACATACAGCTCAGAATAAATTTTTGTAAGAGACAAGTAGCCCAGGTTAGCTAGGAACATGTTAAAGACTCCAGGGCTGGCCTCAAACTCAGGACAACACTCCTACCGTAGGTGCTGTTATTTCGGGAATGAGTTGCTATGCCCAGATTTTAATATTGGGGGTCGGAGTGCTAGGAGAGGAGGAACTGGAACCTAGGAACTTGTGCGTACTAAATAGCATTTACCACTCAACTTCATCCCCAGACCGTATTTTACTTAAAGCAGAGATGGCACTTTTGCCTGTGCAGGTCATTTTCTTAAGTCACCACACACATTAACAGTTGTAAAGGGAATACCACAACGGTGTACATGGAGGGTGTTCTAAGGAAAGTTATGGACTTTTTTGGTTTTTCAAGTTTTTCTGTGTAACAGCTCTGCCTGTCCTGGAACTTGCTCGGTAGACCAGGCTGGCCTCGAACTCACAGAGATCCGCCTGTCTCTGTCCCCCCGAGTGCTGGAATTAAACGTGTGCCACCACCGCCCAGCTGGACTTTATTCCAGCTCTAAGTTAAGTCAAAACAGTTTTTTAAAATAGATTTGCTAGGGAGAGCCAAGGCCCAGAGCTTGCTAGGAAGACCCTCCACTACTGCGCTACGCCCCTGGGTCTGAAACAGACTTGTTCTTCAGGTCAAGACATAACCTACCAGCTCCAAAATTACACAGCTAAACCGGGGTTCTGGTCAGTCTCACATTGACCGCTTTCCCTCAAACGATTACCCACTTCCGGCCTAGAGCGCGGAGGCCCGGAAGCTCCTCCTGCGCATGCGCGTCGCTCTCGCCCTCTCAGAAGCGGCGAGCTTGCTGACGTCACCGCCAAACTGGCTCGCTCATACAGCGGCGGGAATTTTTCAAAATGGGAGCATCGAGGCGCCGCCCAGGCCTCCGGAGGTACCGGGGGTACCTTTCGGTGGCGTCGGCGGCGTCGCCAGCGGCGGCGGCATAGAAAGGGCAGCCTGATGGGCGCCAAGACCCGCTGGCTGCTGGGAGAGCTGCCTCGGAGGGACTGCGAGACGGCCGAGGCCGGGGCGCCCGCGGCCCGGGAACATGGCGGCGTGCATCGGGGAGCGGATCGAGGTGAGGCGGGCTGACGGGGAGCCGAGGGAAGGTCGAGGTGAGGCTCGGTACAGACGCGGATGGAGCGGGGCGGGCGGGCGCAGGCGCTTCCCGGGGCTTGGTGACCCGCTTAGGTGAGCCGGGTTGCCGCGGGCGAACGGAGGCGGGCGGGTGCTGTGGTATAGAGGCTGGCGGAGCGGCCCGCCCCTCGGAGCCTCCCTCCCTCCCTCCCACCCTCCCACCCTCCCACCCTCCCACTGGGCGCTGATACCCACCCAGCAGGTGTGTCACCCGCTGTGGGCCCAGCCCTAGGCGTCGGGTCCGCACTCCGCCCCCAAAGCCCCGCTTGGGGAGCCGCTCCGCCCGCCCCTCCCCGGGGATGGCGGTTACGGTGGCGGGAGCGGCGGCGGGAGCCGGGTGGACAGGAGGAGAGAGCCGAGCTAACCAGCTCATTAGAGGGCTCAGCCTCCTCCCCGGCTGGACCTCAGCAAGTTCCGCGGAGCGGCAAGATGCCTGCCACCCCAGGCACCTGCATCATCGAGGTCTGATGACTGTTTGAACCTTGTACTCTTTCCTCTCTGCCCTTTTTACCAGATTTATTCCAGTTCCTACCCAACTTTCTTTCTAGTTCTGCGAGTCATCACGTCTAATATTTAACTTTTATTTTTTAAGGACTTTAAGGTTGGAAATCTGCTTGGTAAAGGATCATTTGCTGGAGTCTACAGAGCTGAGTCCATTCACACCGGTTTGGAAGTTGCAATCAAAATGGTAAGAATGTGTTAGTGACCCGTTCTCAAGTATTTTGCAAGGTTCTAGAAAGGCATGGTATTTAAAATGTCACAGTCATTATCTACTAGAGGCTGTGTACACTGCCACTCTACTGTGTGTGTGTGTGTGTGTGTAACACATTACCTAACCAAAAGTTCAGCAGCTGAATTTAAGGACATCTAAGAGACCCTTAACTTGCTTCCGTGAAGGTTTTATACATTTTGTTACTGTGAATACTTAAGGTGATGGGAAGACGTCCGAACAGTTTATTTATATATTTCACTTATGTGTGGCTATAGTAATCTAAACTACCATTATTGTCGAGCATGGTGGTGCATGCCTATAATCCCAGCTCTGAGGAGGTGGAAAAGGAAGATACAGAAGTCCAAAGCCAACCTCTGTTATAACAAAAATGTATTGGACATGCTGCGAATTTTTTCAATAGGTGCAAGGATAGAAAATAGATAAGAGTAAGTTGACTTTAAAGATATATTAAAAGCCTTATACAATTTTAGATTGATATTTGGGCTTTCATCTGAGGTTAGGGATATAAGCTTGGTGATAGATTACTTTGCTCTTACATGCACAAGGCCCTGGGTTCAAACCAAAGGATCAAATAAATCTGGCCTCTTATGTTTAGATCGACAAGAAAGCCATGTACAAAGCTGGAATGGTTCAGAGAGTCCAAAATGAGGTGAAAATACATTGCCAGTTGAAACACCCTTCTGTTTTGGAGGTAAGATACAAGGTGTATAGAAGTAGTTAGGGAAGCTGGATGTTTGTGTAACTGACTACACCCTTTTCTGTTTCAGCTTTATAATTACTTTGAGGATAACAATTATGTATACCTGGTGTTAGAAATGTGCCATAATGGGGAAATGAACAGGTACCTAAAGAACCGGATGAAGCCTTTCTCGGAAAGTGAAGGTGGGTGTCTTCTTTGGGATGGGGCAGAGTTTTTCTCTTTTTTCTTTTTGTTTGGTAAACACTTGACTTTTGAAGGTGTTGTTTTGAAAATGTGCTATTTGGTTTTTAAAAAAAAACTGTTTTATGTTTTTGAGACAAGGTCTGTTATGTAGCTCCTGCTGTCCTGGAACTCAGTATATAGACCAGACTGATCTTGAATGAACAGGGAGACTCCTCCTGTCTCTGCCTCCCACGTGCTGGGATTGAAGATGTGTGCCACTGCACCCAGCTTACTTTTTATATATTTACATATATATATAAACTTACATGCCACCATGTAATATATATTATATATAATTTTTTTATTTTACATGTATGGGTTTTTGTATGTACATCTGTGAACGTATATGCCTGGTGCCAAAGGAGTGCGGAAGAAGATATTCTGGAACTTGATTGTGAGCCACCATGTGGGTGTCCAGATTCTCTGAAGATCGGCCAAGGCTCTTAACCACTAAGCTTTTCATTTTCAGGAGGTCCCATTTATTGTTTCTCTCAGTGTCTGTGCTGTTGGGGTTCTATTTAGAAAGTCGTTCCCTGTGCCAATGTGTTCAAGTGTACTTCCCACTTTTTTCTATAAGGTTCCTTGTGACTGGCTTTATGTTGAGGTCTTTGACTTTTGGACTTGAGTTTTGTGCATGGTGATAGATATGGGTCTATTTTCATTCTTCTACATGTTGATATCCAGTTATGTCAGCACCACTTGTTAAATATTTGATATTTTTTGTTTCTTTGTCAAAAATCAGGTGTTTGAAGATGTGTGGATTGATATCTGGGTCTTCTATTCAGTTTCATTGGTCCTCCTGTCTGTTCTTATGCCAATACCAGGATGTTTTCAGTACTGTAGCTCTGTATTAGAGTATGAAGTCAGGGACTGTGATGCCTCCAGATAAATTCTTTTATTGCACAGGATTGTTTTGGCTATCCTGGGTTTTTGGCTTTTCCATATAAAGTTGAGTACCGTTCTTTTGAGGTCTGTGAAGAATTTTGCTGGAATTTTGCCGGGCATTGCATTGAATCTGTCTAAATAATTTTTTTTTTAATTTTTGTGAATATCTGGTTACTCTAGTTACCCTAAACACTTTGAACTGGTATAAAATTTGGCTTCCCTTAGTTTGTAAGTTGGAAAAAGCAAAGATTAAAAGAGGTGCCTAAGTTTTGCCTAAGTTTTCTTAAGAGGAATTAGATAGCATCACTAGAATCATGTTTTAGTTGGTAAATCTCAGCTACAAGCTAGGATTTTAATGTAATACTCTGGCATGCATACTAGATTTCTTTCGTGTATTCTAAACATTGGATTTTCCAGAACTTTTGAATTGTTGTCTTTTTTTCCATCTTCACAGCAAGGCACTTCATGCACCAGATCATCACGGGAATGTTGTATCTTCATTCTCATGGCATATTGCACCGGGACCTCACACTCTCTAACATCTTACTTACACGTAACATGAACATAAAGATTGCTGACTTTGGACTAGCAACACAGTTGAAAATGCCACATGAAAAGCACTACACACTGTGTGGAACTCCTAATTACATTTCACCGGAGATTGCAACTCGAAGTGCACATGGACTTGAATCTGACATTTGGTCACTGGGCTGTATGTTTTATACATTACTTATTGGAAGACCACCTTTTGACACTGATACAGTCAAGAACACACTGAATAAAGTAGTATTAGCAGATTATGAAATGCCAGCCTTTTTGTCGCGAGAAGCCCAGGACCTTATCCACCAGTTACTTCGTAGAAATCCTGCAGATCGGTTAAGTCTGTCTTCTGTGTTGGACCATCCTTTTATGTCACGAAATCCTTCAACAAAAAGTAAAGACTTGGGGACTGTAGAGGATTCAATGGATAGTGGGCATGCCACAATTTCTACAATGACAGCTTCTTCCAGTACCAGTTTGAATGGTAGTTTACTTGACAGAAGAAGAGTTTTGATTGGTCAGTCACTTCCAAATAAAATTACTGTATTTCCAAAACATAAGAATTTAAGTGACTTTTCTTCAGGAGATCGAAGCAATCTTTGTACGCAGTGGGGAAACCCAGACCAAGAAACCAGGGGACGGGGAAGAGTAATTGAAGATGCAGAAGAAAGGCCACATTCTCGATACCTTCGCAGAGCTCATTCCTCTGACAGATCCAGCACTTCTAATCCGTCTCGAGCAAAAACACACTCACTAGAACGATGTCATTCAGTAGAAATGCTTTCAAAGCCCAGAAGATCCCTGGATGAAAATGAAGAGAGGTATTCCCCCACAAACAGCAGTATCAGTTTTTTTAATTTCCTTTAAGACAAAACAGTCTTATACTTATAGATCTTTTGTAAGACATGATAGTGACCAAGCACTGTAAGGATAATTCTGTCAAAATTTTGATAAGCACAGATAGAAAGCTGCATCTAAACGAGGTGGGGAGATAGAATTACAGTTTTGAGCCAGGCGTAGTGGCACATGTCCTAGAACTTGGGAGGCACAGACAGAAGGTTCATACAGCTGAATCCAGTCTATGTGGCAGCAAGTTCTAGTCTTTTTTTCAAAACAGTCTTTTGTGCTATTAATGTTGGTTAAGGTCTCTTAAGTGCATATAAGCTTATATATAGCTCAGTGGGAGAACAGTGGCTCAACATGCATAGTGCCTTCATGTCAGTCCTCAGCACTGCAAAAATACCACTATATGTTCATAAATATATTTAAATTTTTAGGTATGTTATTTACAGCAGATCTCTAGCACAACATATTGAGCAGGTTTGATCCCTATAAGACTAAGAGTTGTGCATGTATAGGGAAGCTGAGGCTGAGTGAGGAGAAGCTGTGGTACTGACTAATTTTTGTGTCTAAGTGGGTTTTTGTGTGTAATCTTTTAATATTTGAAATATAAACTTCTAAAAGATTAGTAGATACAGTGGTGCCATTATAGTGCCATGGCGTTTGGCATAGGAATTTTAGAGACGGTTATACAAATACTGTTTTCTACAGTTATTATCAAGATTCAGGTATCCAAACCTCTTCTAGGTTTTCTGCCTTAAAATGTTTAGTGTGTAGGAATTCTGCTATCATAGAACACATAGTCAGTGTGTATGTGTGTACCCCCAGGTTCTGTTCTCTGTCCCAGTCCCTCTTTCCCTGATAATTGGTTTATGAGATTTCCTTTTTTCCCCTCTTTAGTTCCAATCATCATTGTCTAGGAAAAACTCCTTTTCCATTTGCAGACCAGACACCTCAGATGGAAATGGTACAGCAGTGGTTTGGGAATCTGCAAATGAATGGTGAGTTTTTAATAGAGTATTTAATCAAAACTTAATGGCCTTGAACCTGCTAAACATTACAGTTTTCTTATATCTAAGAAAACAGTTCCAATAAATTTCAATAAAATGTATTCTAATAATAAACACTTAACATTTTTTAATATTTAAGCTATCTGTTCTTAATATTCATGCTATATGATTAATCTGTTAAGTTTTCATAACAAATATTACGAAGAAAGCTATTTATACATGAGCGAAGTCCACACAACTCCGTTTGCACTACTGCTCTGTGATTAAGTAGAAAAGGATTCTCAAGTAGTTCTGGCGTAGGCTGCCCCTTTAAGCCTATTCTGGTGAAACCTGTGTCAAAACGGCTGTTATCAATGCCTATGAGTAATCAATCAGGGATGCCTGACTTTACTTGTGAGAAGCTGATGTGAGAATCTTAGTTTTCCAATAGTTCCTCATACTAAAACACACAGCTAAAACCTTAAACATTTCCAACAGTTCCTCATACTGAAACACACAGCTAAAACCTTAAACATTTGAGCAGCTGTCCCTAAGTCATTATTAAGACTGTGGAGATTAGGTGTCCCTCATTAATGAACAGCACTCGCTGAAGGTGGTGGAAAATAATGGTGGGAAGAGAGGATTAAAGGCAGCATCTGGAGGAGGAGATCGTCTTTCACCTCCGTGTTGTGTGCAGTGTGAGATAATAGCTCTCGTGAGGCAGACTTGTTATGTCCTGTCAAGAGAATCTTTTTCTTTTCAAGAAATAGGAATTTCAGAAGTCTAAAAGGGAATTAATCTGACCATATGTGCTTACTGGTTTGTTTGTGTGTTTTTTAAACTACAAAATTGCCCTGGACTTAGTCTTGCATTCTTATAATTATTTACAGGTTATTTTTACTTGGTAATATGGGCTTTTCTGAGATGGAAAAATAAACCTTATATAAATATATATTCGTTGTGCTTCAATTTTAAAGTATTTTACTTGATAGAAAATATTTTCCCTTATAAAGAGAATGTGAGGACAAGAAGCTTTACAGTCATTAGATAAAATTATGAAAATTCTCAGTTTATACTGAAGAGCTAGAGTTTTATATAACTGATCATTTCAAGGCTTTAAAAAAAAATAGCATCAGGACATGGTGGCCCATTCCTTTAATTACACCACTTGGAAGACTGAGGTATAGGGACCATGACTTCAAGACCAGCTAGGCTACATAAGTGAAACCCTGTCTTAAAAAAAAAAAGTAAAATGATTAAAATTTACCACAGAGAGTTTTATATAATTAAATTATTTATATAAGGCCCTTTTAAAAATAGGAACTCTCGCCTGGAGAGATGGCTCAGTGATTAAGAACACCTACTATTCTTCCTTGAAGACCCAGGTTCAGTTCCCAGTATCCACACAGGTTCCTCATAGCCCCTCCAGTTCCAGGAGGTCTGGTAGCTGGGCACTGCGTGTACATAGCACACGTGTACACACAAAGGCACACAGACACATGCATCAACAAAATTCTTTGGAAGTAAACTCTGGAAACCATATGAAATACGGTATAGAATTCAGTAGGACTGCAATAGGTGCAAACAGGGACACTGAACGGAGTCAATGTTTTGCTTCTAGTTGCACATTTTCTAAGTAGAGTTGTGATAAACAATCTTATATTAAAGGAATTTGCTTATTTTTATCAGAACCGCTTCTGATGAACATTGACTTGGCTTTGCTTTGATTGAAAATTTGATTTCCCCGAGCATTGGTTGCGCTCGCCTTTAATCCCAGCACTGAGGAAGCAGAGGCAGGTGAATGTCTGAGTTCAAGGACAGCCAAGCCAGTGCTACACAGAGAAACCCTGTCTTGAAAAACTAAGGAAGAAAGAAAAATTGATTTCATATTAGTATATTTTCATAGCCATAAGAATACTAAAAGTTTTTCAGCCTGACTTAGATGTTCCTTTAACTACTTTTTGACTTTATTAAGAGCTCATTTTCTTAATAGCTTCTTTTTTAAAAAGAAATCTCATATATTTAAGATACATAATAAAGTTATAAATAATAAAACAGTTACTGTGTAAGAAATTGGCAAAGAACAACTACAGTTTACTGATTAAAGAAACCTATAATACACAGATGTTTATAATTGACTTTTTTCTATTGTTAAAGGTGCTATTTAGAGTCAGGGTGTGGTGCAGCATGCCTTTAATCCCTTAAACCCGGGAGGCCAAGGCAAGCCCATCTGTTGAGTTCCAGGTCACCCTGGTCTACATTGTAATTTCCAGGATAGTCAGGGCTACAAAGAAAGACCCTCCTCCTGCCATGCTCACATTGTGCTACATTTTCCTAAACTGTTTTTTTTTTTTTTAATGTATATTTTAGCTCATTTAGGAGAAACTAATGAGCACAACACCGTCGGCCCAAACAGAGATTTCCAGGGCTATCCAGATTCACGGGACATGTTAAGAAATGCTTGGACTGATTCAAGAGCCAGCAAGAATGCTGATACTTCTGCTAATGTTCATCCTGTAAAGCAGCTGAGTACCACGAAGTACATGACTGCATATCATAGTAAACCTGAGATCATGCAACAAGAGCTGGTCTTGCATACTCGTTCTGAACAAAGCAAGAATACAAGTATGGAATCAACAGTGGGTCACCAGAAACCGACCTTACGAAGCATTACATCTCCGTTGATTGCTCACAGATTAAAACCAATCAGACAAAAAACAAAAAAGGCTGTGGTATGTCAGTTATTTTTTCTAAGTTACTATTTGACATTTTCCTTGGAATACAATTCTTAAGTGTGATCTTTTTAGTTCCTATGATATCTTTGGAATTTGAGATATATAAACTTAACATTCAAGAAAAAAGTGAGTATCCATGGAAAAATCCCTTTAGTTTCGATAGGTAATATTTGGGTTTTGTTGTGTGTATTAAAGAGTTTCCAGTAGGTAATCCATGCTGCCTTTGGATTTTCTGCCTCTGCCTCATGAATGCTATGACTACAGGTGTATACTATCACCCTGCCTACTACCCTCTAGCTGCTGACAATGGCTAGTTGATTCTGATAAGTTTGGAACTTTGAACTTACTGATTTTTAAATTTTATTTTGATTTTGTGTTTCTGAGTGTCTTGCCTACATGTATGTATGGCACTACATGCTTGCCTGGTGCCCAGGGAAGCCAAAAAAGGGGCATTGATTCCTTTGCTTTGGAGTTACAGTCAGATATGAGCCACCATGTGGATTCTGGGAAATGAACCAAGGTCCTCTGAAAGAACAAGTGCTCTTAACCACCGAACCACCTCTGCAGCCCCTAAATTATTTATATTTAAAAGTGAAAATAATGCTGCATGCTACATTAAACACTTTATTTACACCTACAGTTGGTGATGTTCCGCATTTCATTAGAAATCAAAGGTGAGATAGAAAATACAACTTTTAAAAAAACAACTAAAAATCCCAGCACTTGGGAGGCAGAAGCAGGTGGATCTGTGTGAGTTCGAGACAAGCCTGGTCTACAAGAGCTAGTTCCAGGACAGGCTCCAAAGCTACAGAGAAACCCTGTCTCGAAAAAAAAAATAACTAAAATTAAAGCAATATTCATTTCTGTGTTGAGAAGTCACTGAGTGTATGTGAAGATAGAATGATTACCTTGTGATTCCATCTTGGTCCTCTTTGTTCTTTGCTTCCCATGTCATCCTGTCTTGCCTTTGTTTGGCTCCCCCATTGTCTCCAGGGTCCTTGTTCCCCACCCTACCTTCTGTTTGCCTTTTGCTCATTGGTTAGCATTTCACACTTGATTACACATTCTCACCTTTATGCCTTCTGGCTCACAACTGCACCCAACTACATTGCTGCTCTAGACTGCCAAAGTGAAGCAGCAGTTGGATTTTGTTGTTTCTGCTATGGTTGAGTACTTTTCCCTCTT